>NC_080539.1:313508515-313816015 GCF_028640845.1 Ahaetulla prasina | reverse complement strand
TGTGTGTGTGTGTGTGTGTGTGTGTGTGTGTGTGTGTGTGTGTGTGTGTGTGTGTGTGTGTGTGTGTGTGTGTGTGTTCAATTTCACTTGTATAGTATAGTATAGTATAGTATAGTATAGTATAGTATAGTATAGTATAGTATAGTATAGTATAGTATAGTATAGTATAGTAAAGTATAGTATAGTATAGTATAGTATAGTATAGTATAGTATAGTATAGTATAGTATAGTATAGTATAGTATAGTATAGTATAGTATAGTATAGTATAGTATAGTATAGTATAGTATAGTATAGTATAGTATAGTATAGTATAGTATAGTATAGTATAGATAGTATAGTATAGTATAGTATAGTATAGTATAGTATAGTATAGTATAGTATAGTATAGTATAGTATAGTATAGTATAGTATAGTATAGTATAGTATAGTATAGTATAGTATAGTATAGTATAGTATAGTATAGTATAGTATAGTATAGTATAGTATAGTATAGTATAGTATAGTATAGTATAGTATAGTATAGTATAGTATAGTATAGTATAGTATAGTATAGTATAGAATAGAATAGGATAGTATAGTATAGTATAGTATAGTATAGTATAGTATAGTATAGTATAGTATAGTATAGTATAGTATAGTATAGTATAGTATAGTATAGTATAGTATAGTATAGTATAGTATAGTATAGTATAGTATAGTATAGTATAGTATAGTATAGTATAGTATAGTATAGTATAGTATAGTATAGTATAGTATAGTATAGTATAGTATAGTATAGTATAGTATAGTATAGTATAGTATAGTATAGTATAGTATAGTATAGTATAGTATAGTATAGTATAGTATAGTATAGTATAGTATAGTATAGTATAGTATAGTATAGTATAGTATAGTATAGTATAGTATAGTATAGTATAGTATAGTATAGTATAGTATAGTATAGTATAGTATAGTATAGTATAGTATAGTATAGTATAGTATAGTATAGTATAGTATAGTATAGTATAGTATAGTATAGTATAGTATAGTATAGTATAGTATAGTATAGTATAGTATAGTATAGTATAGTATAGTATAGTATAGTATAGTATAGTATAGTATAGTATAGTATAGTATAGTATAGTATAGTATAGTATAGTATAGTATAGTATAGTATAGTATAGTATAGTATAGTATAGTATAGTATAGTATAGTATAGTATAGTATAGTATAGTATAGTATAGTATAGTATAGTATAGTATAGTATAGTATAGTATAGTATAGTATAGTATAGTATAGTATAGTATAGTATAGTATAGTATAGTATAGTATAGTATAGTATAGTATAGTATAGTATAGTATAGTATAGTATAGTATAGTATAGTATAGTATAGTATAGTATAGTATAGTATAGTATAGTATAGTATAGTATAGTATAGTATAGTATAGTATAGTATAGTATAGTATAGTATAGTATAGTATAGTATAGTATAGTATAGTATAGTATAGTATAGTATAGTATAGTATAGTATAGTATAGTATAGTATAGTATAGTATAGTATAGTATAGTATAGTATAGTATAGTATAGTATAGTATAGTATAGTATAGTATAGTATAGTATAGTATAGTATAGTATAGTATAGTATAGTATAGTATAGTATAGTATAGTATAGTATAGTATAGTATAGTATAGTATAGTATAGTATAGTATAGTATAGTATAGTATAGTATAGTATAGTATAGTATAGTATAGTATAGTATAGTATAGTATAGTATAGTATAGTATAGTATAGTATAGTATAGTATAGTATAGTATAGTATAGTATAGTATAGTATAGTATAGTATAGTATAGTATAGTATAGTATAGTATAGTATAGTATAGTATAGTATAGTATAGTATAGTATAGTATAGTATAGTATAGTATAGTATAGTATAGTATAGTATAGTATAGTATAGTATAGTATAGTATAGTATAGTATAGTATAGTATAGTATAGTATAGTATAGTATAGTATAGTATAGTATAGTATAGTATAGTATAGTATAGTATAGTATAGTATAGTATAGTATAGTATAGTATAGTATAGTATAGTATAGTATAGTATAGTATAGTATAGTATAGTATAGTATAGTATAGTATAGTATAGTATAGTATAGTATAGTATAGTATAGTATAGTATAGTATAGTATAGTATAGTATAGTATAGTATAGTATAGTATAGTATAGTATAGTATAGTATAGTATAGTATAGTATAGTATAGTATAGTATAGTATAGTATAGTATAGTATAGTATAGTATAGTATAGTATAGTATAGTATAGTATAGTATAGTATAGTATAGTATAGTATAGTATAGTATAGTATAGTATAGTATAGTATAGTATAGTATAGTATAGTATAGTATAGTATAGTATAGTATAGTATAGTATAGTATAGTATAGTATAGTATAGTATAGTATAGTATAGTATAGTATAGTATAGTATAGTATAGTATAGTATAGTATAGTATAGTATAGTATAGTATAGTATAGTATAGTATAGTATAGTATAGTATAGTATAGTATAGTATAGTATAGTATAGTATAGTATAGTATAGTATAGTATAGTATAGTATAGTATAGTATAGTATAGTATAGTATAGTATAGTATAGTATAGTATAGTATAGTATAGTATAGTATAGTATAGTATAGTATAGTATAGTATAGTATAGTATAGTATAGTATAGTATAGTATAGTATAGTATAGTATTTATTTATTTATTTATTTATTTATTTATTTATTTATTTATTTATTTATTTATTTATTTATTTATTTATTTATTTATTTATTTATTTATTTATTTATTTATTTATTTATTTATTTATTTATTTATTTATTTATTTATTTATTTATTTATTTATTTATTTATTTATTTATTTATTTATTTATTTATTTATTTATTTATTTATTTATTTATTTATTTATTTATTTATTTATTTATTTATTTATTTATTTATTTATTTATTTATTTATTTATTTATTTATTTATTTATTTATTTATTTATTTATTTATTTATTTATTTATTTATTTATTTATTTATTTATTTATTTATTTATTTATTTATTTATTTATTTATTTATTTATTTATTTATTTATTTATTTATTTATTTATTTATTTATTTATTTATTTATTTATTTATTTATTTATTTATTTATTTATTTATTTATTTATTTATTTATTTATTTATTTATTTATTTATTTATTTATTTATTTATTTATTTATTTATTTATTTATTTATTTATTTATTTATTTATTTATTTATTTATTTATTTATTTATTTATTTATTTATTTATTTATTTATTTATTTATTTATTTATTTATTTATTTATTTATTTATTTATTTATTTATTTATTTATTTATTTATTTATTTATTTATTTATTTATTTATTTATTTATTTATTTATTTATTTATTTATTTATTTATTTATTTATTTATTTATTTATTTATTTATTTATTTATTTATTTATTTATTTATTTATTTATTTATTTATTTATTTATTTATTTATTTATTTATTTATTTATTTATTTATTTATTTATTTATTTATTTATTTATTTATTTATTTATTTATTTATTTATTTATTTATTTATTTATTTATTTATTTATTTATTTATTTATTTATTTATTTATTTATTTATTTATTTATTTATTTATTTATTTATTTATTTATTTATTTATTTATTTATTTATTTATTTATTTATTTATTTATTTATTTATTTATTTATTTATTTATTTATTTATTTATTTATTTATTTATTTATTTATTTATTTATTTATTTATTTATTTATTTATTTATTTATTTATTTATTTATTTATTTATTTATTTATTTATTTATTTATTTATTTATTTATTTATTTATTTATTTATTTATTTATTTATTTATTTATTTATTTATTTATTTATTTATTTATTTATTTATTTATTTATTTATTTATTTATTTATTTATTTATTTATTTATTTATTTATTTATTTATTTATTTATTTATTTATTTATTTATTTATTTATTTATTTATTTATTTATTTATTTATTTATTTATTTATTTATTTATTTATTTATTTATTTATTTATTTATTTATTTATTTATTTATTTATTTATTTATTTATTTATTTATTTATTTATTTATTTATTTATTTATTTATTTATTTATTTATTTATTTATTTATTTATTTATTTATTTATTTATTTATTTATTTATTTATTTATTTATTTATTTATTTATTTATTTATTTATTTATTTATTTATTTATTTATTTATTTATTTATTTATTTATTTATTTATTTATTTATTTATTTATTTATTTATTTATTTATTTATTTATTTATTTATTTATTTATTTATTTATTTATTTATTTATTTATTTATTTATTTATTTATTTATTTATTTATTTATTTATTTATTTATTTATTTATTTATTTATTTATTTATTTATTTATTTATTTATTTATTTATTTATTTATTTATTTATTTATTTATTTATTTATTTATTTATTTATTTATTTATTTATTATTATTATTATTATTATTATTATTGCTCTTTTTTGGACAAAAGGTGTATTTTTACACCTTGGTGACTTTCATCACTAGCAACCCTCTAAGAATCTTTGGAGCCTCTTCCAAAATTCAAAGATACAAATGTCTCTGAAAAAAGTTGCTACCGTGTTTTTATGGCTCCTCCTGCTCCTCCTTCTCACATGCTTCATGTTATATGATTTGGTTACAGTCTACTGAGGACAACTTGTATTTAAATGATTGGTTCTTCCTTCCTTGCACTTGTAGAACATTGTGATTATATATGTTATGATCTATTAATGCTTATGACCTTGTTAATCTGGGCATATATTTTTTTGCGTTATCACATTTTGCTTCATACAGAAAAGACCAGAAATCTCTTTGGTATATCAGGTAGGCAGATAAATCTGAGAAGGCAAAAAAAAATTCTAGTATAGTATAGTAGAGTAGAGTATAGAATAGTATAGTATAGTACAGTATAGTACAATACACTATAGTATAGTATAGTATAGTATAGTATAGTATAGTATAGTATAGTATAGTATAGTATAGTATAGTATAGTATAGTATAGTATAGTATAGAATAGAATAGAATAGTGGATAGTATAGTATAGTATAGTATAGTATAGTATAGTATAGTATAGTATAGTATAGTATAGTATAGTATAGTATAGTATAGTATAGTATAGTATAGTATAGTATAGTATAGTATAGTATAGTATAGTATAGTATAGTATAGTATAGTATAGTATAGTATAGTATAGTATAGTATAGTATAGTATAGTATAGTATAGTATAGTATAGTATAGTATAGTATAGTATAGTATAGTATAGTATAGTATAGTATAGTATAGTATAGTATAGTATAGTATAGTATAGTATAGTATAGTATAGTATAGTATAGTATAGTATAGTATAGTATAGTATAGTATAGTATAGTATAGTATAGTATAGTATAGTATAGTATAGTATAGTATAGTATAGTATAGTATAGTATAGTATAGTATAGTATAGTATAGTATAGTATAGTATAGTATAGTATAGTATAGTATAGTATAGTATAGTATAGTATAGTATAGTATAGTATAGTATAGTATAGTATAGTATAGTATAGTATAGTATAGTATAGTATAGTATAGTATAGTATAGTATAGTATAGTATAGTATAGTATAGTATAGTATAGTATAGTATAGTATAGTATAGTATAGTATAGTATAGTATAGTATAGTATAGTATAGTATAGTATAGTATAGTATAGTATAGTATAGTATAGTATAGTATAGTATAGTATAGTATAGTATAGTATAGTATAGTATAGTATAGTATAGTATAGTATAGTATAGTATAGTATAGTATAGTATAGTATAGTATAGTATAGTATAGTATAGTATAGTATAGTATAGTATAGTATAGTATAGTATAGTATAGTATAGTATAGTATAGTATAGTATAGTATAGTATAGTATAGTATAGTATAGTATAGTATAGTATAGTATAGTATAGTATAGTATAGTATAGTATAGTATAGTATAGTATAGTATAGTATAGTATAGTATAGTATAGTATAGTATAGTATAGTATAGTATAGTATAGTATAGTATAGTATAGTATAGTATAGTATAGTATAGTATAGTATAGTATAGTATAGTATAGTATAGTATAGTATAGTATAGTATAGTATAGTATAGTATAGTATAGTATAGTATAGTATAGTATAGTATAGTATAGTATAGTATAGTATAGTATAGTATAGTATAGTATAGTATAGTATAGTATAGTATAGTATAGTATAGTATAGTATAGTATAGTATAGTATAGTATAGTATAGTATAGTATAGTATAGTATAGTATAGTATAGTATAGTATAGTATAGTATAGTATAGTATAGTATAGTATAGTATAGTATAGTATAGTATAGTATAGTATAGTGTAGTGTAGTGTAGTGTAGTATAGTATAGTATAGTATAGTATAGTATAGTATAGTATAGTATAGTATAGTATAGTATAGTATAGTATAGTATAGTATAGTATAGTATAGTATAGAATAGTATAGTATAGTATAGTATAGTATAGTATAGTATAGTATAGTATAGTATAGTATAGTATAGTATAGTATAGTATAATGTAGTGTAGTGTAGTGTAGTGTAGTATAGTATAGTATAGTATAGTATAGTATAGTATAGTATAGTATAGTATAGTATTGTATAGTATAGTATAGTATAGTATAGTATAGTATAGTATAGTATAGTATAGTATAGTATAGTATAGTATAGTATAGTATAGTATAGTATAGTATAGTATAGTATAGTATAGTATAGTATAGTATAGTATAGTATAGTATAGTATAGTATAGTATAGTATAGTATAGTATAGTATAGTATAGTATAGTATAGTATAGTATAGTATAGTATAGTATAGTATAGTATAGTATAGTATAGTATAGTATAGTATAGTATAGTATAGTATAGTATAGTATAGTATAGTATAGTATAGTATATTATAGTATAGTATAGTTTAGTATAGTATAGTATAGTATAGTATAGTATAGTATAGTATAGTATAGTATAGTATAGTATAGTATAGTATATTATAGTATAGTATAGTATAGTATAGTATAGTATAGTATAGTATAGTTTAGTATAGTATAGTATAGTATAGTATAGTATAGTATAGTATAGTATAGTATAGTATAGTATAGTATAGTATAGTATAGTATAGTATAGTATAGTATAGCCTTTATTGTCATTGTACATCATACATACAACAAAATTGGTTTAAGTCTTAGTCACATTTCAGAAACATTTGGGAGAGGGGGAATCATCAGCCTCCCAATATAAATACTAAGTCATAAATAAGCAATTGGCAGCTCACGGGTGGAAGCTATTTCAAAAAATATACAAGTATTATCACCATAGAAAAAATGAGATATACAAAAATTATTACATCAGTTAATACTTAGTTGAGTAACCTTAAACATGAATTACGGCCTTACAACGTTTTCCCATGGAGTGAACCAAGTCTTTTATTTCTGCAGCTGTTATAATGTGAACCAAGATTGCATGATTGCTTCTATTAACTGGGTTTTAATGCTGGGTTGCTTCTGACTAACAAGTTTTTTTAGTTAGTGCCATAGATTTTCAATTGGGTTAAGATCTGGGCTATTCCCAGGCCATTCCAGCAGTGGAATATGATTATCTTGAAACTCCAAAAAAAAATACACTTTTCCCAAAAGGTTTCCACAATTTTAGCCACTACAGTATGTATACATTAAGACAAATCTATCCTAGTAGATTGGGGCAACAATTGAAATAAATTCAGAGAGTGGACAGAGGGTTAGGGGAGAAGAGTGAAGGGAACTCCTGGTCATACATAATATTCAATGTAGTAGAGATATTTTGGACTCCCTTTCAAAAGGGAGTGGAGAATCGTTCCATCTGTACGGTAAGTGGGAGAGGCAGATATGGCGGAAGCGGGGGGCCATATCAAGTGTTGGGAGCACGTGCTCGCTGTCTCAAAACGATCACGTGCTCCGGCCCCTCAGTCTTTACCAGTTCCCCGGGTGGCCATGGTCCTCAGAGCCTTGGTCTCCGGTTGATGTTATGTAATGCCCGGTCCGTGGTCAATAAGGCCCCCCTGATTGGTGATCTTATTCAGGGGGAAGCCGCGGACCTTATAGGCATTACGGAGACCTGGTTGGGTCCAGAGGGGGGGTTTCCCCTTGTGGAGTTATGCCCGCCAGGTTTCCGAGCATTTCATCAGCCGAGAGCCCAAGGTAGGGGTGGGGGGGTAGCGGTTATCATTAGAGAAAGTCTAGAGCTGAGGGAGGCCACTGTACCTCAGATTGCCGGTTGTGAATCCTTCTTTGTGAAGTGGGGCCATCGGGATCAGATGGGCTTGTTGATCACGTACCTGGCTCCTTGCTGCGTGACCACAGCCCTACCCGAGTTGTTGGAGGTGCTCGCCGGGGTGGCAGTTGAGACCCCCAGACTGATAGTCATGGGGGACTTTAACCTGCCATTGACGGGCTTGTCATCAACAACGGCTTGGGAGTTCCAGGCTTCCATGATGGCCTTGGACCTGATTCAGGTAATTGATGGCCCCACGCACATAGGGGGTGGCACACTGGACTTGATTTATATCTCTGGTCAGTGGCGAAATGATCTGGTATTAGATAAGTTAGAAACAGAACCGGTGTCATGGTCAGATCATTTTCTCCTTCGTCTAGATTTTCGGACCGCTATCCACCACTGCAGGGAGACGGAGCCAATGTGTTGGTTCCGTCCCAGGCGCCTGATGGAGAGGTTCCTGATGGAGCTTGGGCCGTTTCCTGAGGATCTGGCCCACGGCACGGCTGGAGAGCTAGTTGCGGCCTGGGAACGGGCCGCGGCTGGAGCTTTGGACCGTGTCGTGCCCTTGCGGCCTCTGACCCGGCGTAGGTCTCGACCGGCCCCTTGGTTCTCCGAGGGGCTGAGGGAGATGAAACGCCGGAGAAGACGCCTAGAGAGTGCCTGGAGGTCCAGCTGTTCAGAAGCTGACCGAACACTAGTTAGATCCTATTCTAGGACTGTTCTGTTTCCCTTCCCCCAATACTCCCAGCAAAGAGTCCGTCAGAGGCCTTCCTTTTTTTTTCCTTTTATTTACATAGATACATGTCCTGGCCACGTCTACCCACGGGCCTGCCAAGTTTCTGGAGATAACGAGGAAATTATAGATAAGGCCAGAATTACTCACGAATATATTCTTCCCTCCATGAAATAGTTAGCTCGCGCCAAATTCATTGCTTTGTCCGAGACAAAAAACCAGGAAGTCCCGCCTCCTATTTATAGTCTCTGCAGATGTCACTGCATGACAATTATGACTTGGCTTTGTCCCAACTCTTCCGCTGCTGCGCACGCCGATCAAGCCTTCGTAATCTTGCGTCCCTCCAAAACTGTTCTTGGGGCGTTGCCAAACCAGAAGAAGGCCCGGGAGAATCAGGCCTTGCCGGCCCCTCCCTTTGAGTGGGTGCCAGGGAGGGAGAGGGCTCAAGAGAAGCAGGGCTTGCCAGGTCTTCTCCCTCATTTTCTGAATCATCCGAGTCCAGGAGTCTGGGTCCAGGAACCTGGGTCACAACACGATCCTCACCGCAGGGCCCTTCCCCGGGCTGACGATCGGGATGCGGTCGGGCTGGGTTCTGCTCATGGAAGGCCTGCACCAGGTCAGGGCATGAACGCCGGAGGCATCTACCCAGGAGAAATCAGTCCCGTATCCCTTCCACGCGATCAAATATTGGAAGCGACCCTTTAGCCAGCGAGAGTCTCGTCGCTGTGGACTTCGTATTCCTCCGACCCGTCCTCGGCGACAGTGACGGGTGCTGTTGGGCACCGAAGGGGACTCGGTGTGGCCTCAGGAACCAGAAGGGACCGGTGAAAACGGGTGGATCCGCATGGATCGTGGCAGGGTCAGTCGGTAGGCTACCGGGTTGATGACTGCCTCGACAGGAACGGGCCGATGAATCGGTGGTCCAACTTCTTTACCGGCGGTCGGACGGGAGGTGTTTGGTGGAGAGCCACCCGGTCTCCAACTGCCAGCGGGGCGTTGCCAAATCAGAAGAAGGCCCGGGAGAATCAGGCCTTGCCGGCCCCTCCCTTTGAGTGGGTGCCAGGGAGGGAGAGGGCTCAAGAGAAGCAGGGCTTGCCAGGTCTTCTCCCTCATTTTCTGAATCATCCGAGTCCAGGAGTCTGGGTCCAGGAACCTGGGTCACAACACTATCCCTCACCGCAGGGCCCTTCCCCCGGGGCTGACGATCGGGATGCGGTCGGGCTGGGTTCTGCTCATGGAAGGCCTGCACCAGGTCAGGGGCATGAACGTCGGAGGCACCTACCCAGGAGAAATCAGTCCCGTATCCCTTCCACGCGATCAAATATTGGAAACGACCCTTTAGCCAGCGAGAGTCTCGTACGCTGTGGACTTCGTATTCCTCCGACCCGTCCTCGGCGACAGTGACGGGTGCTGTTGGGCACCGAAGGGGACTCGGTGTGGCCTCAGGAACCAGAAGGGACCGGTGAAAACGGGTGGATCCGCATGGATCGTGGCAGGGTCAGTCGGTAGGCTACCGGGTTGATGACTGCCTCGACAGGGAACGGGCCGATGAATCGGTGGTCCAACTTCTTTACCGGCGGTCGGACGGGAGGTGTTTGGTGGAGAGCCACACCGGTCTCCAACTGCCAGCGGGGCGTTGCCCGTCGGGAGCGGTCAGCGGACCGTTGTAGTCCTCCTTTGCCCGATTCAGCTGCTGGCGTACCAACTGTTGGACCGCATGCAATTCCGTCAGGAAGGTCTGCGTTCGGGAACAGGAGAGTCCGGTGGTGCCAGAGGAAGAGCCGCGGATGGTACCCACATTGGCAAAGAACGGGGTCATCTGAGTAGAGGTGTGCTGAGAGTTGTTAAAAGCAAACTCCGCCAGAGACAGGTAGTCGGCCCAGTTGTCCTGTTGCTGGTTGATGAAGCAACGGAGATACTGTTCCAGTATACCGATGACCTTCTCTGTACCCCCGTCGGTCTCCGGATGGTGCGATGACGACAGACATACCTGCACCTCCAACGCGCCATCAGGCTCTTCCAGAAGCGGGCTGTGAACTGAACTCCAGCGGTCCGAAACCACCCTGTCCGGTAGACCATGGAGGCGGAAGATGTGCTGCAGAAAGAGGCGGGCGTTTTGCGGCTGTGGGCAGTCCGCGGCATGGGATGAAGTGTGCCATCTTGGTGAGCATGTCCACCACCACCAGCACCGTGGTGAACCCAGAGGACGGCGGCAGGTCTGTCAGGAAATCCATAGAGATCGCCCCAGGGTCTGTCGGGTGTCGGCAAGGGCTGGAGGAGCCGGGAGGGGCCCCGTGGCGGTCTTGGCTTGCCGGCACGGTACGCAGGATGTCACGTAGGCATGTATATCATGCCGCACTGGGCCACCAAAAGGTCCGTGTCACCAGGTGGAGGGTCTTGAAGAACCCAAAATGTCCTGCTGCAGGGTTGTCGTGGCACTGGGTCATGACGAGGGCTCGGAGTGGTCCTGTGGGCACATATAATCGCCCCCGAAACTTGAGTAAGTCCTCCTCCAAGGTCCAAGGAGGCGTGGGGCCCACCTCCACTCTTCTTTGGTGCGGCCAGGCGTCCTGGCGCTGCGCCTCGCACCTGGGCCCGCAAGTCCACTGGCTCCCGTGCTGCGGCCAAGGCTTCTGCCGGCAGCACTGTCCGTGGAGGAAGGGGGTCCTTGGCGCAGAGGTACTCTGGCTTGCGGGACAGGGCATCCGCCCTCCGGTTGTGACCGCTGGGAATGTAGGTCACGCGGAAGTTGAACCGGGCAAAAAACAACGACCACCGGATCTGCCGCTGGTTTAACTTCCGAGCTGTGGTGAGGTGCTCGAGATTCCGATGGTCCGTTCGGACCTCCACCTGATGTCGGGCCCCCTCCAGATGGTGTCGCCAAGCCTCGAATGCAGCCTTGATAGCCAGCAACTCTTTTTCCCAGATAGTGTAGTTGCGCTCGGAAGGGTTGAGTTTCCGGGAGTAGTAAGCGCAGGGAAAAAGTGTGCCACCATTCGTCGGAGCCTGTAGCAGCACCGCTCCCAGAGCCACATTGGACGCGTCCGTTTCCACCACAAAAGGCCGGAGCGGGTCGGGATGCCTCAGGACGGGTTCCGTGACGAAGGCTTTCTTGAGGGCTGTGAATGCTTCTTGCTGCGGGGGACCCCACCGGAATGCAACCTTCTTCCTGAGGAGCTGGGTAAGTGGAGCTGTCAGTGTGGCGAAGCCCGGGATGAAGGTCCGGTAGTAGTTGGCGAAGCCCAGTAGGCGCTGAACATCCTTCACCCGACGAGGGGCTTCCCAGCTACACAAAGCTTCTACTTTACATGGGTCCATGGCTATGCCCTCGGGCGAGATGATATGCCCGAGGAATTCTATGGAAGTCCGGAAGAAGACGCATTTCTCCAGCTTCGCATTGAGTTGTTGCTCCATAGCGTTGCAGAACCAGACTGGCGTGTCGAAGGTGGCTTTCCTGGACCGGGAGTAAATCAGGATGTCGTCGAGGTAGATAACCACGAACCGATCCAACATGTCTCGGAACACGTCGTTCATGAAGTGCTGAAAAACGGCGGGAGCATTGGTCAACCCAAATGGCATGACAGTGTATTCGTAGTGTCCGTATCGGGTGCCGAATGCCGTCTTCCATTCGTCTCCTTCTCGTATCCGCACCAGGTTGTAGGCCCCCCGGAGATCGAGCTTGGTGAAGATCGTGGCCTCCGCAACCTTTCCAGTAGCTCCGGGATGAGCGGCAGGGGTAGCGATTCCGCACCGTAATGGCGTTTAGCCGGCGGTAATCACAGCATAGGCGCAAGTCCCTGTCTTCTTCTTCACAAAGAGGACCGGGGCCGAGAGAGGGACTTTGAAGGCGGATGAACCCTCGGGCCAGGTTTTTGTCCAGGAAGTCCCTGAGGCGGCCAACTCGGGCTCCGACATGGAATACAGGCGTCCCACAGGCAGTGGTGCGTTGGGCAGAAGGTCCACGGGCAATCGTGGGGCCGATGCGGGTAGTCGGTCCGCCTCCTTCTCGCTGAACACGTCGGCGAAGTCCGTCAGCTCAGGAGGCAAGGTGATGGCAGCGGTGGGGCGTTCTGGCGGCACAGGTGTGGCGGATGTGATCGACGCACTGCAGACTCGGGAAAGAGATGGCGTTCCGCGACCAGGCCACCTGAGGATCGTGGGTCCGAAGCCAGGCCAACCCAAGGACCAAGGGAAAATGAAGGTCCGCCGTGACATAAAACTGGATCGCCTCCTCATGGTCCCCAATAGCCAGGCGCAAAGGCTGGGTGGCGAATTTAATGGGGCCGGACACCAGTTCTCGTCCATCAATTGTCTCTACCCGCATCGGAGGGTCCACCGGAACCACGGGGACCGCAAACTGGGTCACAAAGGCCTGGTCCATAAAGTTTGTTGTGGCCCCTGAGTCCACCAGCGCATGCATCATTCCAGTCAGAGTCCTGGCACAAAAGACGAAATTCGGCGATGTACTCCTGCAGGGGGCGTTTCCCTTGACGGAGTTCCTTAAGGCGCCTGGTTGCCGTCAGCATTCGAACGGGGTCCTCATACATGGTGCGCAGGTGCTGCCAAAAACGCTGTTGGTCCGCCAGCAGGGGGCCGTCCTGGAGCAAGAGGGGCGTGGCCCATCGAGCAGCTGAGCCGGAAAGAAGGTTAATCACGAAGGCCACCTTAGCCCGGTCGTCTGGGAAATCCTCTGGCCTCATAGCCATGTAGAGCTGGCACTGTCCCAAGAAGGTCGGGAACATCTCAGGCTGCCCAGAAAACTTATCCGCACCAGGTTGTAGGCCCCGGAGATCGAGCTTGGTGAAGATCGTGGCCTCCGCAACCTTTCCAGTAGCTCCGGGATGAGCGGCAGGGGTAGCGATTCCGCACCGTAATGGCGTTTAGCCGGCGGTAATCACAGCATAGGCGCAAGTCCCTGTCTTCTTCTTCACAAAGAGGACCGGGGCCGAGAGGGACTTTGAAGGCGGATGAACCCTCGGGCCAGGTTTTTGTCCAGGAAGTCCCTGAGGCGGCCAACTCGGGCTCCGACATGGAATACAGGCGTCCCACAGGCAGTGGTGCGTTGGGCAGAAGGTCCACGGGCAATCGTGGGGCCGATGCGGGTAGTCGGTCCGCCTCCTTCTCGCTGAACACGTCGGCGAAGTCCGTCAGCTCAGGAGGCAAGGTGATGGCAGCGGTGGGGACGTTCTGGCGGCACAGGTGTGGCGGATGTGATCGACGCACTGCAGACTCGGGAAAGAGATGGCGTTCGCGACCAGGCCACCTGAGGATCGTGGGTCCGAAGCCAGGCCAACCCAAGGACCAAGGGAAAATGAAGGTCCGCCGTGACATAAAACTGGATCGCCTCCTCATGGTCCCCAATAGCCAGGCGCAAAGGCTGGGTGGCGAATTTAATGGGGCCGGACACCAGTTCTCGTCCATCAATTGTCTCTACCGCATCGGAGGGTCCACGGAACCACGGGACCGCAAACTGGGTCACAAAGGCCTGGTCCATAAAGTTTGTTGTGGCCCTGAGTCCACCAGCGCTGCATCATTCCAGTCAGAGTCCTGGCACAAAAGACGAAATTCGCGATGTACTCCTGCAGGGGCGTTTCCCTTGACGGAGTTCCTTAAGGCGCCTGGTTGCCGTCAGCATTGAACGGGTCCTCATACATGGTGCGAGGTGCTGCCAAAACGCTGTTGGTCCGCCAGCAGGGGCTGTCCTGGAGCAAGAGGGCGTGGCCCATCGAGCAGCCGAGCCGGAAAGAAGGTTAATCACGAAGGCCACCTTAGCCCGGTCGTCTGGGAAATCCTCTGGCCTCATAGCCATGTAGAGCTGGCACTGTCCCAAGAAGGTCGGGAACATCTCAGGCTGCCCAGAAAACTTATCCGCACGGTTATCGGGCACTGCGGCGAGGAGGAGGTGGGAGGATGGGGGGCTGCAGGCACATTCCTGGCAGCAAGTTGGCCTGCCAAGTGAGCCACTTGCTGCTGGGGCTGTTGGTTAGCCGCTTGTAGCTGCTCTAACTGCTGCTGTACCTGCTGCTGGTCCATCTTTGGTGGTAGATGTTTTAGTCAGGTCTTGGACAAAATGTTCTGTTTCCTTCCCCAATACTCCCAGCAAAGAGTCCGTCAGAGGCCTTCCTTTTTTCCTTTTATTTACATAGATACATGTCCTGGCCACGTCTACCCACGGGCCTGCCAAGTTTCTGGAGATAACGAGGAAATTATAGATAAGGCCAGAATTACTCACGAATATATTCTTCCCTCCATGAAATAGTTAGCTCGCGCCAAATTCATTGCTTTGTCCGAGACAAAAACCAGGAAGTCCGCCTCCTATTTATAGTCTCTGCAGATGTCACTGCATGACAATTATGACTTGGCTTTGTCCCAACTCTTCCGCTGCTGCGCACGCCGATCAAGCCTTCGTAATCTTGCGTCCCTCCAAAACTGTTCTGTTCCTTCCCCAATACTCCCAGCAAAGAGTCCGTCAGAGGCCTTCCTTTTTTCCTTTTATTTACATAGATACATGTCCTGGCCACGTCTACCCACGGGCCTGCCAAGTGAGCCACTTGCTGCTGGAGCTGTTGATTAGCCGCTTGTAGCTGCTCTAACTGCTGCTGTACCTGCTGCTGATCCATCTTTGGTGGAAGATGTTTTAGTCAGGTCTTGGACAAAATGTTCTGTTTCCTTCCCCAATACTCCCAGCAAAGAGTCCGTCAGAGGCCTTCCTTTTTTCCTTTTATTTACATAGATACATGTCCTGGCCACGTCTACCCACGGGCCTGCCAAGTGAGCCACTTGCTGCTGGAGCTGTTGATTAGCCGCTGTAGCTGCTCTAACTGCTGCTGTACCTGCTGCTGATCCATCTTTGGTGGAAGATGTTTTAGTCAGGTCTTGGACAAAATGTTCTGTTTCCTTCCCCAATACTCCCAGCAAAGAGTCCGTCAGAGGCCTTCCTTTTTTCCTTTTATTTACATAGATACATGTCCTGGCCACGTCTACCCACGGGCCTGCCAAGTGAGCCACTTGCTGCTGGAGCTGTTGATTAGCCGCTTGTAGCTGCTCTAACTGCTGCTGTACCTGCTGCTGATCCATCTTTGGTGGAAGATGTTTTAGTCAGGTCTTGGACAAAATGTTCTGTTTCCTTCCCCAATACTCCCAGCAAAGAGTCCGTCAGAGGCCTTCCTTTTTTCCTTTTATTTACATAGATACATGTCCTGGCCACGTCTACCCACGGGCCTGCCAAGTTTCTGGAGATAACGAGGAAATTATAGATAAGGCCAGAATTACTCACGAATATATTCTTCCCTCCATGAAATAGTTAGCTCGCGCCAAATTCATTGCTTTGTCCGAGACAAAAAACCAGGAAGTCCGCCTCCTATTTATAGTCTCTGCAGATGTCACTGCATGACAATTATGACTTGGCTTTGTCCCAACTCTTCCGCTGCTGCGCGGTTGGAGGGGTTGGGAGTGGGAGGCACCGTTTATCGGTGGTTCTCCTCCTATCTCTCCGACCGGTCGCAGACGGTGTTGACAGGGGGGCAGAGGTCGGCCGCGAGACACCTCACTTGTGGGGTGCCGCAGGGGTCGATTCTCTCGCCCCTCCTGTTCAACATCTATATGAAGCCGTTGGGTGAGATCATCAGTGGCTTTGGGGTGAGATATCAACTGTACGCTGATGATACTCAGCTGTACTTTTCCACCCCGGGCCACCCCAACGAAGCTGTTGAAGTGTTGTCCCGGTGTTTGGAAGCCGTACGGGTCTGGATGGGGAGGAACAGGCTCAAGCTCAATCCCTCCAAGACGGAGTGGCTGTGGATGCTGGCACCCCGATACAGTCAGCTGCAGCTGCAGCTGACTGTTGGGGGCGAGTTATTGGCCCCAAAGGAGGGAGTGCGCAACTTGGGTGTTCTCCTGGATGCACGGCTGTCGTTTAAAGATCATTTGGCGGCCGTCTCCAGGAGGGCCTTTCACCAGGTTCGCCTGGTGCGCCAGTTGCGCCCCTTCCTTGATCGGGATGCCCTATGCACAGTCACTCATGCTCTTGTTACCTCCCGCCTGGATTATTGCAATGCTCTCTACATGGGGCTCCCCTTGAGATGCACTCGGAGGCTTCAGTTGGTCCAGAATGCAGCTGCGCGGGTGATAGAGGGAGTCTCACATAGCTCCCATGTGACACCTCTCCTGCGCAGACTGCACTGGCTTCCTGTTGCCTTCCGGGTGCATTTCAAGGTTCTGGTTACCACCTTTAAAGCGCTCCATGGCTTGGGACCTGGGTACTTACGGGACCGCCTTCTCTTACCGCATGCCTCCCACCGACCCGTACGCTCGCCCAGAGAGGGCCTTCTCAGGGTGCCGTCCGCCAGACAATGTCGGCTGGCGGCCCCCAGGGGAAGATCCTTCTCTGTGGGGGCCCCCACTCTTTGGAATGAACTTCCCCCTGGTTTACGTCAAATACCTGACCTTCGGACCTTCCGCCGCGAACTGAAAACATATCTGTTTGTTCGTGCGGGGCTTTCTTAAATTGTTTAGTTTTAAATTTTAAACTTCTCTCTGGTTTTAATTGGGGTTTTTAGATTCTTAACTATTTTAATTTCGGCCACACTGTATAATAAGTTTTTTAATTTTATTTTAACTGTACATTGTTTCTTTTTATTTTGGCTGTACACCGCCCTGAGTCCTTCGGGAGAAGGGCGGTTTATAAATCTAATAAAATAAATAAATAAATAAATAAATAAAATTCCCAAGAAGCCCATGAAGGAGTAAAAAAGACAAGCATATCATGAAGAAATCTAAGCTAGACATTTTTTTATGATGCACCAACTTTTAGGGAAATCTTTCCTCCGTGTAAGTCCTATAGATTCCATGGGCCTAAGAAATGTGCATTGCTACAAAGGACTAAATGTTTTCTCATTTATTTTTTAACGAGTCAAATTAATACTGTAAAATGGAAACCAACTTGGAAGCTGAAACAAGGAAAAAATATTTTTTGCTTTCCATAATCAATTATTTTCTAAGCAAAAACTTGTAAACATTATACCAAATTTACTGAAATTGGGCCTAATGATTTTGTTAAAACAGAGAAGTGTGAGAGAGAAAAAAATAAAATTAATATTTTCATTCCCTGAAGTTAGAGGAACTTTTTTTGTTCTGCTTCACTTTTTAATCCTAAAGGCATTATTTCAGTGTGTATACATTTATGCTAATCATATACTACAGCCACGGGTCCCTCTATCAATATGAAATGTTTTGTACTTGCTGTTTTTGTGCATCTTGTATTGTTATATGCAATATACAAAATAATGTGTCTAACTATGCCATTTATGCTTTTGAAAGAAAAAGCAAATTACTTACTGAAGAGAAAGGCATTTGCATGCATGTGTGTCAGCTTTCAAGCTATTTCCTTCTACAAAATATTGCTTTCCACACTTAGAAAATGCATCCATCCATCAGTTACAAACCATTTCAAAGCACTTTATGAATCTACCGAGCAAAATGTACTTATCTTACATTGGCAGTGTCCCAGCTGCTACAAAATTGCTATTGTCCTAATACTTACAAGGCAATTTTAGCATCAGTTAATAATTTTACAGGATAGATAACTTCTAAAGCATTATAAAATGACAGACATTAAACAATAGCAACTTAGCATTTTTTGAAACAGTTCATGACAGCTTAAAAAGTAAAGTGATTTTAATGTATAGTCTGTGCAGTTTAAGCTTCTCATTGACAATTCCTTGGAAGATAAAAATGTGAAAATCCTTTTAAATAGTGGGATGAAAGAATAAAACAAATTTATCTTTAAAATATATTCAGTTAAAAAAAAGATTAAATTATGAATAATGTTTCAAATTTTCAAGTACTAGTAGCACTTGTGACAAGAATATGAATTTATTTGGGTAAAAAAAAATTTCTATCATTTAATGGTAGGATATCAACAACCAAAAAAATCTATTCATTAAATCAAATGTAAAAAAGAAAAATATATTGAACAATCCTGCACGACCTAGTATGTGTTATTTCATCAAAAACACTTCTCACCACCAATCTACCTTATAATTCTTGATGAACGTATCTTTTATTTTATGTACACTGAGAGCATATGCACCAAGACAAGTTCCTTGTCCACTCTTGGCCAATAAAAAATTCTATTCTATTCTATTCTAGTATTACTTAAAAAGTTACATCCCTGACAAATTCAAATGAAGCCACTTCTCTTATCAATCTCAGTTAAATAGTAGCCTCCTGAAACAAAATTTTGATGGTGTTCTTCGTATTTCTAATGCATACTCAATTTACAGTGTATGATATTTGGAAAAAATAATCTGGTGATGTGTAAAGCATAAAGTATGCCAAACAAATTAAATTAATTGATATTTTAGGCTTTACTTTTGTAATACTAAAAAAGAACCTTTCCAGTGCAACTAATGTACACCACAGTGGCCTCTTTCATGAATGTACTTATTAAGTTAAACCAGTCGTACCACTTGCTGTCATATAGCACAGGTAATTGACCACCTCATCAAACTGTTCCAAAAAGAATCCCTCAGTGCCTAATTATTGCATTCTTCTGTACCACTGAACACATTAAAGTAATGTTAATGTATTGTGCTATATACATCATTAACTACACACATTAGAAGGTTTTTGCACTGCAGAAAAGTGTCCTGGTTACCATACTGCAATTTCAAATGCTCTGTCAATGTATTTCTCCAAACACATTGAGATAAAAAAAAAAATCTGTTTAATAAAAATTATTTTTTTTAAAAAAAAATGAGGCAATCAAAATGCCAAAATGCCCCCACCTATTTTTCACTTCATCCTCTATTGCAGTTGACGATACTGTCAGATAACTTGGCAACATTGTTAGTTCCCATACCTCTAGTACATCTAGTAACATGGCAGAAGCTATAGCACCAGGATCTTGCCTAAAATCATATTTTTACACACACACCCATTGGTAACTGGTGCCCTCTGCCTCTAGAGAATCACTTATTCCATAAATTCCCAAGAACAGGACCACTGACAGCTTGACGTTATGGCAGTCAATATAGATGGAATGGATGTACACGGTGTGGGAGAGGGAAAAACATGGATGAAAGCATGTGTTCATGATTGCTCACCTTTTTATTTTGGTGTGTAGTTTCTAGAAACATTTAGCACCACAGTAGGTTTTATAGATATCCAATCAAATCAATTTCCATCTAGAATCCATGCCTGATCTTGGCCAGCATCTGGGTCGAAGATTGCCAAGACTTGTGAATCACATACTGAACCAACTGGAAGGGCATAGGAGATCAAATTTTCTCTTCATTTGCTTCATAGAAAAGTTTGGATCTCTTAAGTATGAAATTTACTCATATTTGCATAGTCCCATCTATCTGTTGGATGATTCTTGATGCATATTAACTGTTGAAAGTCTTCAACATATTAAGGAGACAGCAAGGGAAGATATTCATAGAGATAATCATATTAACAGGATTTAATAAATTAAAGATTTAATGCTAAAGAGGATGGATGGATGGGTGGATGGATGGATGGGTGGATGGACGGACAGAAAAATACAGGTGCACAGGCAGAGTAGTTGGCCCACTGAGGCAATATTCCAAAATAAAATTGAAATTGAGTCTACATAATAATATTTCATAGACAAGAATATTTGTTTTCTATTTTTAAAGAACTTGTTTTCACCTTTTTCCTACTATATAGGACCTTTAAAATGCAACTGTTTTGTACAAGAAGTGCAGCCCAATTAACTGACAATGTTTCTTGCCAAGAATAAATGTTGCTATATTAGACAAGATAAAGGTTAAATATTCTGAAATAGAGATTCGTAAATTACCTGGTTACCTGTAAATAATTCAGCATTTACTGACACCGGAAAATTGATGGCTCATACATTATTGCTATGAAATATATATTTCTGATGTGTTAAGAAGTCAGTCCAAGGGAAGAACCAGACTTCATTTACATTTCAGCAAATGAAGTCTGGTTCTTCCCTGGGATTGACTTCTTAACACATCAGAAATATATATTCCATATCTTTTGGATAGAACATGGTTCCATATCTGAATCTTTTGTACTCATAATGGAATTTTAGTAATAGAATTCCTTCAGTCCATTTCATGGAACTATAAAGAAGCCCCAGCATCTTCAAAGAACCCAACAGAACTACCGTATTTTTCGGAGTGTAAGACGCACCTTTTTCCCCCCTAAAAGGGGGTGAAAATTTAGGTGCATCTTATACACCGAATTTAGCCTGGTCCCCCACTCTTTGGCCTCTGCCTCCCAGCAATTTACCTCCTTGCAGCAAGAAGGAAGAAGAAACAGCCCATTTTGGTTTCAGCACAGTCTATTTAGCACAAGTTGATTATCAGTTGGATTGGGCTCCTGACTCTCAGCTGTTTCACGTTGCAGGGATTGTCATTGCCTATTGCTGCGCGGGCCTCTGCTGCTTGCTGCAAGGAGGTAAATTGCTGGGAGCAGATTTTTCTTTTCTTGTGCTAATCAAGCTATGCTGAAAACGAAAATGAAAGTAAATCAGGCTGTTTGCTGTTTGCTGGAACAAGACAAAATTGCTGGGAGGCAGAGGCAGAGGCAGATTTCTTTTTCTTGTTTTCCTCACCAAAAAAGGTAGGTGCGTCTTATAGTCCAGAGTGTCTTATATGCTGAAAAATACAGTAAGCCCTATCATAGTTACTTGGTTATTAATAAATGAATTTTATGAACTAAGGTACTGTACTTTCCCAGTGATACCAATCAGCTGCTTAGTTACACTACTCTTACTTTACTGCATGTATTGGTTGGGCTGACTTGATTCTATCTTAAGGTTAATTTTTTTTGGTTAACTGATTTCATACTGCTTATTTTAGTCATTTTAATGGTGGACTTCAATTGTAGTTTTGATTGATTATAGCACTTAATTGAGATCATTGTTTTAGATGATCTCATTTTTTCATTCTTTATTGCCTTGTTCCAAGGCCTGTTATAAGAGGATGGGAAAATCTAAAGGAAAGTAAATTAGTTTCTCTGTTAAGGCACAGAAACTTCAGCTGTATTTAAAAGGATGTCATTCATGTGCCAAGAGAAGGATTAGCAAAGAGGAGCCTTTAGGGATGATCTACAACATCTATAGCTACCTCATTTCCATTACAGGGTATTAAATTAGCATGTGGCAGAGGTGCTATTCAGCAGGTTCTGACCAGTTCTGAAGAACTGGTAGTGGAAATTTTGAGGAGTTCAGAGAACCGGTAAATACCACTTCTGACTGGACCTGCTCCCACCTATTCTCTGCCTCCCAAGTTCCAGCTGATCGGGAGGAAATGGGGATTTTGCAGTAACCTTCCCCTGCCACGCCCACCAAGCCATGCCCACAGAACCGCTAGTAAAAAAATTTGAATCCCATCACTGGCATGTGGCCTGGATAGTTAAAAATGACTTTGTATGATTAATGGGGGAAAAATGTAAGTGTTTGGATTACATTTAAAACTGTCATATGTTAAATCATTTTAATGACTGTGGGTGAATCAAGTGTTTGTCATTTAATTATGTATTTATTCCAACTGAGACCCACTTTATGCAAAATTATTAACATTATGAAATTGTTAAATACCAACAGGATAAGATGATGAGTCACCTATCATCTGTATGCAGTTATTGGGTTGCACTGAAATAAAATTGAGAGTTTTCTTGGCAGTCCCTCCTAAGCAGCACTGCAATAGAGTGAAGCATCATCATCAAGAATATATAATTATTTATTTACATTATTTATATTATTCCCCCTTAACAATATCCTTTACATTAACAGAGTTGGAAGGGACCTTAGAGGTCATCTAGTCCAACCCCCCCCCACTCAAGCAGGAGACCCTACACCATTTCTGACAAATGGCAGTCCAATCTTTTCTTGAAAGTCTCAAGTGATGAAGCTCCCACAACTTCCGAAGGCAAGCTGTTCCATAGGTAGATTGTTCTCACTGTCAGAAAGTTCCTCCTCATTTCTAGGTTGAATCTCTTCTTGGTCAGTTTCCATCCATTATTCCTTGTCTGGCCTTCAGGTGCTTTGGAAAATAGCTTGACCCCATGATCTCTATGGCAGCCCCTCAAATATTGGAACACTGCTATCATGTTTCCCCTGGTCCTTCTCTTCAGTAGATTAGCCATGCCCTGTTCCTGTAACCATTCTTCATATGTTTTAATGTCCAGTCCCCTAATCATCCTGGTTGTTCTCCTCTGCACTTTTTCTAGAGTCTCAACATCTTTTTTATAGTGTGGTGACCAAAACTGGATACAGTATTCTAGGTGTCTTACTAGGGCTTTATAGAGTGGTTTAGTGCTTAATAGAATGAAAAATAAAAGCCATAAGAACAATCATAAAAGTCTGAACAGCATTAATAGTTACTACATAGGACTAAATAAAGAAAATAAAGCAGCTGAGCTGAATACTAAAGGACTGGATTAATTTAAAATGTATACAAAAAATTGTTTTTATGAGTTCTTTGTGGGGTGTGTGAAAAAGATGGCAACATTCCAGACAATATTAGAGAAAATGTCATATGACATTTGCTCATTTAAAAAAATGAGTGATTGTTAAAACTACTTGACAGAGCTAGGTTAAATTCCTATAAAGTAGATTTTAGGATCTGAATAGGCAAGGATGGGAGAATCTCTCTGCGAAGTTGTTCCATAATTATTTTAGATATTGAAAGTAAAATCCTATCCTTTGAATGGGGTTTGGGCACAGACTTCCACAGTATAGAAAGTATTAATATAATGGATCTAGACCGAGTGCCCAAAGCGCGTGCATGTGGACAAGAATTCACAAAAGCGTGTCCAAATCCTCAAAATGCAACGCATGGCCCCTGCACATGCGTCCCATCCCCGATGCATGCGTGTGCACCCCACACACATGCCCCAACCCCCGCACATGCACGGCAGAGACCCAAACACCAGCTGGCCGATGGGAGGCATGCACAGCAGAGCTGCCCTGGGGCAACAGCTGGTGTGCCATCAGAGAGGGTGTGGCATGCCACCTGTGGCACATGTGCCATAGGTTCACCATCATGAATCTAGACTGTCTACTTCCATTTAATAGCACTGCTGTACTATTACTAATAGTAGTACTGTACATATGTTTTACCATTTTGCTACAGAAGGGTGAATTTCCTTGTGTTGGTAACTATGATGCCTTTTCACCAGGCAACACTTGGTAATGAGACTGGAAGCATGAATGGACCTAAATGGTGAGAAATGGTACCTTTGGAAGCAACTTTAAACTCCTCCTTCTAAACATTCAAAAATCAGATTAAGCCACATTGTCAAATTTATTTATTTATTTATTTTTGTCACAACATCATATAAAAAGGATTATATAGTATTTAAACATATATATGAGTAAATATTAGGAGGTATAAGCATCAATATATATATAGGAAGAAGAAAAGAAAAGAAAAGAAAAGAAAAGAAACAATAGGACAGGAACGGTAGGCACGTTTGTGCGCTTATGCACGCCCCTTAATTAATTTCTGTCATTCTGAATGTTAGCAATTTTTCTTTTGATTGTGGGCTTTTTTTCCAATGTTCCTAGGAATATTAATAGTAGGAATGAGAGAGGTTCCATTACATCCTTCTATCTGATCACTAGAATGATGAATAGTTATAGAAAAGCAATCTCTTTCCTGATAGAATCTCAACTGACATATCAACTCAAACAGGGAAAGGCTGGAGACCATGTCATCATCAAATAATGGATCAGAGTGGTGTAAAGGTGTGGAGTATTCTCTCCATTTTATATGCCTGTTGGACTACTATTAATGATTCGTCTTAGGTTGAAGGCAACATGCAAAAAGAGAATGGCCATCATCATACATCCTTCCCTAAATATATTTGGACTTATTTCCTCAGTTTTAGGCACAGCACGAACAACCTTTGTAGACATCAGAATTTTCTGTGATCACAATTGTGGACATTTTGTGGAAAATTTTGTAAATTGTATGATACGACCTCATTGACTTTGCATCAGAGCAAATTGAAGCCATCAGTGTATCCATAAATGTTTTGTGGATCTACCAAAGAGTTACCCAACTCTGTTTATCTGATGGATATCTAGTATGGTATTTGTTGGTACTAAGATTCTTGCTATTCTCTTCTTTAGTTGCTGTGAATTATCTCTGTTAATACCCAGCTCTTATCTACAGTGTTTTTCGTGCTTATATGAACATACACAAAATGCGAATACACATACACATAGAAATGGCTAAGGGGATAAGAACCATTTTCCTCCATGTACACATATATCAGAACTTTGAAGTAGACCAAACTTAAAAATCAAAGTTATGAATACTAAAACTACTTTTATTATAGGATTACATTAACAGAATCTTGCAAGTCTGAAAGTGCTTTTCACCTCTCTGCCTTTATCTACAAAAAATTTAGGGAGGTTCAAATCTGAGACATTTTCTTAAGTTATGTATCTGATTCTGCTCAGATTTCTTTTATCTGACCATTGTTTCAATTGTAGCTCTTCCTCCTATTCCTGAAGGTTAGTCTGAAAACCCATTAGCCATACTGGATCCAGTGAACATTTGATCTAGCAGAATTGCATCTAACTGTATTTATAAATTGTTTTGCATTGAGTTCCTCTGATACAAGGAGATGAGAAATCAAAGTATAGAATAAACAATTTCTATTTATTACTTTGTAAATATTACTATAGAGGGATGCAGTGGCTCTGTGGCTAAGATGCTGAGCTTGAAAGGTCAGCAGTTCAGTGGATCAAATCCCAGTGCCGCATAACGGGGTGAGCACCTGTTACTTGTCCCAGCTTCTGCTAACCTAGCAGTTCGAAAGCACATAAAAAATGAAAGTAGAAAAATAGGGACCACCTTTGGTGGAAAGGTAACAGCATTCCATGCACCTCTGGCATTTAGTCATGCTGGCCACATGACCACAGACACGTCTTTGGACAGCGCTGGCTCTTCGGCTTTGAAACAGAGATGAGCACCTCCCCCTGGAGTCAGGAACAACTAGCACATATGTGAGATGGGAACTTTTACCTTTACCTTAAATATTATTATTTGAAAGAAAAATGCCCTTTCAGTTTTCTATTACTGGCTTTCTCCCACGGCAGAAAATTTTGATATTTAGTTTTTGCAATGTTACAGTAATATCTATATTAATATTTTGAATATTCACTCTTGATGGGACATCTAGACTAATAAAACAGAGTGCTTGAACATAGCGATCCCATGTTGCTCACTCAGCTAATTACAGAGTACCTGTTCTGTATGGATTTATTCAATTCTTCTATCGGTGTGATTTTAGAAGATTGCATAGCATTGATTATTATAATGGTAGGGAGATCACAAAATAATTACTTTCAGAATCTTTTTAAAATAGCAATTTTTTATAGTGATACCTATTGCTTTAATATGTGGCAAAATTATCCAATGGATTACATATATAAAGAAATGGACCTAACTTTGACTTGAAATATTTTATAAATTTCTAATTGGAGCATTCAAATTTTGGAAAATTTCAATTTCCCCTATTTTTAATATGAATATGGAACATTTTAACCTTTGATATTTAGTTGTTTGAGACAAGACTGTTTCTTATGATTTCACCAGTCATCTCATGAAATAAATGTGAGCTGTCAAATGCTAAACATATTAAGCACAATTCACTAATTCACAGATCAATAACACTTTGACTAATAATTAAATGCCACTGAAATATTTGACTAGATATTTTGGGATGTGAAATACTGAGCTCAAATATTTACGAAATATTCAGTAAGTCTTTACATGTTGTTAAATGTCTAAAAATGATAGATATCTAAATTTTCAAAGGAAAATGGTGAAGAAAATTTGAGGAACTTATTTGCTCTATAGAGATTGGTTAAAGACGCTCATATTTTGGATACTAGTTTGGACATTTTTGCACACTATCCAAGATTTTCTTATGCTTATCAGCAATACCTAATTCCATATCACCAGAGGGCAGTATTATTAGACTTAATCCAGCAATATGTCAGGTCTACTTTGCCACTTTTGCATCTCTAGAACTAGGCATATCAGCTCTCTTCTCCTACTTTACTTAACCACCAAACTAAAAACATGCCTTTGCTGATCTCCTAGGTTCTCAGAGAGGAACAAAATAATAATAATAATAATAATAATAATAATAATAATAATAATAATAATAATAATAATAATAATAATAATAATAACTACTATTATTATTATTATTATTATTATTATTATTATTATTATTATTATTATTTAATTTGTGTACCGCCCTTCTCCCGAAGGACTCAGGGTGGTTAACAGCCACAATAAAATACAAAAACAACACATACAATGCTAAAAACAAACATTAAAAAACTTATTCAATTGGCCCCATTTAAAATACAATATCAACCCTGTAAAGCTAATAAAATTTAAAACCCATAAAATCAATTAAAAATTTAAAAAAATTCAAGCCAGTCCAGCAAGATGAAATAAATAAGTTTTAAGTTCGCGGTGAAACTTCATTGAATATTTTCTGCTTTCTGGTTTATAGATTACATTCTGAACACCACTAATTTTATTGCTCATATTGAATAAATTTAGGGAGTGGAAAAGGGAGTGTTTCTCATCCAACATCTTTGTAAAATTCCTCTCTCTCTCTCTCTCTCTCTCTCTCTCTCTCTCTCTCTCTCTCTCTCTCTGTGTGTGTGTGTGTGTGTGTGTGTGTGTTATTAATGGTAACAAAGTTCATTAATGCTGCCATTTTCCACAAATTCAATTTCTAAACCTTTGAAAACACACCTCACAGTCACCTCACTCCATAACTCAAAAGGCAACCTATTTAAATATTCAGTAAGTCTTTACATGTTGTTAAATGTCTAAAAATGATAGATATCTAAATTTTCAAAGGAAAATGGTGAAGAAAATTTGAGGAACTTATTTGCTCTATAGAGATTGGTTAAAGACGCTCATATTTTGGATACTAGTTTGGACATTTTTGCACACTATCCAAGATTTTCTTATGCTTATCAGCAATACCTAATTCCATATCACCAGAGGGCAGTATTATTAGACTTAATCCAGCAATATGTCAGGTCTACTTTGCCACTTTTGCATCTCTAGAACTAGGCATATCAGCTCTCTTCTCCTACTTTACTTAACCACCAAACTAAAAACATGCCTTTGCTGATCTCCTAGGTTCTCAGAGAGGAACAAAATAATAATAATAATAATAATAATAATAATAATAATAATAATAATAATAATAATAATAATAATAATAATAATAATAATAATAATAATAATAATATTATTATTATTATTATTATTATTATTATTATTATTTAATTTGTGTACCGCCCTTCTCCCGAAGGACTCAGGGTGGTTAACAGCCACAATAAAATACAAAAACAACACATACAATGCTAAAAACAAACATTAAAAAACTTATTCAATTGGCCCCATTTAAAATACAATATCAACCCTGTAAAGCTAATAAAATTTAAAACCCATAAAATCAATTAAAAATTTAAAAAAATTCAAGCCAGTCCAGCAAGACGAAATAAATAAGTTTTAAGTTCGCGGTGAAACTTCATTGAATATTTTCTGCTTTCTGGTTTATAGATTACATTCTGAACACCACTAATTTTATTGCTCATATTGAATAAATTTAGGGAGTGGAAAAGGGAGTGTTTCTCATCCAACATCTTTGTAAAATTCCTCTCTCTCTCTCTCTCTCTCTCTCTCTCTCTCTCTCTCTCTCTCTCTCTCTCTCTCTCTCTGTGTGTGTGTGTGTGTGTGTGTGTGTTATTAATGGTAACAAAGTTCATTAATGCTGCCATTTTCCACAAATTCAATTTCTAAACCTTTGAAAACACACCTCACAGTCACCTCACTCCATAACTCAAAAGGCAACCTATTTAAATATAGGGTAAGAAAGCCATACTACTCCTCTACTACCTCATCGTTTAGGACATAATCCTGGTGGTATCTTTTTTCTCTTTTTTTCCCCTTCTTTTCTTTTAACCATACTCACCAGGATGTACCAATTCTAAATTGCCCGAACCTCTCCTTTCTACAGAGAAAACATACTTGTGTCCTCTATAGACAGGGTAGAAAAATAGCGCTGGTCCAGTGCTGCACAATATACAACAGGCAATTATGATTCAAGTGTCCAAATTATAATCAGTTTGACAAACGTCCACAAGCATCTTCATTCTATTTTATATTTTCAGTAAGACAAGGCAATCATACAAGCAGACAATTCCATCAGGGAAGCTTGTTAGCTGCTTAGTCTGTTAAACCCTGGTTGCCATAGCATCTAGAGTTGAAAAAGCGGCAGATTGGCATGAAAAAGCTTGTCGACAATTGCCCTGTCACAGCATGCAAGCCAGGTCTGCTCAGAGGCAGTACACTACAAGTTTTCTTTCCCAGTTTGTACTACCCCATGCTGTTTAATAATATCCATTTACTGGTATTGGGATTGATCTAGTGCAGTGTAAAATCGTCATCGAGTGACATTGCTTTTCACTCGGTGTGACATTTTTTTATTATTATTATTTTAACAAACTAGGACCTGGCAATTAATTCGTAAATGCAATTTAGTATATTTACCAGGAGATGTTCACGTAAATAGGTTATGTCCACTGGGTGGATGAGGAGGTGGGAGGAGAGAGTCTACTCTCTGCACATTTAGTGAGATAATCAGGTTTTACAAAATAGGAAAGAAATCTTTTCAATGGCTTTTCAAACAAGTTCAGCCTAGTTAGCCCTTAAACACCACAAAGGAGTGCTTTGCATAGTGAATGCGGTATTATTTAAAACACATAGGTAGAGTATACCATCTTTTTTTGTCACATAATATAATGAAACCAATTACCAAGTAATACCAATTACCAGTTTGCCTGGTGTTAATTCCCATTTGACAAGTGTGTGTGGGAAACTGAATGGATGGCAAAATATTTTTCATGGAAATCCTATTGCATGCCTTAGATTTGTTTAGATGGTAAGCCATTCCCAAGAATGGCTCATCCTTCCATTAAAATTAATATCTTCACCTTGGCCAATGCCTTTCCATAAGCTACGTTGGCCAGGAATAATACTTAATTATAATTTAAGCCTTGTTGTCATAGTCAAAAAGAAATAATAGAAGGAAAGAGAAAGTCTAGTTATAAAAATGCACTTTATTTCATTATCTCCTCTTTATCTGTTCTGTCACTTTGCATTTTATTTCCTCCTTCAGTGTAGCAATTCTAGTAAATCTTGAAAACTATACAGTCAGGAACACAAACTGATAAACCCAGGAGAGTCCATAGACGTGGATTCTTTCTCATTATAACCATTATCAAGACACCTGAATTTTTACATCAAAATTGCTTCAGTCTTTCTTCTATGTGTTGCATGAAGATTGTGGCTTTTTCTAAAGCTACAACTAATTTGTGTTTTACCAAATCCATCAATGCCCCCAATAGACTTCATAATTAAGACAAAAATGCAAGGAGCAGCAAGGCTCATGTAAATTGCATTAGAACTGTATTCAGAGTCTTTAAAAAGGGAATCTTTCAAATATTACGTTGTCTCTCTTTTGATGTTTTTTGTCAATTCACAGAGAAGGCTTGAGTGAAATTTTCATTTTTATTTGACTTCATTCATCTGACTTGCCATGCAGAATACAAAAAGTTCAGTCTTCTGGAGGTTAACAGTGTATATTTACTTTAAAAGGTTTTTTGTTATGTTCCATGTTTCAAGCCTCTATAATTAAGGGTCTGTTAACATTTCCATTATACTTCCCCCACCCTGTTCTCCAGGAGTTTATAACTTACAGCAGTGATAAATATTAACCTGAAGCTGAAATTTGTCATATATACTCTCAGTCTGGAAATAGCTGATTCTCCCTCCCTGAAATCTACATATCCAATTTTATTTATTTTGGTATGGAAAATGGATCATTCTTGCATCTAAAATAGTGAAAGGATGGATAGCCAAGAATGGAGGGATCAAGGGGCTTAGTGATGACCAAAAGCAACATTTAGACACAATTATTGAATGCCTTATAATTATCCTTTATAACTCCAGACAAATAACAAGATATTCATCTGCAATAGCTTAACATATTTATAAATGCTATTCAAAAACCTTAACAGTTCTGCAGCTCATGCACTAGCAAACTGTAAAGTTGATCTGATATGCCAGTTGCTTATGGGGTCTATAATTGCATGGCAAAGTGATTAAATCACAATTCCAAATGCTTTGGTTCATCAGTCTAAAAGTGAATATTATGCATAGGTCAAAACATTTATTTTCTCACCCTACATGCAGAATTACAAAATGCAAACATTAAAAAAGTACCTTTAATTAAAAAAACAAAAACAAAACACATGCAGTCTTTTACAATACTGACTGTAGCTGGCAGGGACAAGGCAAGGCATATTTGTATGATGTCAGGACAAGAGTGAATTTTTCTATAGTTTAGGAAAGAAAGGAGAGAACTTGGCCCAAGGATAGAATACCTATAATGGAAGAATCCTTGTATTTAAGTTGCTATTAAATTATCCTTCTGTACAGCCCAGTAGAGTAACACGGCACTAGTTGGGCTCCTAAAATGGCCACACATTTTCTAATTCGTTCTCATTAAACCAATGAAGTCCAAGGTGCCTCTATATCAATTGTATATTGTCCGTGGGCTTTGAAGTATTGGTATGAGTATCCCAAATATGTCCCTTTCATGTGAATGGAAGCCCTATGGAAGCAGGTATTGGTTGTATCTTTCCATCAGATTCAAATAGAGAAAATCATCCAAAAATTTTAATCTTATTGGTCTTCTACTGGATGATGGACCAAAGCCCAAATTACAACTTCTACTTAACTGAGGCTGAATTATAATAGACCCCTCTGAACGTGTACAAGTCTATTCCTTCACCACTTGTTTTGAGGCAATTAAGCATATCCAATAACTGGGCAATTAAAAAGGTAGTGTTTATGTGTGTCTTTAAATGTTAAATAATGGTAAAATGGTGCAAATTTGTAATGTTATTATTTTAAAACATGATATTTTTATTTCTATCATATAGTACACCAGTACATTCTTATCACCTGTTTAAACGCTGTGGGATTTGACCTAAATATTTTCAGTTCTGAGTGTGATATCTAGGAAACATGTGTCAGTCGCTATTTGTCTTTTAATTAATGCTGGCAGCATAGAGAAAACTGCCGTACACCTGAGATTTACTAAGAAAAAAAATGTGTGTTTAAATATTTGTAAATAGGAGGCAGTAGTGAGGGAGACAGAATTAGGTGTCACAGTAAATAATAATTCAGTAACTCATAAAAGAAACATCACATAACAATAATCCTTACCTGGATAAAAATAAACACTTTCTTTCAATAGTTACAAACGGCAAGCATAATGTCAAATAGCAAAGTGAAGGTTAAATGTTTTATACGTGTCAGAAAGAGATGCCTTAGAATAGCTTGTTCCTTCCTGTTGTATTTCCTTCTTCTCAAATGTTCTACAACTGTCTGAAAGCACATTAGCTGCCAGGTGTCACACTGATGTCTTCATGCTGCAGCTTACGGACGTGAATTTACTACGATCTATTTAATCATCAGTGTATCGATTTTCCTCTGCTTTCCTCCATTTTAGCCCCATAGCAGGCTCCTGTAATTTCCTTTGAACAAAGTGTAACCAAACTGTGCTAAGTGATGTTGATTTGCAGGCATAAGCAGAGGGGTAAATATAAATTAACAAGCGATAAACATTTTACAAGTAGTAAGTCAATAAAAACAGTTGTCCACACTTCTTGGTGGAATGATTTTGAAGCAGGCTCTGAACAAAGGTGTCCAAAGAAACTGAGAAGAGTCTAAGAGCTCTCTCTCCCTCTCCCTCTCTCTCCCTCCCTCCCTCCCCCTCTCTCTCTCCCTCTCCCTCCCTCCCTCTCTCTCTCTCTCTCTCTCTCTCTCTGTGTTGTGATTACGAATTGATCAGCCTAAAAGCCTCAGATGCAACTGAATCATCCATAAGCTGCTGATTGAAAGGGCTCAGTGGGAGCTGCTATTTGTTTGTTAAACTCCCATGATTCCAAGTAGATAATTGGTCTGTGAAGTTCAGGTCAGAATCTGAATTTGTTTTCTTACTTCTCAGCTGGCTGTGCACTGATGATTTCAAAACTTTGGTGTATATATTTAGCCAGCAGCAAACCTAACATCTTTAAAGTAAAAAAAAAAAAGTGGTGTTTTTTTTTTAAGGTGCTGAATGGAAAGCACCCCACTCCAGAAGCTCATTGATAGAGACAAGTTATGAAACTGATTTATTTCTGTCACCTCATTTCTGGAAAACAGTGACGAGGATTAATACATATTGTTGGTGCTGGAAAAAAGCCTGACAATGCATCCCTTGTGAATTTTATTATCTGTTTTATTGCCCATGTAAGAGTCAGTATCTTATTATACCCTCAGGTTGCAGCTGTAAATGGATAAGGATTTAGAAGACATCAAGAGAATGTGAGTAAATTGTAGGATCAAACAAGGTTGTTGATTCCTTGCAACCTATTTTCTATGTCTGTATTTGTCAGTGTTTTTCTTTTAGCAATGACCAGCTCCCTTTATGTGCTTAGAAGAGAGATAGTCTCAAGGGCTATATGCCAAAGGAGTTGTTTATGAAAGCAGAATGGAGCAGTATCTGTGTTCTCCCTCTAGTTTTTCCTATCAAAGTCTCCATAGTAAATGAATTGGCTGCTTCTTGTATCTGGACTGTAGCTTGTCTCATCAGCTGGAGAAACTAGCATTATTATGAGGATCATTATTTACACATATTCTGAGAAGATACACAAATGGATCTGGAAGAAAGAATTCCAGAAGGAAATTAAGTGAAAGTAGTTAGTTCTTTAAAGAAAAAAAGGATAGAGAACATACTGAATAGCAAAGGTGATGTAGACTATAATATTTTACCCTGAACCAGGAGAGGGAAACAATCTGAGGGCTGAGGGCTGCATTAAATTTTGTGTGACATACAAAACACGTTGTTAATAAGTAAAAGTTTATGCTGCCTCATTGATATCTGGGTGATATTGGAAAATTATGTAAGTCTGTATTGGAGAAATGGCCTTGGAGACCTGTAGAAGGCTCTGGAAGGTATTGTATATCAAGCTTTCTGAGATGACACATGCCAAACAAGTTGCCCAAAAGGTTGGTGTTATTTTTGCTATTAACAGATCCATTATTTTAAATGGGGGATACCTGGTTCTAGACAGAGCTGGAATGTGAAGGTACTATCTACATAGTTCCAACAAGAACTATGAAGTGAGTAAAAGCTATTATGAAGAAATGAAGGAATACAGATGTTACCAAATCTATATTGGGATAGTGCTAGAGAGAATTTTAATTACTGTATATGAGAATCAATATTATAAATTGCCTGGAAAAGTTGTTTGCTTGCCAGAATCAAATAAAACTCAGGTACCGTTCAGCAGCATAAGGCCCTTTCTATATAAAATAGCTAGACAGATAGTAATGTATAATAATGAATATTCAACAAAGTACTTTGAATCTGTCTTGCTGTTACTTTCATTTTGTTGTGGCTCTTGAAAAGCTATTTTGAAATGTTTGCAGAATCCCTTCCAAGGCTTTTCATAATTCTGTCAGTAAACCTGCATCTACAGATTGCCTAAAAAGTCATATCCATGAATATAGAGGCTGACAAAGTAATTGCTTTCTTGGCCTCAATTCAGAAGAACAGGCTATTTAGGAAAGTGCTGAAACAACTTGAAATGAATGGTCTTCAAAAAATGTATCTTTAATTAAAGTGTACGGTATTTTGAACCACATTTCCATAGCTTCCCAGTCTTCTTGAAAATATATTTTGTTCTGTTAGGACAAGGAATTAGACAATGGAATAAGTATCTGTACTGAGCTATGAAACAAGTCTGCAGAGACAGCAGTGTGCAAAATTCAAAGGAAAACTTCAGGCAGACTTTCACTGAACCACACTTTTAATGGCCAGATAACCATGGGGTTATATTTCATTCCTAAATTAAATAAGAAACTAATCATTGTCATAATGTCAAGGTTCCAGAAAAACCTCTTCTACAAATTACCATCACAACTATAAAAAAGGGGATGCAACAGAGGTGGGTTTCAGCAGGTTCTGACCAGTTCTGGAGAACCAGGAGTGGAAATTTTGAATAGTTCGGAGAACCGGTAAATACTACCTCTGACTGGCCTCGGCCCATCTATTCTCTGCCTCCCGAGTCCCAGCTGATGGGAAGGAAATGGGGATTTTGCAGTAACCTTCCCTTGGAGGGGGGAAGGAATGGAGATTTTACAGTATCCTTCCCCTGCCATGCCCACCAAGCCACACCCACAGAACTGGTAGTAAAAAAATTTGAAACCCAACACTGAGACACAACTAATGGTTGATGGGCACAGAAGTTATTGTCTGACATCTCAAGATCCACACTTGAAAAACGGGCAGACACAGTTCACCCCTTTTGGAAGATTTCAAGTTTTAAAAATCTAAATTGATCACGTGAAGTGTTAGTACCACTTTATAATGCCTTGGTAAGGCCACACTTGGAATATTGCATCCAGTTTTGGTCCCCACGATGTAAAAAAGATGTTGAGACTCTAGAAAGAGTGCAGAGAAGAGCAACAAAGATGATTAGGGGACTGGAGGCTAAAACATATGAAGAACGGTTGCAGGAACTGGGTATGTCTAGTTTAATAAAAAGAAGGACTAGGGGAGACATGATAGCTGTGTTCCAATATCTCAGGGGTTGCCACAAAGAAGAGGGAGTCGGGCTGTTCTCCAAAGCACCTGAGGGTAGAACAAGAAGCAATGGGTGGAAACTGATCAAAGAAAGAAGCAACTTATTTATTTATTTATTTATTTATTTATTTATTTTATTTTATTTATTTTATTTTTCGTATTTTTATACCGCCCTATCTCCCTAGGGACTCAGGGCGGTTCACAGCCAGATAAAAATATACATATAAATACAAAATAAAACATCAGTTAAAAAACTTATTACAAATGGCCGAATAATTAAAAATAACAATATACATAATAAAACCCATTTAAAACCAATTTAAATTTTAAAATCTAGTCCAGTCCTGCGCATATAAATAGATGTGTTTTAAGCTCGCGGCGGAAGGTTTGGAGGTCAGGAAGCTGACGAAGTCCTGGGGGAAGTTCGTTCCAGAGGGTGGAAGCCCCCACAGAGAAAGCCCTTCCCCTGGGCGTCGCCAGCCGGCACTGCCTAGCCAACGGCACCCTGAGGAGTCCCTCTCTGTGAGAGCGCACAAGTCGGTGAGAGGTATTCGGTAGCAGCAGGCGGTCCCGTAAATAACCCGGTCCTATGCAATGGAGCGCTTTGAAGATAGTTACCAAAACCTTGAAGCGCACCCGGAAGGCCACAGGTAGCCAGTGCAGTCTGCGCAGGAGGGGTGTCACATGGGAGCCACGAGGGGCTCCCTCTATCACCCGCGCAGCCGCATTCTGAACTAACTGGAGCCTCCGGGTGCTCCTCAAGGGGAGCCCCATGTAGAGAGCATTGCAGTAGTCCAGATGGGACGTCACGAGAGCGTGAGTCACCGTGCATAGGGCATCCCGGTCTAGAAAGGGGCGCAAATGGCGAACCAGGCGAACCTGGTAGAAAGCTCTCCTGGAGACGGCCGTCAAATGATCTTCAAAAGACAGCCGTTCATCCAGGAGGATGCCCAAGTTGCGCACCCTCTCCATCGGGGCCAATGACTCGCCCCCAACAGTCAGCCGCGGTCGCAGCTGATTGTACCGGGATGCCGGCATCCACAGCCACTCCGTCTTGGAGGGATTGAGCTTGAGCCTGTTTCTCCCCATCCAGACCCGTACGGCTTCCAGACACCGGGACAGCACTTCGATAGCTTCGTTGGGGTGGCCTGGTGTGGAAAAGTACAGCTGAGTATCATCAGCGTACAGCTGGTACCTCACACCGAAGCCACTGATGATCTCACCCAGCGGCTTCATATAGATGTTGAACAGGAGGGGCGAGAGAATCAAACTTAGAACTAAGGAGAAATTTCCTGACAGTTAGAACAATTAATAAGTGGAACGACTTGCCTGCAGAAGTTGTGAATGCTCCAACACTGGAAATTTTTAAGAAAATGTTGGATAACCATCTGACTGAGATGGTGTAGGGTTTCCTGCCTGGGCAGGGGGTTGGACTAGAAGGCCTCCAAGGTCCCTTCCAACTCTGTTGTTATGTTATGTTATGTTATGTTAAATGAGTGTCTTAAATGAGTGTCTTATCAGGGAGATTTAAGGCAGCTATTTTGCCCCTTGGGCTTAAAATAAGAATGGTTTATTATGGAAAATAATTATGTGTTTGCTATGGAATCTGCATGGGACAGATATATAGATAGCAACACATGTTTAGAGACTCTAAGATGATGGCGAGCCTATGACACATGTCACATCATGATGTTTTTGGTGAACACATTAGTGTTCACCAACACTATTCTCAAAAGTATACCTCCCCCATTGACTCATGATTTTTAGAGGCTGCAGGAGAATGGGGTGGAGTGCCATGCAGCCTCTAGACCACCAGTGACGTATCACGACTTTTTTCCACCTTCACTAAATCAGGGATGGGCATGGCCAATGCATGATGCATCCAGCCCATGGGCCGTGAGTTTGACACCCCTACTCTAGACTCTCTGGAAGTTGTGCAAAAGGGCCATGGTCTTGCATGGTCTCACACAATAACAGGGTGTGCTACAGAGGCCACAGAAAAGCATTCTCCAAAACCACTTGTGTGACCCAGAGCTGTCTTATGTAGTTCCACAGGGTCTTGTCAACAAAAAAGACAACACTGCCTGAAAGTAAGCAGTGCCTGGCAGATCCTGGGGATCACACACAACATTGGACTGTATATTTTTAAAATAAATGAGTATGTAAAGAATTGCATTTTCTGAATTTTTGACATACCAAACCCAAATGCTCATCATCACTGCTCTAAGGAAACTTATGACAAATAATGCATTATAACAATGAGTCACTTGACTCACCATGTGTAAGATGATAGTTGTTATTTTTTCCCCTAGTCTTGCTCCACCTCAGCATTTAAGAACTACAGATATGGATATTTGGAAATCTGCAATAAGGCGATTCAAAATGAAGTTACCCAATATTAAGGAAATATTGCAATGTCCCTCAAGGCAGTATTCTGTATTCAGTACATTTACTCAATATTTAATAATTACATTTAATCAATCCTATCTCTTTTTGTTTTACTATTCATGCAGATTTTTCCTATGCAGTCAAATTCATTTTATGTTTTCCCTGACATATCTAACTCTCCCATATCTATAACATGTTATATAGTATACCCAACCATTTTCATTTATGTTCAAGAGTCTTTTGGAGTGGTGCAGCTGTAATAAGTAGTAGTAGTAGTAGTAGTAGTAGTAGTAGTAGTAGTAGTAACAACAACATGCAATCATTTCTCACAAAAACAACAACATTCTGTTCATTGCTTACCTTAAAATTGCTCCATTGTCCTATCTTTAATAAACATTCTCCTAAGGTACACAAAATCATCTACTTCTTTTTATGCATAACTTAAAATCATTCACTCCATTTTTTGTCAAACACAAAACTGATTTTAACGCACTGAGTTCAAAAACTATATTTTTTGTTATTTGAATTTATATCTTGCCTTTCTCCAAAGACTCAGGGCGGCTTACACTGTGTTAAGCAATAGTCTTCATCCATTTGTATATTATATACAAAGTCAACTTTTATTGCCCCCAACAATCTGGGTCCTCATTTTACCTACCTTATAAAGGATGGAAGGCTGAGTCAACCTTGGGCCTGGTGGAACTTGAACTTGCAGTAATTGCAAGCAGCTGTGTTAATAACAGACAGACTTAGTCTGCTGAGCCACCAGAGGCCCATTATTTTTCAACCCATTGTTCAATCTGTTTAGTGTTCACTGCAAATCCTTTGAATTCTTATATGACAACATTGCATGATCTCCATGCAAAAATATACATACTGTATGACCATATCAACAATCAATATGCCATCACATGTATTCATTATATATTGTGCAGAAGCTCATTAAACAAACAAGGGAAAATTACACATCCTTTTTACCTTCCTAATTCTGATTTATATGTTAAGTATTCTTGTTATTTTCAGGTATGCATTACTTTCATCATCGTCTACTCTTATCTCATTCAGCAGTAAATGTTCAAGACCATATTCATATAAAACATTCCATAACTCAGGTCTATTCAAGCCTTGATCATTCACTTTTTCTAAATTAACAAAGATAAAATAAACTTTCTTTCAACATGTTTCTATCTCTCAATAAGTTACTGAGGAGCAGATCTCTGGTATACACACACTACCATAGCTCCACCTTGTATCCTCCAAATATTGCAGATTGTCACCACTTTTGTCCTCTTGGTTAGAAGCCCAAGCAGTTTCCCAGGCAAAATTAACCAATCAAGCTCACTGTAGTTTGTGCAGGTAGCATTTTTTCATTTTTATTTTTGTGTAAGTATAAGGCATCAAATATAGCAGACTCCCAATCCTCAACCATAGAAACAGAAATACATTAAACAGATTGCTGACCCATTCCATAATCAGTCCAGATCGACATATAACTATTTCTCATATACACCTGCAGTATTACTATTTTTCAAAATTCTGACAGTATTTATGACTTCCTTTTCATTACATGTTTTCTGGATGCTACCACTGTTAACATTTGTTTCAATTCCACTACAGTATGCAGATTCATAAAGGATGCATTCCAGCATTCTTTTACCAATTTCATCCAAAATATTTTCTTTCCATTTTATTTACTCTGTTGGAATCGCTCCACCTACTTCTTTTTTTAATTCACTTTCTGGGTCTACATTTTTTGCTCTTTTCTCTTTTTTTATACAGTAACTTTCTCTCTCCTTGTTTCTTTATCAATCAGTCTCCTATTCCTTGTTTCCCTCAACCACAGACTCTTTTACTTCACCTTTCCAACAAGCAGTTCCATAGTTCCCATTAGCAGAACTCCACATACTACTGTTATCCTGAAACATAACTCTTTCAATCTGTTCCAAGCAGCTTCCACATCCTATTTCCTCATATTAACTTTCCATTTATTCTGTTGGAACCAAAGCTGAACTTTCTTGTCCTGCATTGCTCCATTTTCACTTCTTTCATTTCTAATCTTCATCCTTTTGATCACTGATCTTTCAATCCATATCCATTTTTTCATTACTTATTCTTTGCACTATCAAGAAATGTTTTGTCCCAAATTCAGAAGCTATCATCACTCTTATATCCTTCATTTTTTATATTTCATCATAAGCAATTAATTCAAACATGCTTTGAAATGTATATTCATATTTACATTCATTCCTTTCTTATATAGACATATAAGATAATAATGACATTTAAGTCATTATTTATTCCAAAAATAAATAATATATGTATTCAAAACTCTGGCTTGCTACATCAATTAAAATAAAGAAAGGTGATGTAAAACAACATAAAATGCTTAGAGAGCTCAAAAACATACAACTGGCCCATGTCAAATGGGGCAAGAAGAAATTTATTTACATATTTATTTAGTGAAATAATTAATACGGTTACACATCTCAACATGGTGACTTTGAGCAGCTAGCAAATAAATAGTAATACAGTATTAACAGTATTAACAATGCAGATCAACCTAAGTTTCAGTAGCAGCAGCCAGAGACCAGGGTCCAATAAATGAACTCAGAAGAAAAGTCTTGTAGGCTGAAAGATCAAGATTGCCTTCCCCATGAGCAGCTCTCTTCCACATACCTGCCAATATCTCTCTCTGCCCATCATCACTGAATCCGCCTCATTTTCCTCCACAATACTAACCCATGAAACCCCTCCCACAGGGGTCCATCCAAACCTACTTAACAACTAAATATTTTTATGGATCGCTTCTGACCTGCATTACGGAATTTTTGATTTCATTTAGCCAATTTCAATCACCCACTCAGCCATCATATTCACAGCTTTCTACCTTGTCTTTTTGGGGACAAGGGGCTAGGACAATTTCATATCTTTGACCATCAGGTGGTACATCCCAGAGAGTCTCTATTTTATGCCTCTCACACAGAGAAAGGATAGATGATCAACATCAAACTGCTTATATAATCCAACAGCATCCATTCCCTGCTTAGATTAAAAATCTTTTTCCATCCAGTTTTAAGTCCTTTTGGTACTGTACAAAAGAATATTCAGGCACATATTGCTAAACAATGGCATGAATGGAACAAGTTCTTCTCTCACATATTCTCATTGCCACGAGTTAAAGGCAAATGAACGTTTTCCCTCTTGGATAACATTCACTTAGAATGCTGTATATTTTTTTTCTAAAACTCATCTGATTCATCTATTTTCTACTACATTTCACCTTATCTTCAGTTTACAAAGACACAACATAACATTTTTTTCTTTATTTCATATCTTCTGCTAATCCAGTCTTTTTGCTATTTATTTCTCTTACATAGATACAGGTCGTCCTCGACTTACAACCCCTCAGTAACCTTTCAAAGTTACAGCGGCACTGAAAGAAGTGACTTACGGCCATTTCTCACACTTGCAGCATCCCCATGGTCGCACAATTTACAATAGAATGCTTAACAACTGGTTCATATTTATGACAGTTGCCCTGGGATCACATGATCCCCTTTTGTGACCTTCTGATAAGCAAAGTCAATGGGGAAGCCAGATTCATTTCACAACTGTGTTACGAATTTAACAACTGCAATGATTCACTTAACAAATGTGGCAAGAAAAGTCACAAAATGGGACAAAACTCACTTAACAGATGTCTCACTTAGCAACATAAATTCTGGGCTCAATTGGGGTTGTAAGTCGAGGACTATCTGTATTGATCTCTGCCACCCATCATGTTTTTCATCAGTGGACGCTTTCCCATGATGCTTCTTAGTAAGATAAAGAACTTCATAAGGTTCCTAGCAAATCCTAATTAAACAATATGCAGCATTTTGCCAGTCATTATGGTGTATTTTGATCAGTATCTCACAGGCTCAACCAATGTCCTGTTTAACTCTAAGCTATTCATGTTATTCTGTGCAAGCTAGAGTATGCAGACATACTTTTACCACAAAACACCCAACTATTAGAAATACAAAATTCCCTAACACAGAATACAAAATGTCAAATGGGCCAGCAAAATCAAACCTTATTATAAATATTCGAAACACCACTACCACCCCAAGTCTTCCTATGCTGTCTCATCAAACCCAGAGGTTCCTGGGAAGGATGAGCAAAGAACACCATATCACCATCAGGGTCTCCAGTGAATGTATATAAGTCGCCTTTAATCCAGCCTAGGTGAATTCACATTTTGAAAACAATGAGATTTTTAAACCAAAATACTGTTTTCGAGAACGGTGCCTTCAGAATATTGCAAAAATAACAGTATCGTGCTTGACATGGAGTTGTACATCTGCCATGCTCAGGGAAACGATATGCAAATTATGATAATTAAAAGCAACTTAAATGTACATATTAGCTGTGGCATTCTGACAGGGTAGCTTTCTGGTGCATGCCTTGCTTGGTGCTGAATGAATTGTGCAAGCCTGATCTATAGAACATTGTCTGCAGCTGGGAATATGTTGCTTTTCCTTTGCACTTCTCCCTCCCCTCACAAAAGGCAGCCAAACAGAAAGCTGCCAGTCAAAACATACTTGCTCCTTTACTCACACTGTTGCTTTCTATTGATGCACTCCATTTTTCTTCTAACAACAAATTTCACTTTGGGATGGGAAAGGTGAAAGACAAAAAAAAAAAAAGGTGTTGCCAAAAATGGCAGATATATTGCTGGAAAGATCTGTTGCTGTTAATCGTGGCGTGACAACAGCAATAATAAAAAGTATAGCAATTGAAAAGATACCCTTTCCACTCACAACATAAAAATGGAACCTGAAACAGGAAAACAGCAATAGAAAATGACAATGCGATCCAATCAAAATATTTATTAGATTTTATCCTGCAAAAAAGAGGTTGTCGTCATGAAACATCAGTTCAGCATTCTATTAAATGTTGGAACTTTATAAGTATTATAGAATAGAATAGAATAGAATAGAATAGAATAGAATAGAATAGAATAGAATAGAATAGAATAGAATAGAATAGAATAGAATTTTTTTATTGGCCAAGTGTGATTGGACACACAAGGAATTTATCTTGGTGCATATGCTCTCAGTGTACATAAAAGAAAAAATACCTTCATCAAGATACAACATTTACAACACAAATGATGGTCATAGGGTACATTTTAACCCTTAATGATAGCAACAAAAAGTTACAGTCATACAATCATAAGTGGAAAGAGATTGGTGATGGAAACGATGAGAAGATTAATAGTAGTGTAGATTTAGTAAATAGTTCGACAGTGTTGAGGGAATTATTTGTTTAGCAGAGTGATGGCGTTCGGGAAAAAACTGTTCTTGTGTCTAGTTGTTCTGGTGTGCAGTGCTCTATAGCGTCGTTTTGATGGAAGGAGTTGAAACAGTTTATGTCCAGGATGTGAGGGATCTGTAAATATTTTCATGGCCCTCTTCTTGATTCGTGCAGTATACAGGTCCTCAATAGAAGGCAGGTTGGTAGCAATAATTTTCTGCAGTTCTAATTATCCTCTGAAGTCTGTGTCTTTCTTGTTGGGTTGCAGAACCAAACCGGACAGTTATAGAGGTGCAAATGACAGACTCAATAATTCCTCTGTAGAACTGGATCAGTAGCTCCTTGGGCAGTTTGAGCTTTCTGAGTTGGCGCAGAAAGAACAGTCTTTGTTGCTCTTTTTTGATGATGTTTTTGATGTTAGCTGTCCATTTTAGATCTTGCGATATGATAGAACCTAGACATTTGAAGGTTTCTACTGTTGATACTGTGTTGTCAAGTATTGTGAGAGGTGGAAGTATGGAAGAGTTTCTCCTAAAGTCTACCACCATTTCTACAGTTTTGAGTATGTTCAGTTCCAGATTGTTTCGGTCGCATCACAAGGCTAGTCGTTTGACCTCACATCATTGTCTCGAATGAGACCAATCACTGTTGTATCATCTGCAAACTTCAGTAGTTTAACAGATGGATCGTTGGAGATGCAGTCATTGGTATACAGAGAGAAGAGAAGTGGGGAGAGCACACAGCCTTGGGGGGGGGGCTGTGCTAATTGTACAGGAATCTGATGTGATCCTGCTTAGTTTCACCTGCTGCTTCCTGTTTGTTAGGAAGCTTGTGATCCACTTACAAGTCTGTTCCGGTACCTGTAGCTGGTTTAGCTTAGTTAGAAGAGTGTCTGGAAGAGTGATATTGAATGCTGAACTGAGGTCTACAAAGAGGACCCTTACATAGGTCTTTGGAGATTCAAGATGTTGTAAGATGTAGTGCAGAGCCATATTAACAGCATCATTCGTTGATCTATTTGCTCGGTATGCAAATTGCAAGGGGTCTAACAGTGGATCCGTGATGGTTTTCAAGTAGGAAAGCACAAGCCTTTCAAAAGCTTTCATGACTACAGATATTAAAGCAACTGGTCTGTAGTCATTCAGTTCCTTGATAGTGGGCTTCTTCGGTACTGGGATGATGGTAGAGCGTTTGAAGCAAGAAGGAACATAGCACATCTCTAGTGATTTATTGAAGATATGGGTGAAGATCGGGGCCAATTGGACAGCACAGACTTTTAAGCAAGAAGAAGTTATCTTATCTGGGCCTGGAACTTTTCCTGGCTTTTGTCTGTGAAATAGGTCTTGTACTTCCTTTTCTGTGATCACTAGGGGTTGTGAACCCAATGGGATGTCAGTTGTAGGAGGCTTGGCTGTTGTTGGTGTGTCTGAGATGGGGGCTATGGAGATAGGTGGCTGTAGTTTTCTTTCAAACCTGCAGTAAAACATGTTCAGGTCATCTGCCAGTTGTTGATTTCCTTCAGCCTGGGAGGGAGGTTTGCCATAGCCGGTGATATTTTTAAGAGTTTTCCACATGTTTGCTGGTTCATTTGCTGAAAACTGATTCTTTAGTTTTTCAGAGTAGCTTCTTTTTTCTGCTCTGATCTCCCTTGTTAGTACATTCTGGCCTGATTGTACAGCATTTTATCACCTTTCCTGTAGGCTGCCTCTTTGGAATGACGTAGCTGCTTAAGTTTAGGTGGGAATCAAGGTTTGTTGTTACTGTATATTCGCAAGTTCCTTGTCGGTACACATAGGTCTTCACAGAAGCTAACATATGATGTTACAGTATCTGTGAGTTCATCCAGGTCTGCAGAGGTATCTTCAAAAATGTTCCAATCAGTGCAGTCAAAGCAGGCCTGCAGCTTTAATTTTGACTCCTCTGTCCAGATCTTCACTGATTTAATTGTTGGTTTTGTGGTTTTAAGTCTTTGCCTGTAAGCAGGTACAAGGTGAATCATGCAATGATCAGAGTGTCCTACAGCTGCATGACTGATAAGCATCTTTTAGTATTGTGTAGCAATGGTCTAAAGTATTCTTGCCTCTAGTGGGACAATTGACATGCTGAAAGTATTTTGGTAGCTCTTTCCTTAAGTTTGCCTTGTTTAGATCTCCCAAAATAATGGCCAGTGAATCAGGGTATTTGGCTTCAGCCTCCATGATTTGGTCAACTAAAGTTTGTAATGCCTTGTTTACACAGGCTTGAGGTGATACATAAACAGCAATTAGAAGAAATGAGGAAAATTCATGAGGCGAATAGTATGGTTTGCAGTTGATAATTAAAGTCTCTAAACTGTTGTCACAGAATTTGTAAATTACAGATAAATCTTGACACCAGCTGATGTTAATATATAGGCATAAACCTCCACCCTTCATTTTACCAGATGCTTCTGTAATTCTGTCTGATCGTATAATCTGAAACCCTGGAATATGCAGGCTGCTATCTTCAATTGATTCATTTAACCAGGTTTCAGAGAAGCATAGGACTGTTGAGTTGCGAAAATCAGAATTGTATTTGTTTAAGAGGAGAATTTCATCCATCTTATTTGCAAGTGAACGTACACTTGTTAGGAAAATTGAAGGCAGAGGAGTTTTATTTCCTCTCTTTTTTAATCTGTTTAAGATCCCAGCCCAATTACCTCTTTTCCGCCGTTTACATCTTTTGGTTTTTTTGGTAATCCATGGCTCCGGGGGAATTGCCTCTTCCTTTGTTCTTCCTGTCTCCTCCGCATTTGTAAAAACAAATGGGGGTGGGGGTATGTGATATCACAGAAAGCTGCTCCTTAAAGAAATGTTGCTTAATTTTTAGCAGATGGTCTCATGTGTAGGAAATCCGTTGTGAGTCGCAGAGAACAATTAGAATTAAAGAAATAAATAAAAACATTAGAGAGCATTTCACTGAGGCAGCCTTCGTCGGCGCCATCTTGCGGAAGAAAAAAAAGTAATAGCAATAGCAGTATTGCAATTAGAATATTGGAAGTAGAAGTTAACTTCAAAGTGGCTTGTTCTATCTTTTGCATGTGTGCAGAAAATAGACTTTGAAGACACCATTCTCTGGCTGCTGAAATGATATTCTGGGGGTCATAAGATGAACCATATAAAAATCCTCAAAATGTGCTATTATTTTGACTTTCTAAGATTGATGAAGCATGTGGACATCTTATATCCTCAAGAAACATAATAAATTAAGTAATAATTGTTAAATCCACTAACTGGGGTTGCTTATAAACAATAGAATGCAGATACATATTAAAATGAATGTAGAAGGGATAAACAATAACTATGCAATTCAACATAGAAAGGAAATCTGGATATGAGCCATCAAGCATACTTACTTTCCCATCACATTGTTCCATTTTAAAATAAGTAACATAATGCAGAGAGCAAAAAGAGGAGTAAGAAATAGAAGGCAAAGAAACTAAATGAATGACATACTCCAACACTGAAAACAAACAACAAAACAACTGAAACTGTCACCATTCATCCCACTTCTCCATATCTTTCCAGTGTTGCAAACCATCATTAGTTTCAATCAATAAAATAGAGCTGGAAAGGATCTTGATGGTCTTCTAGTTCAACCCACTTGTCAAGCAGGAGACCCAATACCATTTCAGACAGGTGGCAGTCCTATCTTTTCTTAAAAACTTCCAGGGATGAAGCACCTACAAATTCTGAAGGCACACTGTCCCACTGGTTAATTGCCCTCACTGTTAAGAAGTTTCTCCTTAATTCCAGGTTGCATCTCTCCTTGATTAGTTTCCAACCATTGTTTCTTGTCTTGCCTCCTGTGCTTCAGAAAATAATCAACCCCCTCTTCTTTATGGCAGCCCCTCAAATATTGGAATACTACTATCATGTCCTTCCTTTCTGTAGACTGGTCATACCCAATTCCTGCAACCATTCTTCATATGTTTTTGTCTCCTGGCCCTTAATCATCTTAGCTGCTCTTCTTTGCACTTTTTCCAAAGTCTCAACATCATTTACCAGTTAATGCTTTGCCGTCTCTTCATTAAATTTTTTATCAACTCTAACTAATCATGAAGACATTTTTGGTCTTCTTTGTCAATTTCATCTCATTCACTGTTCTTTAGAGGATAATTAGAACTGCAGAAAAAACAATTGCTACCAACCTGCCTTCCATTGAGGACCTGTATACTTCACTAGTCAAAAAGAGGGCTGTGAAAATATTTACAGATCCCTCACATCCTGGACATAAACTGTTTCAACTCCTACCGTCAAAATGACACTACAGAGCACTGCACACCAGAACAACTAGACACAAGAACAGTTTCTTCCCGAACGCTATCACTCCGCTAAACAAATAATTCCCTCAACACTGTCAAACTATTGACTAAATCTGCACTACTATTCATCTTCTCATCATTCCCATCACCCATCTCCTTCCACTTATGACTGTATGCCTGTAACTTTGTTGTTTGTATCCTTATGATTTATATTGATATTGTTTTCGGATTGCTTATTTGTACCCTATAACTATCTTTAAGCGTTATACTTTATGATTCTTGATGAACGTATCTTTTCTTTTATGTAACTGAGAGTATATGCACTAAGACAAATTCCTTGTGTGTCCAATCACACTTGGCCAATAAAAAATTATATTTTATTCTATTCTTCATGTATTGTTTTGTGTTTCAATCATTATTCCTTAACTCTGTATTGTAAAACCATTTCAATGTATTTCTTTCATACTAACAATTCACATTTGCATCCAGTCTGCATTCATGCATTCATTCATTTATTCTTGACCTCTATCTCTTCTGGTTTTACTAGTGATTATAGAAGTAAAATCTACTTATCAAAACATTCCTATTATATTGAGTGTAATATGTTGATCTAGATTAAACCTAATATTCAACAATCTGGCAATCCTCAGATTTATTCAAACTGCAGCTCCCAGAATACCTAATCAATATCAATGTTGCCAAGACTTTAACATGTATTGAAACAAAGGAATACAGAAATCGGATGATGGAACTTCTTTCTGAGTTTCACTGTTGCTTTCCATGTGGATACTTTCTTCCAACAGAATTATTTGAGAGGATTAGTTAGCCACATTAAGATTGTCCTCTAAAAACTATGGGAAAATAGAACTGTATTTTCTTGTATAAAACCTAAAAGATGGGCAAGTACTGGAAAAGGGGGTATACATTCTATTCAAAGCAGCTGTTGGCTATATAGCACTATCAGAAAACTAATATATCCCAATCAGATGGGATTTATTTATAGGAAACGCTCCTTTTGCAAAGTTGGATGCCTCATTAACTTTATTCAGCTTGCACACAGCAAAAATATCCCTTCCATGTTCAGATTTTTGATAGAGGGAATTATATATTTTTTGTTTTATTTCTTAAAATCCCTTAGTAGGGAGAACATGTTACTAAAATATGTTAACTATATATCATCCTTGAATGGCTAAAGTGTCCTCAGGTCTTAACTTTCCTTGAACAGAGATATCAAAGAGCATTACATTTTTGCTGGATCCTGGAATGTAAATCATTACTAATCAATATTTATTCTTAGACAAAAGCACCGAGAACAAGATTAAGAAAAAAAAATAGTGTGTTGCTTCAACCTGATGTTTGTGAATGAAACTGAAGTTGAAACTCACAAGGTGTTACTTCCCATTTAAAAAAAAATGCTTCATTATTTAAATGTGATAGAAACATGAGACTGCAGAATTCAATCACAATTACATGACCCTCTGGAATCCATCACAATCTTCTCTTATTTATTTCTTTTTATGACAACATTTAGAACTGAAAAATATATTGACCTCATTTTAGTGCCAGGATAGGAGAGGGGAATATGAATCATAAGCAAGGAAAATCACAACAAACTCTATTCTTGTTCCTGCCACATCCTAATTCTCAGATCAACAGGCTGTTTTTATTTTATGTTTAAAAATAAATAAAAATTTTCAAAAAAAAAACAATTCTCAGATCAACAGGCTTAAAAAAATACTTTTTATCACTCAGACTAGTTGAATTTTCAGCATAGATATCTCATGAACCATTCTACCAGCACCCAGTCATTGGCTGTCAATTATGCAACAAAAAAGAATACATTTTAGAAGACTGACATTTCAGAAATTGGACAAATCAGAAGATAACTCTGATTTTTCATTATATATTTAAGGAAAATAGATGAAAACTGACCCCAAGCCACAAGTTGTGCTTAACTTTCACAATTAACTATTTATCCAGATTTGCCAATTGAACAAGAGTGATTTTCTCTTAATAAATAGCTTTGATTTTATTCATTCTTGCTGTTGTTTAATCCCATTGCTTTTGTATTGAAAGAATTGAAACTTTGGAGAGGAGACATATCTATCGTATGCTAATTCACATTATTGTTACTACCATGTTTCCCCAAAAATAATACTGTCTTATATTTTTTTTGAACCCTGAAATAAGTGTTTGGCCTTATTGCCATGCGCTAAAAGCCCAATTGGGCTTATTATCAGGGGATGTCTTATTTTGGGGAACACAGCGTAACTATGGTGAGTAGTGGTGGCACAGTGGTTAGAATGCAGTACTATAGGCTAACTCACTGCTCAGTCCAGGAGTTCGATTCCCAACGGCTCAAGGTTAACTCAGACTTCCATCCTTCCGAGGTTGCTAAAATGAGGACTCAGATTGTTGGGGACAATATGCTGACTCTATAAACCACTTAGAAAGGGCTGTAAAGCACTGTAAAGTGGTATATAAGTCTAAGTGCTATTGCTAACAAGTGCTGTGCAAAGATAGGAAACTACATACTGCATAAGCAGTTTGCCTATAGAATCTGTCTAACTATTCTAGAGCAGCGGCCACCAACTAATGGTCCTTGGACCACTGGTGGTCCATAAGAAAATTTTGGTGGTCCACAGAAAAATTATTTGCCTTTTTTATATTGATTATATCAGGGATCCTCAAACTACGGTCCTGGGACAGATATGTGCAATGAATATTTGTAATGCTGCAGAGAGTGCTGCAGACCTTTGGGGTCTTTTTGTGTGAGTCAGGGGGGGACAGAAATTCCAAGTTGGGGTTTGCTTTGGCCTCCTGGTGCAGGGCTTTGGGGGAAGGCTGGGGGGAAGAGCCGCTGGTGGCGAAGAGCCGGAGGGCCTCGTTCCAGTGGGACTGCATCATGGCCTGGAACTGGCTGACCATCTCAACCCATTGAGCCTCCAGGCGCCGGTACCTGTCTTTTCACTCCCATAGGTCTTCCCTCTGCTTGGAAAGCTTATACTTATAGTCCTCAGTGAGGTGCTTCTATTGAGCCTCCTTCTCGGTCAGATCCAATTTGAACTGAACTGTTTTGCCAACTCTTTCTCATGGTGGCTGCTTAGCTCCAACAACTGCTTCCTGTTGGAGCCCAAAGGAGCCCGGGCTGGGAGGCAAGGAGTGGCTGGGTTAGTAGAGGCTGGCGAAGTGCCACTCAACATGAGTGACATTGATTTGGCCACGCCCACCCAGTCACATGACCACCTAGCCATGCCCACCCAGCTGGCCATTAGGCAGATCATATTAGTGGTGCACAGGATTTAAAATTATGAATTTAGTGGTCCCTGGGGTCCGAAAGGTTGGTGATCCCTGTTCTAGAGTGCACACTGCAATAAATAAGATCAGAGAAAGGAAAAATACCACATCACATTCTTTCTACCTTGCACTCATTTATGAATACTCCAAACTGCATTTTCTCAATCTGGCCTACCCACATAGAGAAATTTGTATATGTGGGTATACAGACATACACAGACATACACACAGACACAAACACACACAGAGACATACCTGAGACTGAATTGGATTGTCAACAGCTTCCCACAATGGATACTTTTTAAAATAAATAATCTGGATGCTATCTAATAACATCCAGTATTAATGAAGAAGGTGGTGTTGGTGAGGAATCAATTTAGGCATAAATTAATAGAGCAAGAATGTCTGGGAAGGGCTTATTTAGCCAAAGGACTTACAAGACTATGGAAACTTGTGAACTGTGCCACCTGACCTTGGAAAGCATTCTTTATACTTGTGTGCCTCCCAAAGCACAAGCTTAGTCTGCCTTGAGATGTCCAAAAAAAAGTGCTTGTGTCTGAGTTCTAATCAAAAGGAACATTTCTCTGTGCAAAATAGTAATTCAGTCTCCATATTTATTCAGTCCTTGGCCTCTTTGTTGAGACAACTTACCAGGATTCCAATTAGAGCCATTTAAAAAAGCATATATTTCTTTGTGATAACTATGCTTGGAATTACAGATGTACAATACAAAATCATAATTAAATGGAAGCGAGACAAAACAGAATCTGTAATAAGATCTGACTACAAGAGAGTGTTGTGCTATGTACATGTCACTTTCTGTTAATGTTTCAGTAAATTCTGTCATCGTGATTGGTGGGTGACTCTTCCTTGGCCAAATTAAATGCAATGAATTTCTAACTTCCCCAAACAAACCAAAGAAGAATTAAAAAGGGTTATCATAATATCATACATCAGGCATTAAATACAATTAAGCAAATTATTGTCTACAATATAAACCTTTTTTAAAAAAAGATATGCACATGGTATTTTTTTCAAATTTAATATTAAAAAAATAGACTCATTGATATGTTTCTAAACAGATTACAATGTGGTTAATATTTCTTCAGTATGAACATAAAATGATACAAGTTACTGATAATACATGCTTCAAGTGCAGGGAAACATTCATATGAAAATTATGTGTTAGAGATATAAAAGAAAGCTGAAAACATCTGCAAATATCTGCAAATATGTGATTATAAAAGAAAAATCTTGAGACCTCTCTTCTTTGACCAACAACATAAAATAATAGTCCAGTTAGTGTTATAAAAGAAATCTGCCATGGATTTCAATGCAATTGAATTTTCACAAAAAGAAGCCAGCAGTGCTTATTATTTTCTGCTCAAAATTCAATACAAAATATGCATATTTTGAAAACTTGAGTTTCCTGGTCATAAAAAAAAGCATGGAAATATTTTGTAGATTAAACATATTTATATTAAAAGTGTACATTAGAGAAAATTATATGCAAAGTTCCATATATTGGGAAATGTGCATAGAAATCTTGTACACAAACAACTCCTGGTTCTGCAATGGTAGTTTTAATTTACCAAAAGGAATATCTAAAACATTCGATTTCAAACTTGAAAGCAGAGGATATAGATTTTTGTTTCAAATCACAATGTGTGACTGAAGAAATAGAGAATCTCACATTATTCAGAAGTTGTTGAATACAGCAAAAGATGGCAATTAGCAGATTAATCAAAGGAAATATTGTCAGTAACCCTACAGGTAAATTTAGCTAAGAATATGGCATGAATGTCTGAATCTTAGGGTTTCTGTAGACCATGGAGATCTACACTTAGATACTAAGCATGCAATGAATGCTGCACTCCAAAGGAATATGAGACCGGTATGATTAAAACTAAACCAATTTCTTTTTTTCTTTTTTTTTCAAATATTTTATTGATTTTCAACCATTAAAAAGCAAAAACATAAATTAAAAAAAAGATTTCTTGTGCATGATTGTGATCATTTACATGACATATCACTACAAAATACTTATACTCTATACAATTTACTTAAATCTAATTCTACTTTGTCCGAGTCTGTTTTATTTTTCCATTTTCAATCCATTTGTACCATTTCTCTCATGATATATAATATTCCAAATCCATCAATCCTTTAAATTCCAGTTTCAGTTTATCCATTTCAGTGCAATCAAAAACTTTTTTAATTATTAAAATCTTCGGAGGGCATCTTTGTGCTTCTCCAACATTGCACAAAGGCTAATCTTGCCGCAGTTGTTATATGTAGAATAATATGTCTTGTTTTCTTGTCATAAATCTTTTTCATTATCCCCAGGAGGAAGAATTCCGGTATGTATTCTAATTGAATGCCAGTTATTTCCTGTAACCAATTTTGTATTTTTTTCCAATATTTTTTTTCGATTCTGAGCACAGCCACCAAAAAAACTAAACCAATTTCATTTCATTTCATTTACAGGTAATTGAAATCCAGTATCGTTCATATTATGATTCTCTTGAAATTTACTTAATATTTTTCACATTCTGTGACAGTCCTACTTTCCAGAGATTTCATGTGATCCTAAAACTTTGGAGGTGACATAGGCTGTCCACATCTGCTGTGCACCTCCAATCAAAGCTTGACACTAACAAAATCTTGTTCAGATCTTGCCAGCCACAGGAGAATTTACCTTGGATTGATGCAGAGGACCCTGTTTGAATTAAAGCCAGAATTTGATTACCTGCCACAAAATCTCAATCTCTATACTTCTCACTAACTATAATTAAACCAATTTCTATCACTTCTTTTCCTTTTAACAGAATTGGATGAAAAAGATGAAGTAACGATGGATCCAAATATTTGGAACATTTCTTAGCAGGCTCATTCTTACAACAATAAGTAAGATAGCGTAATAGCACTTAGACTTATATACCGCTTCACAATGCTTTACAGCCTTCTCTAAGTGCTTTACAGCCCCCTCTAAGCAGTTTACAGAGTCCCCAACAATCTGGGTCATCATTTTACTGACCTTAGAAGGATGGAAGGCTGAGTCAATATTGAGCTGATGAGATTCAAACTGCCAAACAATTGGCAGAGTCAGCAAAATTAGTCTGTTTGTGAAAGAGCAGCACATTGTTGATTATTTAATTTATTATTGCATTTGTATTTACAGGGAGTGAGAGAAGTTCTCCTGGAGTTTCTTGACCTAGGTTATTGGTCTGGGATACTCTGCAGCTTTATCGGAAGTGGGCTGCAATTTGGTATACATCCAGGAGCAAAAGATCATGGACCGGTTCTATGAACATATTTTTTTAAAAAAAATGTACATTGGAAAAACAAAATATAGTATTCTATATAATCAAATACAGTGGGTAATATATTCAACATAAAATAGCTTTAGACATGTGGTAATATTTCTAGATATTTTTTTCTGAAGCTTCCTATTTTTCACCTTCGATATTGTTGTCTTCTTTTTCTTTGGGATGGTTTTAGTTGCTACCTCTTGTACAATATTGCGAACCTCCATCCATAGTTCTTCAGGCACTCTGCCTATCAGATCTAATTCCTTAAATCTATTTGCCACTTCAACTGTATAGTCATCAGGGGTATGATTTAGTTCATACTTGAGTGGACTAGTACTTTTCCCTACTTTCTTCAATTTAAGCCTAAATTTTGCAACAAGAAGGTCATGATCTGAGCCAGTGGTGAAATCCAATTTTTTTTACTACTGGTTCCGTGACTGTGGCTTGGTGGGCATGGTGTGACTTGGTGGATGTGGCTTGGTAGGCATGGCAGGGGAAGAATACTGCAAAATCTCCATTCCCACCCCACTCCAGGGGAAGGAAACTGCAAAATCCCCATTCCCTGTTCTCTGCTCTTCTCCAGTAGCATATTGGACATCTTCTGACCTGAGGGGCTCATCTTCCATATTGTTGATAACAAGCATCAAGGTCAATATTTCCCTTAGGCCTACATACAATAAAGCTACATTGAGCTTTTTTGACTATCTGTTTTATTATTGTTGGTTCAATTGGTATGGGCAGCAACTTCCCAATAGGCCTCTGTAGTGAAATAGACATACGTGTTGGCCCCACCAAGCCACACTAAGCTCCTAAATTCCTTATTTGTGGTTCTTAAGCGTATTCCACTGGCTAATTTCAACAATAATTCCCAACCAAAGAATTATGTGATTTCTCACTGCCTAGGGCAACAAAACAAGGATATGAGTATCTTCTTTTAGATGTCACACAGTGAAAATATAATTCTTTCAAAAAAAATTAAACTCCCAGCCTCAGTTCTGTCTAGTTTGATAAAACCTCCTAACACCAGGCCAAGCAAAATTGTCAGTCCCCAGTGGCAAGTAATCACTCAACCTACTTAGACTTTGCCCTATCTTTAAATCCAATGTTAAATAGAAAAGAGCTGTTTATAATAACTTTAAAAGCACTTATAATAGAAAGTGGAAAGTGACCAAAAACTTTAAATATTTTGTAAAATGGTTTATCTAAATAGAATAGAATAGAATAGAATAGAATAGAATTTTTATTGGCCAAGTGTGATTGGACACACAAGGAATTTGTCTTGGTGCATATGCTCTCAGTGTACAGAAAAGAAAAGATACGTTCATCAAGGTACAACATTTACAACACAATTGATGGTCAATATATCAATATAAATCATAAGGATTGCCAGCAACAAGTTATAGTCATACAGTCATAAATGGAAAGAGATTGGTGATGGGAACTATGAGAAGATTAATAGTAGTGCAGATTCAGTAAATAGTTTGACAGTGTTGATGGAATTATTTGTTTAGCAGAGTGATGGCCTTCGGGAAAAAACTGTTCTTGTGTTTGGGTTAAATGTCAAGCAAAGACAACAACCTCACATTATAACTGTTGATCATGATATTTTTATATCTAAATTTATACAGTAAAGAGAAAAAAACATGAGCTAAATATAAAATGTTACCAGATGCAAAGAAAGGAGGAGGATTGTGTTTACTGAAATTGTACTCAATTGCTTGTTTTGTGGTCTGGATAAAAGAATAGAAATTACTGACATACAAGAGACAGTCAGAAGATTATGACCTGAAGCTTGGATATCATGGATATTTATGCTATAATAAAGTTAATGTGGATTTTAACAATCATTTTATTAGATATGCCATATTGAGAACATGGAACAATTATAAACCTGGGTTATGCCCGAAAACATTGTTATGGGTCTGTATCAGTTCTGTTCTTTTTTGTGCTCTTTTCTAGATGAGGGGGTCCTTGATATGTTCTGGTCATCTCACAGTTTAATTATTACAATGCAGTCTACATGGAGCTAGTCCAGAAGGCTGTGATGATACTTAGGTACCCCTGCGTCATGAACTGCACTGGTTGCCATTTGCTTCAAAATGTAATTGAAAGTGTGGGTCAGTGCCTGTGAAGTCATATATGGTATAAGGCATGGTCCAGTGGTGGAATTCAAATCTTTTTACTACCAGTTCTGTGGGCATGGCTTGGTGGGTGTGGCTTGGTGGGTGTGGCAGGGGAAGGACACTGCAAAATCTCCATTGCCACCCCACTCTGGGGCCAGCCAGAGGTGGTATTTGCCAGTTCTCTGAACTACTTAAAATTTCCACTATTGGTTCTCCAGAACCTGTCAGAACCTGCTGAATAGCACCGCTGGCCTGGTCTCTTAAGGCCTTACGAGGTTTACCTCATCTAGTATCATCCTGATTAATCCGAACAGACAGAATGGGTGTGCTCTGGATTCCATTAAACAATGTCATCTTCTGGGAGCCCAGAATCATGACTTCTCTACAGCAGGGTTTCCTGATATTCAAATGCCACCCCCCCCCCTCCTTACTGGTGTTCAAAAAACTCAGGTCTTTGCAAGCATGATTGGAACTTCCATTTTTTCTTTTTGTTTGTTGTCATCTGAGTTAGGCATCTTTACCATCTTTATACTTTTTTGTTTTATATTGCTTTATGTTGTTTTAATTTGTTTTTTAGGATTTTGCAAAGTACCTAGGGATGCTGGGAATTGGGCAGCAGAAAATATTTATCATTTGTTTGTTTGAACGAATATGGAATTGGAAGGAAATCTTATGAGACAACAGAATCAATCATAATCATTTAATTCTGTGGATTGTACACACTGGTCTGGTGATAGCTAAACAAGGTTCCCTGTACTAATTTCAAAATTATGCTTAAATCTTTTGAGGACTGGGGGAAAAAAAGCTCTTTGGGTAAAAGCTCTTTGAATTCAATATCTCAGTTGTGATGATGATTCCTAAACTCGTAATAAATGTATGACAGATTATGGTGCCTCAGAGAAATTTCGCAGTCAGAAAAAGAAATGCAATTTTAAAATACATCTCTTTCAAATATTTAAATAAGCAATACAATTAGCCAAGCACTTAGGGTTTATTAGCTACAGCAAGTAAAATTAATAAGTAAATTCAGCTAAAAATGATTATGTGTCACAGTATATGGTTTTTACACTGACATTTCACATAATCTGACTTTGCTCAAGGAGAAATCACTCATCTGTTAAAATTACTTCTAAAAAGCTGTCAAAATTGGAAAACCGGCTGTCAAAAATATGATGAGAAAAGTTAAAAATGGTGAAGTATGTTGCTTTAGACAAAAAAGAATCCTTGGGAATGGAAAACCTTCATATAGCTTCGGTACTCAAAAAGTATCTTTTTCTAAACCATGTTTGTTTATGTTTGCATATTTGTTTGGCCTCACAGGTGTTTTTTAAGACACTTAACATATAATGTACTATTGCGCAATGTAACATTTAATGTGTGTTTTTTAAAGCTGCACAACTACTCTTCTTCTTCTTCTTCTTCTTTTTTTTTTTTTGGTACTCAGGAATTTTTATAAATATTGGCCAGCATGCAGCATATTGAACTGCCCATGTTCCTGTTTCTAATTTGGATGTGCTGGCAGTTGTAAAGCAGTAACTCTCCTTGACACATAACTCAAAATGTTTTCTGTGTTTCACATCATCATTCTAGTATTTTTTCCACAAATGCAGAGTCCACTTTTTAAATCAACAAGCACCATCTTGTGCAATCAAATGCAGTATCTGGGTCATTTTTTATGTCCGCATTTATTGCATCTTAACATCTTTGCTTTGGTCTTCCATGTGGGCACTTTCTATCTCTATTAAAGTGGGAGGTGATGTGGGCAACAGTGTGGGGGGCTGCTTGTAGAATATGATCATAGCACTGTAGACATTTCTCTTGCGATTTCTCTGATATTGATGTGAAACAAAATGCAGGAGAAATGCCTATACTGGTACGGCCACGTTATTAAAGTTTCACTTTCAAAAACCGAATGCCATGTTGTATCTTTTTGGAGATCCTATAACTACAACTATCAAGGTATGGAGGATATAACATTTCCTTGGTCTGGATATATAGTTGAATTGGCAGACATCTGTTTTTTGTGATATGTTTGTCCATAATGTCTATTTCTTGAATTGACAGACATCTGTTTTTTGTGATATGTTTGTCCATAATGTTCCTCCTCTCCCCAACATCCAGAGGGTGATTCTTCTGGGCATGCTCATTCATGTTCATTGATGATGGATGGCATTGACGATGGATTAACTTCTTTTTTGATTGATAACTATTACTACATGATCTTTTTGTGGCTAATAAGGGTAACATTCTTATTCTTGTAAGCCACCTTGAGTTGCCGCATACTAATAGGTGGCAATATCAATTTTCCAAATAAATAAATACATAAAAAGCAAGCTAATATTTGGTAAACATGGAATCTTAAATAGTCACCTCTTATAGTAAAAGGCTGGTTATTTCTTTTTTTCTGATAAGCTAAGAATTTTTCCCCCTTCATTTATTTACTTCTACAGTGGCAACTGCAGAGAGATTTGTGAGTAAATCCAACTACCTTTGGATACAGACAACAGGATGCATATGTTATTTTGTTGAAATGTTAATAAATCTATGATGATAAGATAGGAGGAAAAGATGCTGCTGTAGAGGTCAGACACAATCAATGTGATTTGATGTTACCTGCATTGAAGTCTGTTTCAGAAGACAATAGTCCTGTAGCACTGATTTGAAAATAAGAATGAAGATGTAGTATGACCCATATCTGCATAGCCATTGCAATATACAAACAGTAAGCTTTCTAAATATTTTAATGGAGAGAAAGAGGTTTTCATAAATGGTTTTGAACTAATCAAGAAATGGGGGAACAGAAGAACTTGCTTTTTTTATTTATTTAGCAAATGTTGCTTAAATATTTCTTTAAGAAGGCTGCAATTTTATGCCTGCTTACCTACTACCAAATTTGGTGAAATTCACTTTGAACAGATATACAGTAGAGCAGCTTTTTCAACTTATCCATTTCCTTATGTCTGAGCAAGAAAAAAAAACATTATTCTAATGCCCTTGTTTTTTTTGCAAGTGGTCTTTCATTTTCCATTTTGTTTCTGCCTGCTTAACTTTGGCCTTATCAAAAGCAGAAGCTGGCCCTCACTGCCAGAATTGGGCTGTAAAAGATTTTCTTAAGCTGTGAGTGAAATAAAGAGATTGTTCTCTGAATGTCTTGTTTGGATCAACATGAATAAATATTCTTTGGGATTGAAAGATAATATACCACACAGTGAGGAAAGAGAGGAAGAGGGGGGAAAAATATTATGCTATATGAGGCACATTGAAATAACCATACTCCTGTTTCTTTCTCTTTTTTTCCTTTTTTTTTTTTTTTTTTTTGGGTATGTGCTCTCTATTCTAAATTTTTATGTACCATTTGGAGACAATACCATGTTTGGAATACACAAACATGTATGGCTAGTCCTGAGAAAAGAAGGACCAGGGTTACATAATAGCAATAATGCAGTATTTGAATGGCTGTCATGAAGAAGAGGGGTCAACCTATTTTCCAAAGCAGGACAAGAAACAATGGATGGAAACTAATCAAGGAGAGAAGCAGCCTGGAACTGAGGAGAAACTTCCTAACTGTGAGAACAATTAACCAGTGGAACAGCTTACCTTCAGAAGTTGTGTGTGCTTCATCACTGGACATTTTTAAGAAGAGACTAGACAGCCACTTGTCTGAAATTGTATAGGGTCTCTTGCTTGAGCAGGGGATTGGGCTAGAAGACCTTCAAGGTCCCTTCCAGTTCTATTCTGATTGATTGAGGTTCTATATATCAGAGGTGATATATAGAACCTCAAATGCTTATGCATGGAAATTCTATGGGTATCCTCCCCATGCAGTGTACACTACCTCTGTGATAGTACAGACTTAAATATTTTGAATTCATATGACTATGTAACAAAAAGGTCAGGCTCAATTCTATTTCAGTAACAATCCAATCCAATTTAGTGTCAATGAGTCACGCTTAGTGCTGTTTCATTCATCACTAATTCACTTTAGTCTTAACATGTTTCACTGATTTGAACTGATGAGCTTTGCCATGCAATAGAAGCTATTCCTGTATAGCACCAAAGTAAAACAGTTTAAAATCAAGTCATGTCAAATCATCCCTAAGATTTAGTTATTCGTTAACTTAATTGTTTTCCACCCCAAATGAAATGTGCTGTATGCAAATTAAATTAATACCAAGTGTCAGTATTTGAGCAATGCTCATTTCAATGATTTTTTCCCTTTTCCATTTCCTTCATTTGTTTTAAAAGAATATTGGTCCCCCAACTCCCTCTGGCATTAACATGGTAGAAAAACACATATCTTCTCTCTTTCCTGTTGGCAAAGATGGAATAGCTATCAACAAATCAATAATACCTGGTGGTAAAATATTTATATTATACTTTACTGGGAAAGTGAATTTGGTTTTCTGTTTCATTTCAATGGTTTGTGTGCATAGTGGCTTACTTTTCTTTGAAAAATGAGGGGATAGAATTCTAAAAGCTGTAGTAACTTATCTCCAGCTATCAGCAATTGGAAAAGAATTAATAAAAATAGAGGCCCTTTTACTTTTCCAGTGAAAGACATTTTAACCGAAGGCACACAGGGCAGTAATTAGTCGCATCTCACATTCACTGTCATTGGACACTAGTCCAATAGATCAAACACTTTTGAATGCGGCCTACTTATTTGGTTGCTGGATCATAATTTTGAATAACAGCACCGTTCGTGCAATGTGAGAGAGGGGACTAGTTTTAAGCCACCGAAGCACTCTGAAGTCTAGCGATGTTCAAGTACAACCCTGTGTTTATGTAGTCCCCAAAGTGTATCAAAGCTCAGATCCACAGAAATAAAAGAAAAGTCAAACAAAACAAGCATTAGACTGCGTAAAATAAGGTATGGACAAGGCAAACAGGTGAGGCATTGTTTAGGTGGCTAAGGTAGATCAATATCTGTACTTGCAAGCCAGGAATTTTGCCCGCTTTCCTCTGGCACTATGCAGATCATCTTACGGCCCGCAGACAGACTGTCGCCTAAGTCCAACTGACAGGCAACCTATTTCACCCCTGCAAAAGGGGGGGAAATCATAGCCATCTTCACTGGAAAAGAAGGCATGTATGCTGCAATTAAATCACTCCAGGGCATACATGTGAAATAATATACCTAAGAACCACTTTCTTCTGATGAAGTTAAATTCATGTCCAAAATAAGCCAGGCTTTCTTTCCTCAAGGCCACACTAGTATATCTATTATGGGACTTATTGCTCTAGTGAAAGATACACATTGTCAGGACGGGAAATTATTTCTGTGACACGCGCTCTCCAGCTCCCCCAACTTACCCTCCATACACCATTCACACATAAATTCCCTTGAATTACCACAAATAGCATTGCGATAAGCAAGCTTCAAAATAGAGTGAACTCATTCATCAGGCAAAATGATCCGTTTTATTGAAGTTCACCACAAAGTATTACTGATCTAAGAAATATAGTCTGTTTTTAAAATTAGCTATTTTATTTTATAAGCCTTTGATAAAACACTGGGCTTAAAATATAGCTAAGATGGGTAATGTCTGTGTACTAAGATACCCTTAAGGAACACATTCTAGTATTTTGGGCAGTAGAACTACAGTATCTTCAATTTCAGCAAACCATGTGCCAGTTTCTGATAATTCAGTCAAGGAATGAGGAGAGCATTAAATTCATGCTTAAATAAATTAAATCAAATTAATCACATCAGAAAAGAGGAATGTGTAGAATATCGTCCTACAAAACATAATTTTTGCCTTCCCATAATAGCCCACTTTCTTTCACTTTCTTCACAATAGAATCCCAACTAGTAAATCTGTTTATGTTCATTTAAAATGTAGACATTAGCTAGATGACACTCCTACAAAAGAAGACATTCTTTTACTAAGAGCTTACTAAGAGTGATAATGTTTACTTACCTATTTAAAGTTAAGTCAAAATTGACCAGTCAATAGCAATGTTAAGAAATCTGTCAAATAGACTTGCTTAGATTACTGCCTAATGTCAACCGAGCAGTGTGTATGTATGAAGTTTCAACAAAGCACAGCATAATATGTGCTTATGTATCAACAATGGCATGCTGTATGAGCCTTTTTAATTTTCTGCATTGCAATTAAATTACAATTCTTTAACACTTTACTATCAGAGGTAAGGATTCAATTTAGAGGATGAGCCTTTATCAATTTCAGTTCCTGCTACCTGTACTAATATGGTTGTCTCCTAAAGAAACATTTCCTTTGAATAATTACATTTATTCAGGATCCATTTATTCTTGACCCTATCTCTTTTTAATTTACCACACATATTTCTTCAGTCCCACTCCATTCCAATTATTCTTAGGTTTTCCCTGGCAAATCCTGTCCATATATCAAAGTGGAAAGAACTATATACAGCTATTTTTACTTCTTACAACATCCATACACTCTTGTAGCAGGCCATATATAACCCACTACCTTTCTTCTATTATTTGAATATTATAAAAATTTCTCTGGTTTTTCCCCATCTTTAATAAGCATTATACTAAGGCACACAAATTCATTTATAGCTAAATGGTTTTTTTCACAGTTTGTAACTTACAAACATACATTCCATTTTTCCTGTCAAACTCAACTTCTTTGATGCTGCATACATTCATTTTCAGGTCCACATTGCTCAACCTATTATAGAATCTATCTAATATTTGGATTCTCAGTCAATCATACCATCATCTATATATACCAATGCACCATTAATAACCATACACATTTATCAAAAAACACATTGTGGATAATACAATTCTTGTTCAATCCCCTGCCCAATGTAGAACCATTTGCTAGGTTTTTTTTATTTCTTTTCTCAGGCATTGCATAATAACTTTTTTATTAAGTTCAACAACCAACGAAACGTTCAACTGCATATTCATGCAAAAGTTTCCATAATTTGGGCCCCTTCATTTTATAATTCACTTTCTCTAAAGGAACAAAAATATTTTTTCTAACATTCCTAAATTTTCAGTGGATGTTGTAGAGCTCTACAACTACTAAATTGGTATTGCACCATCCAAATTCTGCACTTTGTAATATCTCATATCTAATTGTTGCTTTTAATTGATATGCATGATTTTTCCTGATTGATATTTCATTATATGTTGTTATTCTTTTAAATTACTGTTTGAGATGTTTAAATATATATTTAAAAGTATGTCTGTTTTAATTGCTTGTAAAATTGCAAGAGTCAACCACAATTAAGATTGTCTGCCAACATAAATAAATTGATTAAAAATAGATAAATAGTTTAACATTTCTGTAGTCATACTGTCCACACCTGCCATCATTTTCAACATTCTATTTTCGACAGTTATAATTTTCTTTTCATCTTTTTTTCCCTTGAACACTAACATCTGGAACATTCAAGAAATCAATCCTGTACAAATCTTTAAAATAATCCTTCTAGCATTCTCTCAATTTAGTTTTAACCCAAATGATTTTATCCCTTTTTACTTTCCCTCTGCGAAGCTCCTTGTTTAGCCCTTTTCATTCACTTCCATTGCATTTTATTACTGAAATCACTGTACACTTTCTCTGTTATTTGAATCAGTCACCTTAAACAGTAGATTCAAGCAAGAAGATCACAGAAGGTGATTATAAACAACATAACACAGTTGTCAAAATGATTCACTGGAACTTCTGTACAGCTTGGTAGGAGTTCAATGCTGTAAAAAATAGTCAAAAATGAGAAGGTTAGAATATTGCAGCATTTCCAAACACGGAGCGATAAGAATTATAACCAGATATAACTGTAGTTGAAAACAAGAAAGTGTGAATAATTTATGCAGCAGTACTAGAGAATAGTAGAAGACAGAGAATTGGAGAGGATCAGAAAGTATCAAGATCTGAAAATCAAAACCAGCCATAAACCAGCCATGGTGGTTCCACTGGTAATTGGCACACTGGGTGCTATACCAAAAAATCTTGGACACCACTTGGAAAATGTGAGCGTAGACAAAATGTCCATCTGCCAATTGCAAAAGGCTACACTGCTTGGCTCCACAAATATACTATGCCATTACAACATCCTAGGTTCTTGGGATGAACTCAATGTGTATAAAGGCCAACACCAAGTAAAGAACTGTCAGCTGTGTCTTCATATCACTGTGAACAGAGACCAATAATAATTCTAGAAATAGGACAAATTTTAAAATAGTATTTTAAGAAAATAATTCCAAAACTCTTTACCATATTGCTCAGAGGCTTCCTTGTCTCTATAGGGTAACATACATGAAATGCCCTGAAGATTCTAGGATTATGGTTTATAATATTCTGGATGAGATTTCAGATTTACTTTGGAACATGCACATATTTTCTGTACAAATATGTACAAATCAGAATAATACAGTCCCCTTCTAGATTTACTTCAGACAAATTTAGCAATTTCTTGACATGTATGTGTTTGCTTGCCCTGAACTATTTAATCAGAAAGCAATGTTTGAATGTTGACATTTCAAGATCAAACTCAAGCTTTATTTTTAAAGACAGAAAAGCATGTTGCTTCAGTCCCCAGAGAGTAAAGGTCATTTCTGTATGCTAATGCACATCACATCACTGAATGAGAACAAGTGCTTAGTTCCTCCAAGGAATCATACAAGTTACTGATTTTGTAATCATTATTTTCTGCTTTCCCTTTCTTTATGGCTGAGGAAATATAATTTACTTGTCAGACTGCAGTGGTTGATATAAACCTTTATCTTTCCTTTCAAACAGGTTTTTCTGAAATATTATATTATAAACAACTGGCATATTTAATTAAACAACTAGCTTATTCTGCGCAGAACAAAAGAGTGTGATTATATTAATTCAGTGTGTGGACCTGTGACCTAATCTGAAAGAAAATATGTTCCGTTTCACAAGGTATGATTAGTTTAATTCCAAAGATAGATATGTGACAGAATTTAAACCAACTACCTCATATCTATTCCATATCTTTGTGATTACTCAAAAGAGAGGTCCCCGTATAATGCCAGGTATACATTGATGGTAAGATTGATAAACTGTAACTTTTTCATTTAATGTTTATTTCTAATCTTTAATTGGTCATTAATTGAAATAAATACACATTGTGATAGATATAAGCAATTTAAAAAAACTGATACACTTTAAATATATTGTTTCAACTAGCACATCCAAATAAAAGTAGCTCTGAAATCTACTGATATTTATTCTTTCTTTATTTTTTATAGTCTATTTTTTAAATAGGTAGGAAGAAAAGAGTTGGATTTTTCTCACTCTTTGAGTTTCAATCAACAAAAATTCAAAATTTAATTTTAAGAGGATCAGCATCAGGGACATCTACTCTGATACTGAGAGAAGAATCAGTCAAAACTTCAAAGTCCACTTACCATCTAATCAAAGTCTCACCCATATGGATTTATTCTCCCTTGCCTGATAGCGCATGTGTAATCTGTTGCATTTTATTTTGCATTGAAATAATGGGAAACATGCCCACATTTGGAAATAAGAGGTTAATTATTCACTAATCTATAAGACAAGCATCTATCCTCCCATCTTTGTTCTGTTCTCTGCCTCTTGCTAAGCAAGGCAATAACAGGAATGAAGATGTTCGTACCCCAATCCTGTAATGAACGAAATGTAAAAGGCTGAGTTTTGGTACTCATTCTGTTTATTTTTGTTTCTTTAACTGAACAGATGAAACATTTTGGATCCAGATGTGACAACGACACTATTGTCATTATCTCGGCAGAGCTACTGGATTGTGGCTGTTGTTGCTTTTATCATAATCCCCTGAGTATATTCATATTTTCTCTTGAGAAAACACATCAGATGCAAAACACTGAGTCCTCTCTGCATCAATAGGATGGAAAATTGTCACAAATGTTTTAGAATGGAAAATTCCTTAACTATCTGGTAATCTTAAAGGATTTACTAGTGGAAAAAAATTAAAAAGACTGAGATGGGCGGCTATAAAAATCAGGTAGGTAGGTAGGTAGGTAGATAGATAGATAGATAGATAGATAGATAGATAGATAGATAGATAGATAGATAGATAGATAGATAAATAGATAGATAGATAAAAAATTAAAATAGCACTATGACAACTTCAAAGAAAAGTATAATATTTAATGGCAGAATAAATAATAAATGCATTGATTAGCAGCCTATATAATATGTACCATACAGATTTTATTTTCAGTCCTAAATCAATTTACTTGAAAATGATGCCTTCTGATTTGTGTTGAGTCATCCATTTTATAGTGGCAGAATTACATACTGCAAGACAATTGTGTCGATCTATTTGGGTGTGTTTTTACTGTACACAGGAAAAACAGGCAGATATACTTTTTGTTGTTTTTCATTGCCTTTATGCAAATTAAAATGACTGCTTATCTTATCTAAAATGCCCCCCCCCAATTTTCTCTCTCAACTTCTATCATGCAAGTATATGTGTACACACATGCAGAGCTAAATTCTAATAAATCTCTGAAGAGATATTTTCTCTAAGAAGCTCATGACACATTTTAGAATGTTATCCCTACCACAAATGTCTTAAGAAGAAAAATAGGAATTGACTTAAACTTAAGTCACCCAATGACTGAACAATTTCATGGCTGAGAGGAGATTTGAATCCAATTTTCTCTTAGATCTTAGTCCAACATTGACTGAATGACATTCTGTCTATGTGTCTGGCCTTTAAACATTCCTTCCTTTATAAATTAATAGTTGAGCTAGGCTAGGGGAATTATATACAATAGTCGATATTAAATATGATCGCAGATATTGTGACAATGTGTTGTCTTATACCACAAAAACAGCAATTTCTTGAAAACCTGCTTATTTTGATTATAAAGATGGTAGCATCTATTTACATGAACAGCAAAAAATGCATGTTTGATTAAACCAAAAGCTGTGTACTCCAACAATCTGCTCTAAAAAAGTGGCCAACCAATTGATTTTAAGAATTATGAGAAGCAGAATTATAGTTCAATAGCACCCTCTCATTTATGTTTTCCACAGAGTGATTGTCAAACACATACTGAATCAAATGTGAAGTTAAATAACCACCAGTAGCCTTTTCCCACCATAAATCTGCCTAATTCCCTTTTAAAGCTATTCCAAACTGGTAACCACTATTACATTTTCTACTATAAAATTTCATATTTATTCAGGGATCCTATAATAAAAACTCTCCCTTTTATTTTTCCTGAATCTCCCACTTTTCACCTTCATTGGATGACACCAGATCCCTGTGACCTATATTACAGAATCTCCATACTAGATCTAACTACATATACCTTTATCACTCCTTTCACACCCCCTTTTTTCCAATAAATCCCAAAGTGCTCAAAGAGGACAAAGGTTGCAAGACAATTTCTCTGGCCCCTTTACCATTTTGATTGTTTTCTGCACATTTTCCATAATTTTCTCTTTAAAATGTGCTGATCAAGCAGATAAGAGGTCTGCCAGACCTAATTTCTATATGGTATTTTCAATTGATGCCTTAATGATTGCCACTGTTTTTCATAGCAATCACATACTGATCCAGGTGATTCTCTACAACATCCCAAGAAACCTTTTCTGGTGCATTACTATCTACTTGTACCTTATCAATATATGCATGAAGTTAGATATTGGCCAACTTGTATCCTTGTCCTTTTCAAAATTGTGCGGACACTATATTGTGCCTTAAAAGCAGAATGTGTCACAAGATGTCCTAAGTAACAGAAATATATGAAATAGGTATATTTAGGCCTCTTTGACTATTTCATAACAGCAACATGTACTCAAAATCTCGCATCTGTTTAGAGCAGTAGGGAAATCTGAAAGTAAGACAGACTGCACACATAACAAAATGTTCTTCTTTCTACACTTCTTCGGTTGAAATTGGGAAGAGTCCAATGGAAGCTTGGAACAGGTTTATGCTTTCAGAATATAAACTATATTGTTGTTGTGTTCTGCTGGGTTGTAGCCAATTTCTAGTGATCTCATGGATAAGCAACCTCCGAGCTGTTCTGTCTCTCACCTAATTATTCAATTCTTGCAGGTACATTCCTGAAGCTTGTAGCCACCTTCTGTGTTGTTGGCCTGATCTATCCATCTTGACAAGGTTTATCATTTTCCCTATAGATACATCATTTGTATGATATATCCAAACTACAATCATTTTTTATTTCATTATCATTGTTCTCAATAAGCATTCAGCCTTAACACTTTCAAAAGTGAATTGCTGCTCCTCTTGGCTGTCCAAGAAAAGTGAGACAACTGCCTGCAGCACCATAGTTCAGAGAAGTCAATCTTTTGCTTCTTACTCTCGTGAAGAGTCCATCACTCAAATCTGTACATTGTAACAGAGAAGATCAGTAAGTGGACTATTCTGACTTTTTTCTTAATGTCACAAAATTTCATCTAGGCTCCCAATGACGTTTTTCCCCCCTCTAGGTACACTGAATCTCCTTTGTGCATCCAACTTCTGGGACCAAACATTCTGAGCTTAGAAAATTGACACTGTCAATCACTTCTATCACTACATAATTTACACTCCTCTAGTTTTTCAAGACATTATTTTTGTTTTCTTGGTAAGAAAGCCCAGCCTTTTCATTCTTCTGTTTCAATTTTAGAATGATCATTCTCATAAATCTTTTTTCAGTTTCTGCAACCAAAGTAATATCATTCAGATATCGAGGGTTACTGAAATTGCTTCTATTGATTTTGACACCCAACATTCAGTTCTTCCAGACTAGTGGCATGTGTAATGTATTCCCTGTATAAATTGAACAGATATGGTGAAAACTTGTTGCTATATTTCAGCAAATTAACTGGTATCTTTTCAGAGGGTGAAAATACCTTTCATCTCAGAGTTTTGATAATACATTTTTTCCTCCTTAATGTTCAGAACTCATTTATGGTAGTCAAATATTTATCCCTTGGTATATTGACTAAGGTTTAATTTAATAATCAGTCAGATCAATAGATTTACATGTTTTTAACTCATATGGAACCACAGCCATATGTAAAGAATTTGTCTGCTTCGCTAAAATGTGAAATTGCTTAAATGGCATCTTTGTCAATCTCTCTATTCAGAACTCAAGATCATAGTAACAAACTTAAAAGTGAATTTGCGTCACAGTCCATAGCTGATATTAGTCATTAACTCAGCTGTTTCCTCTTTCGTCTCATTTAGTTCTACCCTCAGTTCTTTGCACCACCTTCCTGTGATTCCAATTCTATGGAAAACACTCTGAAGCCATTTTTGCCTGACCCTTATCTTACTGACACAGGATGCAAAATCTGGAGACTGAAAACAATTTAGGGCACTCCCATAAATCCAAATACTTCATCATAAAAAAAGATGTCTGCCACAGGGGTTTGGTCCCTGCTGATTAAAATAAATAAATAAATGAAGCTATTCTAAGACATATTATGTACTTAAACAAATCTCTTCCTTTCAATACATTGTACAAGAAAAAAAATAATACACAAAAAACAAAGGACTTAAAGTACAGTTCAGTATGTCCCACTATACCAAAGAATTACATGGCAGCCTACATTTAATTGTATTTAAAATAAGGGTTTTTAGGAGATCAAAACAACCTATTATCAAAAACATACAAAAATCTGATTGTAAAATTTGCTTTTATTTTCATTGAGTTAGTAGATTAAGTTTGTGTATGGGATGTTATAAACCTGAATATATCTGTAACAATAGATAGATAGATAGATGATAGACAGGCAGACAGACAGACAGACAGACAGACAGATAGATATCCCCAAACAGAAATTTTATCAGTAATGAAATAAATATATCACATACCCACAAATTTGAACATATGTTTGACATTATTTTGAATAATTTAATTATTTATGCTTAATATATTGTATTTATTGAATGTAAAAAATATGGACTGCCAACAGTTACATTTAAATGTTAGATATTTTCAAAATTCTATACAGTTAGTCCTCAATGTATCACTAGAATTTCCCTTGTCTAAGTGATTTAGTCATTAAATGGGTTGTGGCTGATTTTATGGGGTTTCTTTTGTTGTGGTTGTTAAGTTAAACAATCATTAAGGGAGTCATGCAATTATTAAATGAATCCAGCTTCCCCGATTGACTTTGTTTATTGGAAGCCTTCTGGGAAGTCACAAATTGTGATCACATGACCTGAGATGCTGCAACCATCGTAAATACATGCTAGTTGATAGATAGATATATGCACTCAGTTTTTGTGGCTCAAACACTAGCAGTGTAATTTTTTTTAAAAAAAATTACACTTTTAAATGTGTCAGGATTGTTTCATACATTGTGATTTATCATTTTGAGTCTGCATGATGCCCAAATCTTTCCTCCATAAATGGAATCTTCTTATACCTATAACTTCTCCTACAAATTTCCCAATCATCCTCAGAATGCTGGAAGCTTTCTTTGAAACAGATATACTATTAATCTTCTTATTGTTTCCATCACCCATCTCCTTCCACTTATGACTATATGACTGTAACTTTGTTGCTTTTATCTTTACGATTTATATTATATTGATTGATTCCTGATTGTACCCTATGGCTATCATTAAGTGTTGCACCTTATGATTCTTGATGAACATATCTTTTCTTTTATGTACATTGAGAGCGTATGCACCAAGACAAATTCCTTGTGCATTCAATCACACTTGGCCAATAAAGAATTCTATTCTATTCTATTCTATTCTATTCTATTCTATTCTATTCTATTCTATTCTATTCTATTCTATTCTATATTAAATATGTATAGATCCAGGAGATCCAGAGCAAATAGAAATTTCCTAGGATAACGCTGACTACAGTCCCATGGGGAAAGGGAAGCAGCTCAGAAATGGAAGTGAATTAAAAGTATAGCATGGAAAGAAATTGGGCTTGAAGCTGCCTTCTTGAAGCTACAGAAGGGAAAATACATTAAGATCATGAAAACTAAGTATACTTATTTTTCACGGTTGGAAGGAAAAAATAAAATTAGATAACTAGATGAATTTGAAGGTTTGAAGAAATGGAGAATAAACTAAATGCTTTTAATATACATCTAATGATATTTAATCAGTTACATTATTATAAAGCATAAAAAGAAGTGTTTCCCTCCCCTTTTCTCTAGATCCCATCAATTTAATTCAAATCTTTATTGTCAGTGCATAACATATGTACAATGAGATTGGTTTGAGCTCCCTCAGTGCACCCCCCCAACACAATACAACTCACAGTAAAGACAAAAAAACATCTAACCCAATAAATCATATTAACAAAACACCCATTCCTATTACACCAGTGTGAATATTGTTACACATTGTGCAGCCCTGCAGTCCATCATACTATGTAGTTATGATGTTATTTCTTATTCAGGAGTCTGACAGCCCACAGATAAAAACTGTTCTTCAGCCTGTTTGTGCTGGCTATACTTCTATATCTCCATTCAGATGGTAGGAGAGTAAAGAAGGGATGGTCAGGATGAGCCGTCCCTGAGAATTTCCTCACTATTCTTAGGCAGCAAGCCCTAGCAATCTCATCTAGTGGTATCAGGGGACAGCCCACAATGTTTTGTGCATGTTTCTTGTAAACCTGTTCTAGAATCCCCCAGTTATCTGTAACAAACTCAGTAAGGAAACAATTACAGTTGAGGGTAAGAGTGACTCCATCAGCCATTGGTGTGTCTATTCACCAATGTGGTGGGGAGGTCAGGAGTGAAATCGGCGTGTATATCTGCACTGCTGATGTATTTGGGGTGAAAAATCTGGAAGGTATGTGTCTGAACACATGTGTATACAAAAGTATAATTTTATGGTGCAAGTGAAAAAAGGGGAAATAAATGACATCCAATATTTGCTATGAATTATTCATTCAGGAATGGTTAATATCTTATTGAAGATATTTTCTATGAGCAACTCAGTGATATGAGACCCTCAGCATGGGAATGAAAAGGGTCATTTTCTACCCATTTTTTTTTTTTTTTTGCTCAAAGGCAGAGAGCCAATGGATTAACTATGCTGTTTACTAGATGTCACATGTATTGCCAATCAAACATCTGTGGAACACAATATCTGCTAAATGTTAGTCAAGGATGATTTACCTTCAAAGAGCTTATTGATTTAAAATCAAAGCAGCTTATAAAATTAACTTCTTAAGGAAAAGAACACTACACATTTTTATATTATCGCTTACTCTCATTGTTTAAAAGCATAATATCTTGGGCAATGGACACTGGATACAGAGAATGATCATCATGCAAGCCTCATCTTTTAAAGCATACAATATTAACTGTGCTGTTTGTAATTTGGGAAGTGAGGATGATGATGTCCAAGACTGGCTTTTAAAACTGTTAATGAGCACTGGCAATGTGAAAAAAGATGGATTAGGTAGATGTAATGAGATATGATTAAAGGGTGTAAGCACTGAAGGGTGTTGGAAAATTCTTTTCAGAAAGAATATAATTAGTGTCTTGTAAAAGTACTTAGTAGATAAGATTTTTTTTAAAAGAAAGGTTAAAATAAACACATACTATATGACAAACCTGCATAATTATTTCTCCCCTCTGGTGCTTTTATGTACTTAATAATCTACAGAATTTTTCCAGATAAATAATGTTTATTGAATATTTGCTGAAACTTCAACACACAATTGAAGTGATTTTAATTGCAAAGCACGAAAAGGGCAAGTGCAGATATGTCCTGTTCCATTGCCAATGTAGAGTTCTTTGTTGATTTATGTAACGAAGCTAATAATATGCAATGTACCTGGAATTTAAACAAACAATTTTGCCTCTTTAAAGCAAACCTCCTTTAAGTTGCTTAGTAAATTTTAATTCCTTATTAAAATGCAAGGAGTTGTTTTTCCAAGGTAATAATTTCAAAATACACTCTAATCAACAAATATATAAGAGGGTTTTTTTTAAAAAAAAAGCTTTAAATTAAGCAACTTCTAAAAGCTCATATTGGAATACATATACAATATATGTGTATGCACACATGCACATTCATGGGCGCAGACACACACAAAAGTCTTGATGTGAACGTTTGACAATAAACTACAAATGGCACTGCTGTAAAACTTCAGAAAAATCTCAATTGTACAATTAATCTTAATGTTAGAGCTTCAACTTTTCAAATAATCTGTTCTGAATGTAAATCTTGACTTTAAATATTGAGGTTAGCTTGAAGTAGCTTTGATGAACAACAGTGGATTTATTTTATTATAATCAATTATATGGTTAACACCTGTGTTCCCTATTCCCCAAACTACCACCCCCTGGTGTGGAGCAATCCATGGGGAAGCAGTTAATGTTTGCCCAGAGAGAAATTAGTATGTAAATGACATGGTAACATTGCACATGGTAAGTTTTTCCATGCTGGTATTAGGAGGTTATCTAGGCCAGCATCTGTTTCTCCACCCTCCCCTTAATCTTTCCATTTTTGTTGACACTCACTTCACCAATCTTGAAACAGCTACATTACAGTTTTTGGTTGTATCAAACATCCATTAAACATTGTCCCCAAGATGTCAGATTTCTTTCCTTCCTGTCCTTCACTTTTGCCTATTCCATACTGTAATAACCACATGGCATTTAAGCAGGATTTTATTCATAACATGGTGGGCAGGAAGGCTAAAATGTACCTGATAACAATAAGAGCTAGGAGACACTTAAAGGGGAAGGTAGATATTTTTGATAATCAGATAGTGTCATGGGACTTGAAGGAAAACAGAAAACTCTTTGAAGCCTATGGTATGCTTAATTTAATCATGCATTTTTCTGGGGTCACAAAACCCTGAACTACAGTATAATCCCACCACTTGCTCAATACAAAAAGCTAAAAAGTTGGGTTATACCATCATCCAAACACACAAAACTATGGCCAAAGGTGGTTGGTGGTAGGCATAATACTGTAGCAATAGCAATATTATATACGACTTCATGGTGCTTTACAGCCTAAGCAGTTTACAGAGTCAGCATATTGCCCCCAACAATTTGAGTCCTCCTTTTACCAACCATGGAAGAATGGAAGGCTGAGTCAATCTTGAGCCAGTGAGACTTGAACTGCCAAACTGGCAGGATGAATATAAAGGTAGAAAACATTTCTCATTTTTTCATAGGTTTAAGCCATATAAGCAAAATTTTACTCTAAGATTTGGGGAAGTGGGTGATACTATGGTAGACATAAGTTTTGAAAAATATTTGGGGAAAAAATATTTGTAAATATTAAGAAAAAAGCCAGTTTGAAGTACTAATTAGGGTGCCAAGCTAGAAACTAGATCATGAATTCTACTCCTGGTTTAGGCATGAAATCAGCTGGGTAACTTTGGGCCAGCTACTCTGAATGAAGACAATGGCATTATTCAATTCTGGCTTGATTGCACTGAGCAACAAAAATCAACCCTTTAGTTTTGTTTTCTTTAATGTTCCAGTTGTAAGCCATTGCCAGGTTTTATCTTTATCCATTTTCCCCTTGATCTTTTTCAAAATTGACCATGTACTTGTTGTTATGACTATATTTGATATAGCCTATATAGGATATTTTATTAATATTGTCTTCACGTTAAATATAGTCTATATTAGAGTGGAGGCCATAGCCAACCAATCTGGGATATTTCTTTATGTCTTTGCTGAATCAGAAAGGCTAAATCAGTGATGAGGTAGCCAACACTGAACTAGTAAAGCAATAGTGAAGAATTCAGTAAAGCAGCTAAGAGAATTAACAATAAGTCCTATATCTGGGTTGTTTCTGCAGGAGGCAGATCAGTTTGCTAATTTTTTATCATTGATACAATAATGGGTATATGCTTCCAAAATTGCCCTAACTTGTACTATTAACTGCAACACTCTTTGCATATTAGTTTGTGATGGGCATGTGGCTGGTCCCTGTGGCAACAAAATGCCAAACTAGATGGAACTTGGATTTGGTCCAGCGAGTCTCTTATGTTCCCATCATTGTATAACTGCAATTCTAGCTGAACAGTGCCAAGAAAAGGAGCCAGAATGTTGGAACTTGGAGTGCGGTGAAGGAGGATTAGTGCACAGTGTTTGCTAAGTATGCTTACTTAGAGGTTAGTCTCACCTTCTATGACAATCTAACATTACTTTTGCAGTCGTGTAGATTGGCACGGTTTATAAGCACTGTTGTTATAAACAAACAAACAAATAAAATATGTTCTTTAAGTTGTGAAACACAGAGAACCTACTGGTTCATTTCTGTGATTCTCACTGAGCTTGATTTTGTAAACCAAATGTGTTGTGGGTAGAAGAGAATGCTCATAGCCACCCGCTCCCCTTGTAAGACAAAGATAGAGAAGCAGCCCTTTTCCTCTCCGTCTTGATTACTGCTTGTCTGAGAAATGAGTTGCGCCAGCACTTTCAATGGAGAGGTAAGCTCATGCGGTTACTTAGAAGCTGTCTATAGATCTTTTTTAAAAATTACACTTTGTCTCACTTTCTTCATTTCTTTGTTTTATGTGGATATGTTTATGCTCAAGGGGTGAAATGTAAAATTCGTTACTACTAGTTCTGTGGGTGTGGCTTGGTGGGAGGGGGGTAATGTGACTGGGTAGGCGTGGCCAACCCAGTTTTTACTTTTAAAAGCATTTTGTCTACAACCTCTTCGGCTGAAGAGGTTGTAGAAAAAATGCTTTTAAAAGGCTCCTCTGATGATCCCAGCTGAAGTGCCTGATCGTCAGAGGCTTTTCTTTTCTTTTAAAGCATTTTTTTTTGCCTTTAAAAGAAAAAAAAAGCCTCTGATGATCAGGCAACTCACCTGGGATCATCAGAGGAGCCTTTTAAAAGCACTTTTTCTACAGCCTCTTTGGCGGAAGAGGTTTTAAAAGCCTCTGACAATACCAGCTGAGCCGCGCAATCATCAGAGGCTTTTTCTTTTACTTTTAAAAGCATTTTTTTGGCCAAAGAAAAAATGATTTTAAAAGTAAAAAGAAAACCCTCTGATGATCGCTCAGCTCAGCTGGGCATGGGGGAGGCAGGGATTTTTGCTACCGGTTCTCTGAACCACCCACTGCCATTGCTACTGGATCGGGCGATTCGGTCCAAACCGGGAGCATTTCACCCCTGTTTATGCTCCTTTTGTATTGTTACAGTTAGATGGTAGCTTTCCTGTAAGGGAATATTCTGAAAAATCAATCTTTTGGAAAATTTTCTTCTGAAAATTTGATGACCCAAATTACTTGGATGGGAGAGGTTTGCTATTAAATTCCATGGGAACAACAAGGTTTATTATTCTTATTAATTTTGTGTATAGGTACTGTGTGTGTGTGTGTGTGTGTGTGTGTGTGTGTGTGTATTAATATGAATATAAGGGACATGGTGGCTCAGTGGCTAAGATGCTGAGCTTGTCGACTAAAAGGTCGGCAGTTCAGCGGTTTGAATCCCTAGTGCCACATAATGGGGTGAGCTCCCATTACTTGTTCCAGCTTCTGTCAACCTAGCAGTTCGAAAGCTCATCAAGAAATGCAAGTAGAAAAATAGGGACCAGCTTTCGTAGTAAGGTGACAGTGTTCATGCACCTTTGGCATTTAGTCATGCTGGCCACATGACCACGGAGATGACTTAAGATAGCGCTGGCTCTTTGGCATTGAAACGGAGATTAGCCCTAGAGATTAGCCTCCTAGAGTCGGGAACAACTAGCACATATGTGCAAGGAGAACCTTTACCTTTATATACTGTATAGTCACTCCAACATAAATTAACACTGTGGTTTACCAAGAAAAAAGGTTCAGGAAAGCAAGAAAAAAACTCTAGATTAACAAATTCTTAGAGAAAACTTTCAAATGTAACATTAGATGGGGAGAGCATTCCAAATTTCACTGTTGATCCCTACAAGGTACAGTTTGCTATATGGGCTGGCAGAGTAAGTCTCTGGGATTGCAGACACCAATATTATTTTTGCTCTGGCTTCAACTATGTACGGTAGCATGTGAAGTCCCATCTTCTTCTGCAACAAGCTGATGGAATCACCTGCAGATGGAGACAATTTAGCGAAAAGAGAAATCAGAAGTTGGCTGGTACTGAAAATCACCATCATCATCATCATCATGCAGCAAAGGTGTACTTTTTCTTAGTTTAAAAAACAAAACGAAGCATAAATTGAAGTCACTTCTTCAACTTTGTGCTCTCCACAATATGTTGGAGCCAGAGTAGAGCTGCTCAATGTCTTGGATTTGGTTCTAAAAGGGTATTTGAGCTGCATAAGGCCACAAAAGAAGCACCAATCTGCAACTCTTTAAAACAAAAAAAATTATTCTTTTATCCATTTTTCAGAGCTGCAGAGAACAGGCATGTGATTTCCAAGAAAAGATATAGTTATTTTATAAAATTGAAGATGCTACAGTTGCATCCCTATGCAATCTAAAGCATCTTTTGGGGAATTGAATCTGAAAGGAAATGAAAAGCAGAGCTCCAAGAATCCCCAGCCTTTTATCTTCCAAGCAAAGCTGAAGGGCAGTAAATGCGAATGTATGTGATGTTAAAATGACATAAAATCGATAACCAATTTTTGTAAGAAAATCAATAAATAGGGTTTAAATAAGAGTTTTTTCAACCAGTAATGATACTCAGAAAGAGTTCTTTGAAAATAACTGCAACATGTAAGGAGAAAAAAACACTTTAAAATTAAAAAAAAATTGAGCAGTCCCACATTTGCAAAATCATCATCATCTCTAGTGGACAGAGAAATGTTCTCTAACAACATTTCTAGCTATCAGCCATTTTTAGAGCTTTCTGTATTCATATTAAATAGTATGAAAGATAGATGGTAGATAGTAATCACATTAAAAGTAAATACTACAAAAATAGTTATTATCTTATTACTTAGTAGATTTTTTAAAAAATATTTTTTTTCTAGGATCTCTAGTTTTCTTTTTCCTTTGTATTTCCTCACCCTCACTCCCATTCCTGGAAAACTGAGATTATCTGGCAAAATAAAAGTTTGGGGTTGGAATAAGAAGCAGTTAAATGATCATCTCCTGTTTTCCACTTCTCCTCTCCTCCTCAATACATCCTTATGAATTGTTTGGAAAAGACTTGGTAACTTTCACTTCTCATTTTTCATTCATGAAACCAATTTTTAAATAAGCACAACAGTGGGCTTTTTTTTTTTTTCCTTCAAGTATGGTCAAAGAAACTTTGGTGTGACCTCGGTGCTTCCCTTCAGCTGGTATGGATAGAGGTACATAAATGGAAGGCGATGCAGTGGGAAACTCTTTGGAAAAACAGAACTGTTGACAGAAAACTTAAGAGAAGAAATCTATCACTGTAGAAGTGTGTTGGATTGTTTTGGCTGTAAGCCAGCTCTGAGAAAAATGAAAGCCATGAATTTAAGCTTCATACGTGTATAGTAAGTATTCAAAGTTGTAATTGATAGAAGTTCTACCCTGTACTTCCAGCTAAATTCCTTAAATATTGGTTAGTGTTTTAATAGGCTGTTTGTTGTTTGAAAAGAGTAGATTTAGACAACATCTCTTTAAAGTAAATTTCCACTGTTTTCAGTCAAGTACTGTTCAGTAACAGTCTGATTCCAAATGTGGATTAATTTATCTAAAACCGTTGTTTTCCATTTACCTTAATGTACTAAAATGCTGCCTAAGATCGGTAGGTAAGTAAGTAGGGGTGTGTGTGTGTGTGTGTGTGTGTGTAACTCTAGCTGTCATTAACTGCAGATAACTAAAGTAATAGCTATCATATATTTCTGAAAACTCTTGCTTGGTTTATCTATGATTATGCAAATTTGGTGCTTGCCAAAATTGTTTCTTGCCATCTGCAAGTTTTGTAAGTTCAAGTATTGAAAATAAAAACATTATTTAAAAAAACTAAATTGGGACACATTTTAGTCAAAAATATTTTAATTAAATTATGTAACATTTATACGACAACACTAAACAAGATAGGGAAAGCATGCAGAGTGCGACTTCTGAAATTCTTTCCAATCCCTTTTACCAAGATGGACCATCAGAGATCTCTCTATTTTCCTCTGTGTTGGTCAAGCAACATATTGTTTCTGTGTTTGTGTGTGTATATGTGTAGTTCTACTTCACTTTGTGTTTTATCTGCATGCATTGGCCTATATGTGTGCACAGAGTAGGCAGAGTATGATCTTCTCTAGTTTATCTGTAGGTCCAGGGTAGAAGCTAGAAAGAGATTTTAAAAAGCGGAAGCCTTCTTTTTTAAAAAAATAAAAATAAAAATAAAAAATATTTTACACCATAGTCCCTGGCCTGGTTTATCCCATTTTCCAATCAAATCATCCTTTATTAAGTTTTCATCACACATCAGATCTATTTGGTTTTTGGAGAGCTTTAGCCTGACTAGGTGGTTCAGTAGCTAAGACTGAGCTTGTTGATCAGAAAGATCGGAAACTCAGCGATTCGAATCCCTAGTATAGGTCTCCTGCGTGAGCAGTGGGTTGGACTAGATGACCTCCAAGGTCCCTTCCAACTCTGTTACTGTTTATCTTGCTGATGGATAGACAGACTGCCCTAAGCATTTTACCTAACTGAATTCCAAAGTCAACCATTCTATAATTACAACCCAAAGTAAATTGAGATAATAGGCAGCTGATATTCCACAAATGCTAAGATGGTGGGGTCATACTTCTATTTGGTCTATAGGGTCACAAAGAGTTGGACATGACTTAGTGACTGAACAATGGCATACTCCCTCCCACTTAGCTGGTGTTTGATTTATGCCCAGGTTTCTAGAAGTATGTTCTACTGAATTCTGTGGGAAGACTCTTGTAGAATTCAGTATGTGTCCATCTTAAAGCCAAGAGGCTTACTTTAGATGGGACAATGTGTTTATATCTTTCTTATTCTTCAGGGCAATCAAGACTTTAAGCCAAACAATATTTTATTTCATTGTTAGAAATGAATATTTGAAAGGATCTGAAAGAATCTTTCTGTGAAAAATTGGGAGCTCAGATGATTAATTTCTTCAGCAGAGGACTCTCCAAGAATGTTTATTTTCCTCCCAAATTTATGATGAACTGGGACTTTTTTTTTCTCCCTCCACAGGCGAGGATTGCAAGTAGTCCTCGACTTACAACCACAGTTGGAACCAGAAATGTAAATCACTGTGGTCAAGACACCACATGACCAAAATTGATCTTATAACCTCTTTTAAAACGATTGTAAAGCAAGTCACTGCAATGATTAAGCAAATCCATTCTTCCAAATATCTACTTTTTGCAGGAGAATGGCAAAAAATAATATCACAAATCATAGTCACATCACTGTGAGATACTGCAACCAGTCATAAATGCCAAACTGTTTTTCAAGCACCTGAAACAGTGGTGGGTTGCTACTTGTTCACTCTGGTTTGGGTGAACCAGTAGCGGTGGTGGGAGACTTCGCCCACCAGCCTGGACGTCATCGAATATGACCTGCGCATGCAGAAGCGAGTGAACCGGTAGCAAAGGTAAGTGAAACCCATCCCTGGACTGAAATGTAATAATGTGACTAGGGGAGGGGGTGGATGTGCCAGTCATAACTTCGAGGATTGGTAATGTGGCTTTCTAAAATCTGCTGTAACTTTGAATGGTTATTGTATGGCTAGTCATAAGTAGAGGACTTCTACATTCCATGTTACATGCTCTTTTTCTTTTCTTTTTTAATGTGCCAGGCTTCCTAGCCCATTAGGAAGAGTTTTTATGGTACTTATGGAACATTTCCTAGAGTGTTCTTATGTGCCAGGCTTCCCATCTGTGTTCTCATGGTATCTGTGCATCTCATTTAGGTACAATTCTTTGAGCTGCATTAACTAGATCACAAGGAGATAAAGCACATAAAACTTCAACTTGTAGTTGAAAATCTTCTGCAGATGGGGCCACCTACTTGAAGATAAAGGAAGAGAGTGAGCATATCAAAGAAGAAAGGGTTTTCCTCATCTAGGCTAGTTTCTCTATGTGTATTTTGAGCTAGTCGAAAATGCACAGAGCATTTTATATTTTAAGAGTCCTGTCTGCCAAAATTCTTGATGCATTCTTAGTTGCCTGCCCCAAGATCACAATCTACTATTCCAGGTTTTATTTTCTTGGCAGCCTAGTCAAGCCTCCTCTTCCTCCTCCTCCTCCTCCTCCTCCTCCTCCTCCTCCTCCACCACCACCACCACCACCACCACCACCACCACCTCCTCCTTCTTCTGCCATAACCATCATTGGACGTTGGTGATCATGTTGGCAATCCTATTTTTGTCAACAGCCACATGAAAAAGTGCTGCTGAGTTTTGTCCAAAACAGTCTCTTAGGTTTTGAAGCCATGATGTTCTTCTGCCTGGGACTCGTTTGCCTTCAATCTTAAATCAAGCCTAGAAAAGTTAAATAACACATTACTGGTACATATAACTGATGATGAAGATTGAGAGCTTCATTGACATCAAAATCAGTAGATAAACATTCAGATTATTTGTGTTGTTGTTGTTGTTCCTATTTAAAAATCCTACCTATGTGAAGCCACATATACCAGTGTGTTTGTTTTTGGAAAGCCAATCAAAGTTTACAAATACGAAGCAGACTCGTTAATACAATGGGCCACAAGGAAGAAATTTACAATTGTGCTTTTGTGCTTTTCAGGTTGTAGTAACATGAGAACATCTCAAAGTGTGATGCCCCATCACCTCATGATTGCCAGGGCTCTGACAAGTCATAACATCATGGGTTTACAATAAATCGACGTCTGCAATAAATATGAAGTTTCCCTTGAGACCACTCATGGCAAGAATAATATTGGACAGAATTGTTGCATTATGCTTGCCTGTTTCTTGTGTTCCTGATCCTCAGGCTTAACCTGACAATGGCTACAATATATTGATATATTGACCATCAATTGTGTTGTAAATGTTGCACCTTGATGAATGTATCTTTTATGTACACTGAGAGCATATGCACCAAGACAAATTCCTTGTGTGTCCAATCACACTTGGCCAATAAAAAATTCTATTCTATTCTATTCTACGATCTTCCTTCTTGCCCATGACCTTCTTATTTAGACTGCTCATTAGAACATTTGACTTTCAGTTTGACACTGAATAGAAGACAGGAATGTGATTTCTTCCTTAAGAAGCAATTACAAAAGTAATTATAAGTGGTTTATCACTAGTCTGTTTATATTCAGCTGAGCTGTGTTTGCTTGTGAAACTCAAAATCATTAGACCATGCTGCCCTTGGTAATCAAGTCCTTGCTGTTAAGCCTGGAGTGCTTCTGCCTCCCTCTAGTGATCTGCTAAGTGCCCAGGTCCACTTCCCTAACCACAGACAAATCTGCCTTGCTGATGTCAACAGAACAAGAAATGCCTGGCAAGAAATATGTTTTATTTCCATTATTAAGCGTACATGCATGTTATTCCTTTTCAGAACAAGCAACATTATGCAGAGGCAAGAAAGGGAAGTAATAAACAATTAATTAAAGATATATTAGAAAAGGGAAAGGAAATACGGCTAAAGTAGGCACTAGGAGCTCTTAATTACACTCACATAAGCATTCCTATAATCCTTGCAATCTGATACAAAAATATACTGATATAAACTGCACTGCCTAGATAGCAGATCTTGTTCTACCTTGGTGTCGAGATGTAGTCCCTGCAATTTTAAAATGGGAAAATGCAAAAGCAGCAATTGTGGATTCCCTTGGCTGTTTCCCCTCTTTTGCACATCCAGGGCCACTGCCAGGCAGGAAAATCACCATCAATCATAGTCCTTAAAATATTGTGGCCCAATCTCTTAAGGAAAGTTGGTAATTATTTTTTTTGCGGGAGGGGGGAGGATAGGGATGGAAGCTTTAGCCACTTTTCACATGGTTGGAGTTGGTTTCTGGATTTGAGCGCTCTTCCAAAATTTCTCTGGATCTGCTTGTTGAAAGGTGTGGCTATACCACATTCTTGTATTCATTGCTTGCAACAGACCACATGATTTCTATAAACTTGCTACTAGCATTCTCCATCTAATTTACCATATTAAGTGAATGCAATACGTAGCAGGGCAAATGTAGACATTTGGAACTGGTTTTTAGAAGAAAGTTGTGAAACCTGTGTAAAATGATATACAAAAACATTTAAATGGATAACTAACAATAATCCTATTATTTAATGTAAAGTAGGTTGTTGACAGTTGAGAAAACAAATAGAAGGGAAAGGGAGAAAGTTTTACTGGATAGCCTTCTATGTATGTATGTAAGTAAGCATGTATGCATGCATATAAGTGTGTTTTTCAAATTATATAGCTGACCATTTCAAATTCATGACTTTGGCTAACAAGAGTTCAATATGTTTTTTTTAAAAAACCCATAAACTAATTTTCAGAAATAATCTTGAATTCACTGCAAATTATATGGATATTCAGTCAATAACAGAGCTTTCCCTTTATCTAAAATTACATATTTGCATCCCCAGCCAGCAAACCTCTAATATGATTACAGGCATTCCTTTTATATTTCACCGTAAATAAATTAGAAAACCAAAAGGACATCACACATCCCTGTCTTATGTCCTAATCCACATTGAGCTATCAGCTAAGTGTTCTATTTATTCTCATGCATTCTTTATTTCCTTCCAATACCACATTTAACCAATTTTCAACACTATAGTACTCAAAATGTTCCATTGTTCATCTATTTGCTTTATCAGAAGCTTTTTTCTAGATCTGCAAACATTCAGTAATTTCTTTTTCTCAGATCCATTTATTTCTCTGCGACCTGATGAAGAGCAAAAAATATCTGATCCCACCTCTCTACCCATGCATAAAACCACAGTAGACTTTACCAGGTAGTCTTTATTGTCAACTCTTGTACTCTTTCAGTTAGGATTTTGGCAAAGCCTATCCCAGGCACATTTAGCAAAATAATCCCTCTCTAGAGATATCCACTCTTGTTACCTTTTGCTTTGTGTATGAGAACAATCATAGCATTCTTACGATTGTATAGTACAAACAAAGTCTTTACTCACATGTCAAATAAGTTGCACAACTATTCCATAAGCAAACTATTTTAATAGTTCTACATCTGCACTGTCTATACCCACAGCTCTATCATTTTTCAACATTATTTTAACATGTATGCGTTCATTTTCTTTTTTTTTTTTCCTTGGGCACATATTTTAAAATCCCAATTTTCAACTATATCTCTCATCCCCATACAATTTTTTTTTAATTCTCCTGGCAGCATCCTCTCAATTAAGTTTCATCCAAAATAAATTCATCATTTCTAGTTTTAATTCTATTCTCAATGCTAAAGGTCCTTTTTTATCCCTCTTCGTCTATTTCTGAAACATTTTTCTTTATTTCTATCAAAATCATTCTGCATACTTGTTCTTGGTCATAACCATGCTGTGCTTTCTTTGACTACATGTTTAGCAAGTATATTTTTCTCTATATACACTTTCTTTCACTTTGCTAGTCCAAGAAGCATCATTTTTCATGCTTCCCATTAATTTAACTCTACATGCTTGTGAAAACTCTTTTCATTCTATTCGAAATAGCTTTCTAGTCCTCTTTCTTTATATCCATTTTCTATTCCTTCTATTGGGAGGTTAATTTGTCTTCAAGAACGTTTTCATTTTGTGGTGCTTTCTCTTCCCGCAGTCTATCCACTTCTAATTCTCTATGCTGCTTTGTCTTTCTTCTATGTCCATTTTCTTCCATGGGCCCTTTTTTCTCCATTTTACCACACTTGACACTTTTAAAAAAAGGAATGTTCCACAGCCAGAACTTTTCATTATTTTTGTATCCTTCATTAATTACTGTAACTCAATTTTTTCATCATAATCAATTAAACCAATTATGGTTTTTGATATTTAGTTATTTAGTTATGTAATCATTTTTCAATTTCTATAGCTACCCAACACAATCAAGTGACTTTGGATTGCTTACAATTATATAATTATAAAACAATTAAAATGATAAAATAGTAAAAACTTATATATATATATATATATATATATATATATATATATATATATATATATATATATATATATATATTATATATATATATAATTTATTTATTTATTTTCTGAGATTTTCGCGGGTGTTTGTATGTAGGTCTTTGGTTATTCGGGTTTTCTCCCACGTAAAATTGGGAGTGTCTTGACGACGTTTCGACAAAGTCTCATACGTCATCTTCAGGCTTCAGCTTTGTGCTTCTGGGATCACATTGCTCCCAGAAGCACGAAGCTGAAGCCTGAAGATGACGAATGAGACTTCATCGAAACATCGCCAAGACACTTCCAATTTTACGCGGAGAAAACCCTATATATATATATATATATATATATATATATATATATATATATATATATATATATATATATATATATATATAATATTGATTTCTTTCCCATGTATGACTGTATTAATAGGATTATGTTTAAGTCACATATTTATAGCATGCTTCTTTCCAAACAGATATTCCCCACTCACCATACCTGCTTCTGTTGTTCCAAACAGCGCAAACATTTTTTTTTTCATATTCTCTCATCCCAACCCCATTCATTATTCATGTCTCCTGACAGAATTCTCCTCTCCCATCTTTTATACCATGCTACTTCTTTGTGTAGGAAATTTATATGGCTCAGCAACTCAGATGATTGCAATTCCAGGTGGCACACAATCAGCAAACAATAAACAGCAACAAACTTGCACCAATGGACAAGAACCTTGTGGAGTATGAAATTCTATATTTATACATCCAGAATACTGAAATACTTACAATGAGCAGCAGCAATTAATTGACTCAATTATCATGCTGTTGCACAATGTGCAGTGACACACAGTTCATAGAAAATGTGATGGATAGATTTAAGAAGAATTGGTAAACATACTAAGGAAGATCTTATCAGGGTTGAATTTGAAAGAGATGTGGGTTCTGCAGTTTAGTCATTTCTTCAGCTAAATTACAGAGCATGGAGTGGAAAACTCAACTTTGGGAACTATGGGCTGATAGTGAAGCTGGCTCTGTTTCACATACCTTTCTGGGAGGCATCAATCCAGCCACAAAGAGTGCAAGCAAAGGCAATCATCGGGAACAGAGATATCAAGGTGGCTGGGGAAGTCATCAGAGTGTGGGTTCATACAATGGTATTGTTAGGTTGGGTGATGAAGAGATTGGAAACAGGCTTCAGACAACAGCTCTTTATTGAACAACTATCTACAATTCAGCAGCTTGCCTCTCTGATAGCTTGTCCTTATACAGGGAGCTGTCAGGGGATTCAACCAATCACTTTTGAGTATTTTTCCCGCTCAAACTGAAACCTTTTAGGCTGTCAGTATCTAACAGGTATCAGCCTCTTTGAGGAGGGGAATTGTCCAGTGGTGAAATCTAAATTTTTTTACTACCGGTTCTGTGGGTGTGGCTTGGTGGGCGTGGCAGGGGAAGGATACTGCAAAATGTCCATTCCCATCCCACTCTGGGGTCAAAATTTTCGCTACCTGTTCTCCAAACTGCTCAAAAATTCTGCTACCAGTTCTCCAGAACCTGTCAGAACCTGCTGGATTTCACTCCTGGAATTGTCCCTCTGGTCTTAAGGAAGGAAGGCCATATGAAAATGTTCCCCTCTTGAAAGGCAATTGTTGGACCTTTCCACCCTGAACAATTATCAACTTTTTCAAATCTTCCCTGGGAAAGTTCATAGAGAGATGGTTGGATAAGAGCTACAGAGGATCTTGGAGCAGGAAGAAGGGAAATTGATTGTTTAGACCTGTTTCAGACCAGGGTACAGTATGGAGGCAGCACGGTTTACACATTGATCTTTAGCATATGGTAGTATCCTTGTGCTCCTTGATTTCTTAGTAGCTTTTAAAACTACTTAACCATGGTATCCTTCTGGACCTGCTGCAGGGGTTAGTAATGTGGGTTTTGCAATGGTTCACCTGCTTTCTCAGAGGTGGATTCCAGTCAGAGCTATCAGATTGGAGAAATAGAACCTGTGGCCCCTCACATGTGGTTCCTTTGGGATTCAATGCTCACATATACTTCTTCTGTTTAATATCTGCATACCATGGAGTGAGGTTTGGATGCATCCATTATGGATTTGATAGCAATAGCATTTAGCGATACCGCTTAAACTTATATACCAGTTCATAGTGTTTTACAACTCTTTCTAAGCAATTTACAGAGTCAGCACATTGCCCCCAACAATCTGGGCCCTCATTTTATTGACCTTGGAAGGATGGAAGGCTGAGTCAATCCTGAGTCGGTCAGGATCAAACTGCTGGCAGTTGGTAGAATTAGTTTGCAATACTGCATTCTAACCACTGCACCCTTGATATCATCAGTCCATGGATGAGATCCAATTGTACATCCTAATCCTGGCTGTACAGGTGATACAGAAATGGCTGAAGTAAGGAGCACAACACTGAGGAGAAAAATCAAGCTTTATTGAAACAATTGTTGGATGTCTGCTTTACAAGAAAAAGAGAAACCAAACAATGGGAAAGCAAATATTTTATAGAAGGTGAGGCCTGCAGGGCAAAAAAAAAATGCTATGGATCTGATTTGCTGGCCAGTTTGGGGAAGCTAAGTAGGTCCTTGTATCTTTACCTGGAATTATGTTTATCGTTAATCAAAGTAGTTCTTTCAGGAGGACAGCAGGCCAGGAAATGTTGGAGGTAAAAATGATGGAATGTTGAGGTCGTCATCTGATGGCAAATAGAACACTGGAGTTTCTCTATGTTGCGATTCCCTGTAAGGCCTGTACTTACCGGGGAAATGGTGAGCTGGTGGGGAGGCTTCCATTCTTTGATCTGGATGGGCTTGCAGGGGAGCTTTATCTGGGGTCAGGAAGGGTCAATTTGGGTCTGATAGGATTAGGCAGACAATGCTTTTACTCTCAAAGAGCTGCCTGCTGGGAGGAAATCCTTAGAATGGAACTAAAATGTTCAGGATTTTTTCCCCTATTTTTTGCTGACTTGTCTGCCAGCTTCCCCAGAAAGTCAATGAGAAAGGCAGCAAGGAAGGTTACAAGTGGAAAGTCAATTGGGAAGTTGGCAGGGAGGATTACAAGCAGTGGGGTTGGAGGGGAGTTGAAAAACTTTGATCAACACCAGTTTGGTTATAGAAACAATAGGTCAGCAGAAGATGCCATCTCCACTGCTTTACATACTGCATTGAGACACCTCGAGAAATCTGGGAACTATGTCAGAATACTTTTTAATAGACTATAGCTCGGCCTTTAATACCATCTTACCAGGCATTCTCATTGAAAAGCTGACTGACTTGAATTTCCCTCCCCTCATTTTTGACTGGGTCAAAGACTTACTGACAGACTGCCCACAAACAGTAAGGGTTGGGTATCTGACATCTTCCACCCTGAAGTTCAGCACAGACTCTCCTCAGGTCTGCATGCTCAGCCACTTCCTGTACTCGCTGTATACATATGACTGCATACCGTCAAATCTATCTAACACCATAATAAAGTTTGCAGACAACATAATGGGGTTGGGGCTTATAACCTGAGGGGACAAATCAGCATACAGGGAAGAAGTCCAGAAGGCATTCATATGGTGTTCAAAAAACAAGTTACATCTAAATACTAGCAAGGCAAAGGAGATGGTGCTAGATTTCCAGAAGCACAGAGAGGAACCTGCCCGACTGTAGATCAAAGGGGGCTGTGTGTGGAGAGGGTTTCCACTTTTAAATTCTTGAGAGTGCTCATTAGTCAAGACCTCACCTGAAAAAACAAATACGTCCCTGGTGGTTAGTAAGGCTCAACAGAGACTTCATTTCCTTAGAGTCCTGCGGAAAAATCAGGTGGAACAATGGCTGATGACTTCTTTCTATTGGTCTACAATAGCAAGTGTCCTCACATACTGTAAAAAAGTATGGTATGCTGGTCTAACAACTGCGGACAGGAAGGCACTACAGAGAGTGATCAATTCAGCACAAGAAACCATCGGTTGCCTTCTAATACCACTAGATGACATAGACAGGTCTCGCGGTTTTAGCAGAGTAAGAGAGATATTTAGGGATGATTCAGTGTTTCTTTTCACTTCTATCATCGGGCACAAGACATCGAAGCATAGCCAGCTGGACAAACAGGTTTAAAAACAGCTTGTACCCATGACTCTTAAACACAGTTTCTTAAACACAATCACTTCACACACATACGGAAACATAGGACTAGTCTTTTTTTCCCAATTACTTGTATAGGGATTATTCCAGGGGTGAAATGCTCCCGGTTTGGACCGGACCGGCCGATCCAGTAGCGATAGCAGGGGATGGCTTGGTGAACCAGTAGCAAAAATCCCTGTCCCCTCCCCTCCGCCCATGCCCAACTGAGCCACACGATCATCAGAGCCTTTTTTTTTTACTTTTAAAAGCATTTTGTTACAACCTATTTGGCCAATAGGGAAATAGATAGTAAACCGGTTCAGATTTCACCACTGGATTATTCTCTATACTATTTATGTTGTTTTGTATTTTCTGTTATGGATTGTACCAGATAGGCTAAACCTATTTTGTTGTATATATGTATACAATGACAATAAAGGCTATACTATATTATACTATAATTGTTATATTTTCACTTTTGAGGCTGGGGCCCAACTTGAGGGAGATTCTTTCTGGATTCACAACTACTGATGAGCAGAAAGCAGCTGTGACCAGAAAAGACTTTGCATAGGTTCATCTTGTGAAACAGTTACAACCTTTCCTCAGCTGGGAAGCCCTTCAAAGTATTACTCACACCCTCGCCTTGGCACTGACTATTGCAATGCACTTTACTTTGGTTGCCATCCAGAAGCTACATCTGGTTTAACATATAGCAATGCAATCAGCCCGACATTGGTTACCAGTTGGCTTTCAAGTACAATTCAAGGTGCTGGTCAACACCTATAAAGCACTTCATGGCATACAGCCTGGTTATCTGCATGAATGCAATAGTTTCTGTCACCTATAACATTCAGACAAAGTGGATGTGCTCCTGATCTCCTCAGTTAAATGTCATTTTATGGATTCAAGGAAGTACACGTTCTCTGTTACAGTCTCTACCATCTGGAATAACATCCCCCAAGAAATATGTATGGTGCCCACTGTTTTAATGTTCTGAAAGGTTCTTAAGAGCTGGCTTTGTTCCCAGGCCTGGACTTAATGTGTCAATGAAGCTCCTGTTTGTTTGTTGCCGTGGTTGTTGTTGTTCTTGGTGTTTGTCCTTGTTATTTACCTATTATGCCTGCCATCATCATCATCAATTTGACCTGACCATAGGAGAGTTTCACTACTGTGTGTTCTGGAGCAGAATTTGTATAATGCTATTTTTATAGAAGACTGAAATGATGCAACACTGAAATTATGGAACTAGCTCCATGTCCAGCTTCAACATAGAGGAATATTGATGTTTCCACTATCTCCATATTGGCAAATTCCCTTTCAGAAAAAGATAACATTCTGCAGTCGGTCTATTTTAGTTCTTTACATATGTATATAGGATAGTGCACTCCAGCCTAATCCATATACTGGACCAGTTGGAGATGCAGTGTGATCACAGATCTTTCCATTCTCCTCTGCCACTTACGTAGCATTTACAAAAGGAAAGAGAAAGACTTTGTGCATATGTGTATGTGGAAAAAGCAGACATTAACACAAGTAGAGAGAATGCAGGAGTTGGCACACACTGGGCAAGTTTGAATCAAACAGTACTCTTAGCAACACTAGCTGTCCAAATATAAAATAGGAAAGAGAGTGGGAGGAGAAGCCCTGCTGGCTGGTGACATGCTGAAGAGAGATGACAGCAAAGCTGAGGAGCAAACCAACTGCTTTGCCTATCACAGTTGACAAACACACAAATCAGGACAATACCATTGAGCAGACACAATGGAGGCATGATGCAGATTGGCAATGAGGACAGCAAAAATTATGCTGCCGTTATTTTCTATCTAAAAGGTTAGATAGCATTTTACTTCAATTGTAAAGAAAGGCCCAAGAATACTGGGTGAAGCTCACATCCCATAATAAGAAACCAAGAAGAATCTGCAGAGTTTTTCCCCCCTCTCTGCCCACCTCAGCCTCCTTACTCATCTTATTTCATGTTGCTGTTTGTAGTCTATGGTGAAACCAGCTTCATTATTTGTGCAAACAAAAAGATATGTACCTCTTTGTTGGACTTCTTTTTGAGTTTCATTCAACACTTCCCACCTTGATTAATTCCACATTGCCAGGCAAACAAGGTTGTCTGTCTTGGGTTCATGCCCCTTTACTTAGAAAGGTGATTCTTGTTTATTTAGATGAAGCTTGCAAACTGGTAATTATCAACAAAAGATCCCAATGTGACTTAGGATGTTTCTCCTTGCTCTAGTAGAAGTCAAGGGAAAGAAGGGCTGTTTTGACGTCCAAACAAGAGGCCTGGTCCTCTTTTCCCTACTGACCTTCCACTCTTTAATAGAGACCCAAATAAATGATCTGTCTCTATTCCAGTTCTTTAGAGTGTTCAGAAAGTATTCCTTTTAGGCTTGGAACATGGGTTTGCCAAAGTGTGGGAAGTAGATCCTAAATGACCGTTTGGACTATCTAAGTTTACAAGGAAAGAGGAACAAATAGCTAAAACACCTTTCCATAGACTCCAATCTTCCAAGATAGATTAGATTTAGGTCCTCCTTCCAATCCAAAGCCAAAACAACTCTTTGATGCAAATTAGAGGTGCTGTAACTATTCATGACTGAAGGATTTTTAAGTTGAGGAATACTGGCATAAGCTACTCAACTCTTCTGTATCATGGTGAATTAATCTTAAAGTTGAAACAGTTTATAGTCAGTCAACTCCAATCCCTTCTCACCATCATAATTCAAAACAAGAGTTCCAACCTAAATTTGAAACCTTCAATGTGGAAGAGTCTGACTTACTACTCTTTCTTCCAACCACACTAAGTAGCAACAGCTAGTGCAATTACAGTGGTATGTATGTTTAAAGCAGTTCACTATATTTCCTGGAAGTCACTCCCAAATAAATATGGAGAGAGACTACCACCATTGTAACTGAAGCAGTATTCCTAGGCACATTAACTTCAGAATGGTATAGCAGCTGAAGAGTTAGATTGGCGCTGGGGATGCTCAGGTTTTAGTCCATAGACAACCATGAAAACTCCCTGGAGAAATCAATCAATCAAGCTCTATCTATCTATCTATCTATCTATCTATCTATCTATCTATCTATCTATCTATCTTGCCTTGGGATGCTGCTTTCAACAGTCCCTTCAACAGTCCCTATTATGTGGAAAGAAATAAGTGACTCTAGATGATATTTAGGGTATTTATTTCTTTATGTGTTTTTATGTATATTCTTGCAAAACAAATAAAATATTCTTAAAGGTAGTCCAGTCAGTGGAAATTGAATTAATCTGTTTAAACAAACAAATATAACATAGTTACTTACACCACTACTGTATATATCTGAGATAAATAATAAGGGTTCCTCCCACCAAAAAGCAACACACTTTTTAAGATGGGAGGGCCATCATAAATTCACTGAGAATGAAAAAAAATGAAGGCAAATGAATTTGTCATTATTATTTGCCACTGCCATTTTTAAGATGGGCTGTGGGTTGGCTTAAAATGCATGTCATTTTTTCCAGCAATTCTCCCAGCAATACAGGGTCAGTTTCTAGCAAGGTGCACTTGTTTACTAAGAATGAAAGCCTATTAAAGTCAGTGGGGAAAAAAGGATAAAACAAAAGCCAGAAGCCCTTTGCAAAGAAAACCTTTCTCTTGCTGACTGTTTTGTGTCTCTTAGCTAAGGAAGTACATTCCACTATAGTCAGGAAGACGTGCAATGGGACCGTCCACAACACAGCAATGCAGGGAGATACTTCCCCCCATATGCTAAGAATGCAACATTAAACCTATTGCGAGTAATAAAAAAAAAACCTGTCACAACTGAAGTGTTAAGGGAGAAGTTCAGTTAATGTATATATTCTCCAATTTCCATATTTCAAAACCCATTAAGCTACAAGCCCTTCGATTTAAGTAGAAGTAAATTACTTCTCATTTCAGAGAAGATAAGTCTATCCATGACTATTAAGGAAACAGTTCTATGGGCAGAATAGTGAGAAAGATGAGCACAAAAGCTTTGTTGTGGACTAGCTGGAAGGAGGGGCATATATAAAAAAGTTTGAAAAAGTCAAGACAGTGGGCACAATTGCAAGATCCTAAGCCCACCCCTTTTGGGGTGCTTCATGAAGCCTTTGAAAATCAAACCCAACAATTTATTAGGAAATGAAATCAACCTAGAGATGCTAAATTTGTATTTATATGGGCTGCGTGAATCTAAGTGAGCTTTTTAGTAGCTGTCCTCAGTTATTGGCTTGCCTTATATTCTGATTGCAATAACTGATCATGTCTATCTCTCAAACTATTCACTAAGTCTGCATTACTATTACTATTAATCTTCTCATCATGCCTATCACCCATCTCCTCCCACTTAATACTATATGACTGTAACTTGTTGCTGTATCCTTACAATTTATATTGATTCTTTCCTAGTGTGATTTGATTGCTTATTTGTACCCTATGACTATCATTAAGTGTTGTACATTATGATTCTTAATGAATGTACCTTTTCTTTTTATGTACACTGAGAGCATATGCACCGAAGTCAAATTCCTTGTGTGTCTAATCACTCTTGGCCAATAAAGAATTCTATCTATCTATCTATCTATCTATCTATCTATCTATCTATCTATCTATCTATCTATCTATCTATTTATCTATCTATCAATGCATTGTCTACATATTTGTCTATGTGTGATGACACTTTGGATATCAGTTGCATAATAGTATCTCCTTTCCTCTCTTCCTTAAAACAGTCATTTTTTTTCAAATAAGCCTGGAAAAATGTGCCACTGCTTTAAAAAGCCAACTCATTAAAGTCAACACACTTCTTAAAAGAGTAGCACTATTTTATTTTGTGTGTTTTTCCAGGCTCATGAGAAAACTGAAAAAGAGAAGCCATTTTAATGAATAAAAGAATGGGGCCGTGGTTGCTTTTCAGCTTGCATAAGGTCCAATTCTTTTTTTTTTTTAATGTCCAGAGTTCTAATATCCGCTGGGCCTTGTAGAAAGTGTTCCTTTCACAATGCCAGCATCCTCTCTGTGCATTTTAGCCTGGTTTGAGAACAAATTGCTTTATTTTGATTTAGGCCATTTCCTTACTTGCTTTTTACATTCACATCAAAATTCTCAAGCGATCCTATCATTTAGCCTCGATTCACAATGCTGGCCTTGTCTTGTTCCCGGCCAACACTTTTAAAAGACTTAAAACTGATCAACTGCTGGAAAATAAAGACTTTTTCCCCCTTGAAAGGCCAGAGTAAGTAAACTTTGCTTCATTTTCACTCTTCTTTTAGGGGGAGTTATGTTCATGTGACAAATCCTGCCTTGATCCATCATTAATAGAAACCCAGGTGCTCTGTATCTTATTATATGAACTGGCAAATACACATCATGGCTGGTATCTTCTCTTATGATCACCATCAAAAGATATCATACATTCTTCTCCCTATCCCAAATGTAAAGAAAAGGCAAGACACCCTATTATTACCAGTGTGTACAAATATATGCACACATGTGTGAATATATGTGTGCACCTTCAACATCTTGATTCTTGGCAATTTATGGCAACCCTGGACAAGTCTCTGCAGTTATCTTGACAAGATTTAAGAAGTGGCTTGCCATTCCCTGCTTCTCAGGGCTGAGAGAGAATGGCTACCCAGTTGGCTTTGTGACTAAGGTAGGAGTAGAACCTGGTTTCTGGTGGGGTACCTTAACCACTACACCAAACTGGCTCTTATTACTATCACTGCAAATCATCATATTAATCCTGCAAGAACCAATGGAACTTTGTCCTTTTTTATCCTAATCAGTGACCAGCTCTAAACTATAATGTTAAAAGTAGCCATTTTCAACATTTTCACAGGCAAAATATCACCCTCCATTGCTCTTAAGCCAACCTAAAATTTCCTGCCCCAATTAGCCATTTCTAGTCTACCTCTCTCAGTCCCGGGAAGTGGGTAATGCAGCCAATAACTGATGCTACTCTTACTTGGTACTTCAGGACAAAACCACCACTTATTTCCCCTGACTATTGGAAGGCAAAATGTTTTCCTAACATGGGGTGTGTGTTTGGGTGGGCACTTGCAAATTCAGCTACCTCCTCCATTACTCAGATAACAGGTTTCAAGTTCAGAAGTGTTCCATGCCTTTGACTATAAGCTGAGCTATTTCTGAACACAGATTTAGCTTTTCTGAAAGTGCACTAAGGACTGTGTCCAAAGATAGCCCAGCTGAACAGACACAGAAGGAATAGAGCAGTCAAGAACAAGTAAACTCAGTCCTCAGCTAGCATTACAAAGGAATGACAGTGCTGGCAACAAGTTCAAGTCGCAAATGGCAGCAACCAGAAATAAATAGCCCATAGACGGCCATGCCTACTTCAGTCTAAGTAGGCAAAATGATACTGCCTCCTCCTCCTCTTCCTGTAATAAAAACAGTAAACATTATGGCTATGTGAAACCCTTTGTTGACAGAAGCAGAAAATTTGTAAGGTATCTGAAGGTGACAGAATCAAAAAACACCAGCCCTATTTCCTGGTTTCAATCAACCAGCACAAGCATAGCACATTTTTTTAATGATCACTAAACCTTTGTTTATATAGAAATCTGTAAATGTTATGAGAAGTAATTCAACATTACATGCACTCCCTCTCTCCCTCTCTCTCTCTCTCTCTCTCTCTCTCTCTCTCTCTCTCTCTCTCCCAACAACCATACCAACAACCAATAGGAGAAGATATACCCATGGCTGCCTCTGGTGGCTCAACGGACTAAGTCTGTCTGTTATTAACACAGCTGCTTGCAATTACTGCAAGTTCAAGTCCCACCAGGCCCAAGGTTGACTCAGCCTTCCATCCTTTATAAGGTAGGTAAAATGAGGACCCAGATTGTTGGGGGCAATTAAGTTGACTTTGTATACAAATGGATGAAGACTATTGCTTAACACATTGTAAGCTGCCCTGAGTCTTCGGAGAAGGGCGGGATATAAATTCAAATATTTTAAAAAAGTGCTTTATCCCAGATTAGCAACCATATATAACCAATGAAGTATGTTAGATTGTGCCCATGGCAAAAATCATAACAGGGAGAATAGCAAAAACACTGTTTGGAACCTAGACTTGGAACCCAGAAGTTACCTCAGCTGCCAGCTGCAGATGAGGTGAAAGCAGTAGCATGAGGATATACCATATATATATATATATATTTGAGCCACAATTGAAGGAAGATGAAGACCAGTGCAACATTTCGCAGCATCAGCCAGCCACTTCTGTGTAGGCATATTAGCAATGCATAGAGGTTTTATATCACTCTACCACTGAGTTGGTAAGATGCAAGGAAATGGCCTAAATAGATAAGTACCGTAAATGTTCTTAAATTATTGTACTGGTTTTCTATTGGAATCATTTGGGACAATCATTTTGTAACAGTTTCTTTAAGGGATTGGAGTGTTTTTTGTATGGAAGATGAAGCTGTGAGTCCTCATGAACCTTTAAAGCAGCTCTTTTAAGACTTGTGGACTTCAACTCCCAGAGTCCCTCAGCCAGAAAAGCTGGCTGAGGAACTCTGGGAGTTGAAGTCCACAAGTCTTAAAGGGACCAAGGTTGGAGACCCCTGCTTTAAAGAACCCTTGCAGAAGATTTAATCCCAGGAAAATGTGACTAGAATTTGCAACTTTAGAATCAGAGACGGAAATGTGTTGTATAAATCAAATCCATCATCAAGGAAGAATGACCAAAGATGGGGATGGAAGGAACGTACAGAGGTATTTCCTGTAACATCCCAAAGCTTTTTAAAAAAAATAAAAATAAATGAATGAGACACACGGAATCAGTAACTGGAAGCTTGATCTAGAGATGCAGCTGCTGGCTGGATTTATTGTCTCCTCTTTCTAAAATGGCTCTCCCAAGAGATCAAGAAGGCAACTGAGCTGGTTTAGAGATTTTTCTTACAGCAAAATGAGATAATATATTTCTGGAGTGCAAGAATAGTTTGTGACACTTGGTGTTACAGATGGAGAAAGGAATTTGAGTGCTGAAGGTTTCTGATCTAACCACTGCTATGCTAATTTAACACCAACAAAGAGATGATTTATTTTATCACCACCACAATGGTTAAATGGTATGTTAACATACTATAAAAAGAAAACTGTGTTCAGATCAAATAGTCAAAGGAGTTTTCATTTATTCCCACCTTCTGCTTCCAGGGTGAATAGGAGCATGAGGAAACACCTGAATGAAATTTTTCTTTTCTTTTCTACCTAAAACCTATTTCCCCCCCCCCTACTTGGGAATCCACTCCCACCTTTTCTCTTCCTATCTTGTGCGTGAACAGGTAAGTGAAAGTATGATTCTGGAAGCAAATCCAAAGTTGTTTAAATTGTGGATCCATCCGTCTGAACGTTCTACCCCAAGACCTTTGTTCAAAAGAAGAGCACTTAGTCCGCTTAGTTGATACCACCAAGGGGAAATGGCACAGCTAAGTAATGTAAAATATTATCTTGTGAATCTTCCTTTCCTGTGGACAGATCTGGATTCTTGTCCTGAAGCCCTAGTCTGGCAGCTTCTGTGGAACATGGTCTTGCAAGCTGTCAGATCAATAGGGGACTTGAGTGCCATTGTAGACATGAGAACAATGGACTGAGGGAACACACACACCCTTTCAGATGGCAAGATGTCTGACTACCCTAACTTCCACCTATGGGACATGAGCTCTGCCATGTCCTCCTGTTTCTTCTGACCAATGGAACATTGGGCTTCTGACCCGAAGTTCTGCCTGGATGAATGAAGCAAGCAGACACTCCAGAAGCTTGTCTGAAGTGACCTCCAGTGTGAACTGAAAAAAGGCAGCCAAGAATGGTTGGCTCGTGTAAGAGTAGATGATGAGGCTCTGTGGAAAATAAGAAATTTGAACGAATAGAATAGTGGCCATAGATCTCCTGCCGGCTGTTCTAGGCAGAGGGTTTCAGGGATAGTTTCTGAGTAACAGACAAATAACTTAGTCCATTTTTGGCCCACATCTCCTCTGACTCCTTGGTCTGTTCAGTCACAAAATGTACTCAACATTCGTTAGCCACTGTTCCTCTGTAACCTTAACAATGTGCACAGAAAAAGACACACCATCCAAAGGCCAAACTATTATTTCATTTACACTGTTTCAGATTCTTCCACCCTATCCCCAAAGCCAACAGTGTTCCCTTGCGTGTGTGGCTCTTAGCTCAATCTCCCACCCGTTTCAAGCCACTTTTCTCTGAAGGATTTTTTTTCCCCCTCCACTGTAGGGACCCATGTGGCCATCTCAGGTTGTGGGTCTCTGCACCGCAGCATTGGTGCTCCATCCTTCGAATTATCTGAAAGAAGCAAAAAGGAAAGGTTGGTAATCCATGCACATGACTTTCCTCTGCATCTGCTTTGGAAGAACAAGTAAGTGTGTGTGTGTGTGTGTGTGTGTTTGTGTGTGTGTGTGTGTGTGTGCACGTGCACGCATGCGTGCAAGGGAGGGGAGGGGAGGGGAGGGTGAAGGGGACCTGCTTGGTCCCACAAATGAAAACATGATGTGTAACCATCATAACAACAGCAATAAGAGCAGCAGCAGCAGCAGCAACAGATAAAAAAAAAATCTCAAGGAAAAGAGACACCACCCAGGGATCTGTCAGCAAATTCGCACCCCCAGTCTTCCGTATTCTGTTCTTCTCCCTCAGATGTCTTGACTTCACTTATTTAAAGGTTTTCGGGCCACCACTGAGGACTTCATTTTTCCAGTTCAGGAAAGGCGAGGGTAGATTGCACATACTTAGCTGGGAGCCCATAAGCGAGGAGATCAAAGCAGATTTCAACTCATACATGCTCAGAACATCTTGTGCGGAATCTGAGTAGCAGTGGGAGGAAACCAATAAACGAGCCAACTGCTGGGTTTGAATCCAAAATCCATAGCTGGCAATGCTTTTATTGGAATCAACCAAAGGGGCACTGAAGAATAGTCCAAAAGGTGAAACTCAGGCAACTTTTTAGGGGAAACCTCTGTCCACACACCTTATATTCTAGTCCACCAACAACTAAGGAAGCCCCCTGGTTATCTCTGGGCCAATCTTTCTCTCTCAGTCCAACCAAGTTCACAGGACAGTTGCTATAGGGAGAAATTGGAGGAGGAAGTACTGTTTGTGCTTGCCTTGAATTTTTAAATGAAAGAGAGGACAAATTGCTAGACAAATATTCTTCCCCGGTGAAGAATTCTGGATAATGCACAAGCTTGCATAATTTTTGTCTTTCTCAGTTTTTAAGGTAGGTCTAAGGACGAATTTTGGTTTTTCTTTCTTCCTCAGAAAGTCTCCATTTTTCCTAAGACAAAGTTGAGCCATTTGGACAGGACCTTAAAACCATCTTTCCAAGTGCATCTACAAATTCCTGGAGAGCTTTTAAAAAGTGGCAGACACAGCATTCAATCCGCCTTCCTCCACTCCTATTTTTTATGGTCCTGTGAACAGTGTTAATGAAGCTCCGTTTAATAGTCTTGCGCCCTGTTGGTCTTTGTGAGAAATCACTTTTTTTTTTTTCATTTCTAGCCGGTTCAAACTGAAGGTGGTTTAAGTCTCAGCCAGCAAAATACCTGTTTTATTGCTGCTGAAGCATCACAGAAATTTGAAATCCTATACTTACCCAGCCAAAGTAAGTGCAATGTGGCACTTTTGGGGAAAGAAGCATCTAGACATTTGTGCTGGGAGAATTACTTCCTTGTCCTCGCATTGCGATGCTAAACACAGATGATTTTTCACCGCCTGTTCAAGAAATAGTTTGTTTGTTTTTTAGATTGATCTTCAGTGGGGTTTGAAGATTATTAAAACTTCACCTGATCAAACCTTTTTTTAGCATTACTTTTTTAAATAAAAGTAACTTTTGGCCAATGGAATCTTTGCTGTGGGAAATACAGAATTTGTAAATATGTGGTACCCTATTTATTTGAAGTACCTCTGTTACACATACCCTTTACATACTGCTGAGATACTCAGGCATTGATAAAATGTAGATCCAAAGGAGCCTGCCTCCCCTCTCTCTCCCCCCACCCCCATATAAATTTTATTAGAAGTTTTTCAAATGAATGATTTCTCAAAGGTACAATTAGGACCACAGTACTACCTACTACTGCTCCAGAAAACATCAGAAAAAATTATCATGTGTTCTTTTCATTATAAAAAGCTCCATTTCATTCATAAAGTAATAGATATTCATAGATATTCATTCATAAAGTAATAGATATTCAGGTAAAACCTGAATATCTATGGAGATTCTCAGTCATCCAGGTCACGGTTGTCACAAAGGTACTTTTTCAAGGAGGAAAAAGTCCAGTTGCCTCTTGAAAAAGCACCTTTGGGATAAAATCTGAATAGTTATCGCCTGCCTTTGGGGTAGCAGCCATTCTCCCTCTGTCTTGCCTTAGGCTGGAAGAGGGAAAGAGCGAACCCCTGTCTACAATCTTGCCAAAACAAAACTAAATAAACCAACCTGGAGCAGTTTATGAAGGCCGCTCCCCCCAAAATACATCAAGACTGGGTCCAAAACACTCCTCTCCCTCCCCCCCTCTCTCTCACACACACAAATATTCCATTGAATTGGGCAGAGGAGAACAGTCTTAGTTTTGACCAGTAAATATTGGGTTCGGGTTTCCAATACATTCATCCACCCACACAGCGCTCGGGACCGAAACGTGCCCGCCCGCAGAATTTTAGCTGAGTTCTGTGTTCTATTTCAATAGGGATCGATTGGGCAAAACGTCCCCCCTCCCGGCAGTGCCTCGTTCTGTTCCAAAAAGAGATGCCGAGATCGCATTACCTTGCCTTGCAAGGCAGTTTGCAAACCGGGCGCGCCGTGTTTTGTTCTTTCTTTCTTTCTTTCTTTCTTTCTTTCTTTCTTTCTTTCTTTCTTTCTTTCTTTCTTTCTCTCTCTCTCTCTCTCTCTCTCTCTCTCTCTCACACACACACACACACACACACACACACACACACACACACACTGTGGGCGCACATACCGACAGACTAAATTAATCCAGCGCTCGCACGTTCAATGTGTAAACCTTGGTAAATCATCAATCGTGGCACGAAACATTTTCAATCCATGAAAGGAAAGTTTATGGAATGGGAGGACAGGGACCGATTTATCGGTTACTGACCAGAGTTTGGGAATGTGCCGCCGGCTGCTGGCTCCACTCGCTTGGCATGGCCTGGCCGCCCTAGGAAAGGCGGTGGCTCTAAGATTTGGGGGACAGGGTCACAGGTGGACAAGTGGGGGCCGGGGACAAGCCATAAGTGGGTTTTTTTTTCTGTTAAGGGAGTGGGGGCACTTGAAAATATTCTTGTCTTTAAATGCCGAAATTCTATTTTCCTTCTCATCCGTGTTTTTTTCTTCCTTTCGAGGATTTTAAAATCCTATTTCAGAAGTGTCTACCAACACATAGGCTTAGAATGAATAGGGATCGCACTGAATAGCATGGAGGAAACCTGAAAAATGCTTTTTAACTAAATACAAATTCTCTTTGGAAGGAATAAAGTTTGGAGCCTGTATTTCTGCAAAGGAAAACTCCAGCCATATCTATCACGATTTAGGCATCCCGCTTAGGGACACATCTGGCGCATTGGGTGGAGATGGGTAGAATTTGGTTCCCTAAAATATGTATATTGAATGACTTCCGACTTCCACCAGATTGACTACGTTTTGGAAACTAGACCCAAAGATGTCTACTAAGCTTGCTTGTCAACCAGCCCAAAGTAGTCAAAAATGGCCCTCACCCACCCAACGTAAAGGGGGATTCTTTCATGACCCAAGGCGCCACATGTCAGGAAGGAGGACTGCTCTCTCCCATTATGCCTTGGGTAAAAGGAAACGGGGTTGCGGTGGAGCAGAAATACAACCTGGAGTAGTGGCTGTAATCCACCATTAGATTAGAGATCGAGGTGCGCTCCCCCCACGCCCAGGCCAGGGAAATTCTCTGGCAATCCCCGGAAGCACCCCAGAAGTGTGGTTTTGCTGGGGAGGGAGAGCGGGAGGAGGAAAAGTAAACCTGATAAAAGGCTGGTTTGTTTGGTTGTGTTGCGTCTTTTGATAGGGTACAACAGTCTGGACTCGCCGTTTTGTTTTGCAGCGCACCAAACGCCCTGCTTTTCCCTTAACACGACCTCAGCTAAAATACATTGGCAGTCAACTAAAATGAATGCCCTCTTGAGAGCTGGCAAGGAACTCGGGAACGGTTGGAGGCCTGGTACACTGCTGTCGATGGCCTCGCTGCCTTATTTTATCCCACGGGCTTGAGGGTGAAGTGTTGGGCGGTAAGGAGACGGCTCTGCCAACAAGGCTGGAGACCTAAAGCCACCTCTTTCCGACAGCCCAAGCTTTCCTTTCCCCCTCCCCCTTTCCAGTTCCCCCGGAAAGCCGCACATTTTTATACCTTTTGGGGGAAATGGGGAAGTGGTGGCAGGGGACAACCCTTCGCTTTCTTTTTCAAACTTTTCCTCCTTTTCTCCCCCCCCTCCCCCAATCTTCTGAAATCAAGACTTTCGGCGTGATGGCCAAGAACATTTTGTGCTTAGAAGCCAATTAGGGATATCTACCATCTTTGGTCCCTTTAACGACAACAACAACAAAAAAAGACACTACCCACCCATGATGTTAAAGAGAATCCTGACACAACGTGCCATTCAGCCCACATGTAGGAGAACTGTTATAGCCCCTTATTAAGGGTGGATAAAATAAAAAGATTTGGGCGTCGGTGGGGGGAGAAATATAATTTTAAGTTCGGGATCCCCTGCCCACCCCCACCCCCAAATCTGGAAGTTGTCTTGTTTGGTAGGTTTTTCCAGACACTTTTGGGTTTGCTATTGTAGCCATGAAGTCACATTTGATATACTGATGAGGCTAGATCTCTAATATGGATAAGGCTCATTTGGATCCTGGTATCAGGGACTAATGAGCAGCCCATCATAGGCAAAGTTACCACCATCATCTTCACTCTTACCCTCACCGTCTTTTTATATTTGTTTCATCTCCATCTACCAGAAAACGTTGGGTTCAATGCATGGTACTTTTTTCTTCCACATTTTATCGAGTAAGGGCTGGAATATGATGAATGACCCTGATTCACCCACCATTCCCTCCAGACATAAGAAGGGATTCCCTTTCAGAGTCCCCCTGACAGATTATTTTATAATCCACACATTTGGGAAGTGGTCCTGGTTATGTCCATGAACCCCAGTTGTATATTGCCTGTTCTGGACTGAGGATTTCATTTGGGATTAGGAACTTATTTCTGTCTTATTTTCTACCTTTCCTGTAAATCATTGCTGATGATGGCGCTGAGATGATGATGATAGAAAATGGGAGCAAAGAATATTTCTTTTCCACCCCACATCTTTTACACATCAGTAGACCTGAGAAACCATTCTTCTTTTCTTTTGCCAATTGAAAATTCTCGCAAAGCTTCCTAACTAGTGAATAAAGTAAAATGCCCCACTCTGGGCTATTCAAAAACAACAGATAAAACTTGAAGAGATACTAGGAATGCTGTGTGATCTCAAGGCTATTTTCCTATCAGCTTTTTTCTTATTTAAGAAAATTACCGTTTTAAATGCATTTCCTTGGTTCTGGGGGGGAGTTCTCTTTTAAAGGACTTTTAAATGTTGAGGTTTTTTTTTACTTTATATTTTCATCTTCACGATTTCAAAAAAAAAAAAAGCCAGCTAGTTCAATTATTGATTTAGATTGGGGGGGGGTCGGAGGGAGAGGATCAAGGAGTAGCACAAACACTGCAAGTTCAATTTTACCTCTACTATTTAATCTCCTTTCCAAAAACAAGAAATCTGGGAAAAGTGCAAAGAATATTCTCTGCTGGAAAGTAGAACATGAAACAAACGCTTCCAAAATAACAGCACAATTCTATTCGGCTGTGAGACCCACTCCTTTCACGACAGCGTCTTAAATTATCTCCCAGTCTTCTTCATATACAAAACTTAGCTGGGTGATATTTTGTTTTCCATAACTAACAGATTTATATTTCTGGCAACAGATGGAAACAATTTTGATTTTTAACTGCTGAACCTGAGAACAGGAGACGACTTACAGGTTGTTTTTTTTCTTCTTTACAGAAAAGGGAGGGGGAGCTTGAGGGGAGGCAGGAGATCCTGGCTGCAACCTGACATCACTTCTGCCCTTGATAAGGCTGAACTGTTTGTCGGCAGATTTTTTAAACATCCATCTAAGACTGCAACTTGATAAAGACCTGAGCTAAACACTAGCCACATTTTTCCTTCCCCCTCCCATCTGTCTCTCTCTCTTCCCCCCACCCCATTTTAAATTCTCTTCGCTGATAAAAAGTTCTGAGAATCTCAAAGTCTGCAACGATTTTCTAAACCTTTAGTTGATATAATCAGCGCATCGCCTTTCTCCTCACATTCAGCATACCTTTGGTGTCTTCAAGTATACCCTTATCTAGGTAAGGAACCTCTTGCTCCCTGGCTGACAATGTTTAGGAGTGTTTAGAATTCTAGCTTAAAAGTGTCAAGTACCCTCAATCCCCCCCACCCCCACCCCCCAAAAAAACTGTGCACAAACTCGCTGCAAAGACAAATGGCTACGCCTTCCCATATACAAAATACCCACAACGTTGGTACTATTTTATTTTATTTTTAATTTATATTCCTCCTTCAGGCGGTAAAGCACATTTTCAGTACAACCAGCTACGTGTTAACTTGAAAATAAAACCCACTGCGCTCAATATGGCAAATAATTTCCAAGTAAAGGCCCATAAACCTTCAGTTTGGAGCTGGTGTCCATAATATTAATACAAGCGAGGCACGTTTTGGGATTGGGTTGAAACACATACATACAGTTAGCAAAACGTGCCAATAAGTAACGCTGAAAAACCTACGCTCTTTCCAAGGCTTTTTATTTTATGTTGGTTTGGTTTCTGTATGTTCATCAACATTAAAGAAGATCACACTTAACGTTCAGAAAATATTGTTATTTTCTATAATGGAGAAAATTGGACTCCTGTGAGTTAGATCTGTGGTTTTTAGGGATAGGATGCAAATTGGACTGACACCACTTTGCACTTTAACAATCGGATTTCGTCAGGATACAAGTTGTTTGTTTAACCCGACAGCTCCGTGCACCCCGTCGCATGCTTTACACACTCATTAAAACGATTATTCACGACCTGTCGAATGTTTTCGAGTTCATTCACAGAAAAGAGAGCCAGATAGGATCCAAGCAGACGCCGCCCTCTACTCTTCCCGTGATGTGCTACCATCTTCTTTTTTTCTTTTTTCTTTTTTTTTGGGTACGATTTAAAAATAAATTATTAACTCGTATTGAATAGCGTTATTAAGTTGGGATCATCATTAGGCTCTTATTTCCAATACTTTGTTTTGTTTTCTCTAACTCAGATCCTTAAACTTTAGGAAGTTGCATTCAAGGCTAGGAGAAAACATTTTCAGGTTTACTCCTATGGAAACCCATCCAGAACTTCTAGGGAATTTCTTTCCAAAGATCTGATTTCCCATTTCCCCTGGGAGAATCCTACCAGGGATTTCCAATAGAAATGACTTAGGGATTGCAAGATTTTTCAGAAACAGTTTTTGACACTTCTTGGCTGGACCCCAAACAAACTTTCCTTTTCCCAACTTCTACAACTTTGGGCTGATACAAGAACATTGGGGAACTTACCCCACTAATAAACCTACCCATAGATCCACCGGTTTAAACTATGACACAAGAGCACAACGGGTGAGGAGGGGTGGGACTACCTGTCGTTTCCCCCCCCCCTCCCCACTCCCCCTCCAATCTCAGCTCCTGCATACGGAGGGTTCTGACAATCCTCATGCGAAACAGCTGTGCTGTCGGGCCAAATTTTTCCCCCCAATGCAAATCTTTGCTACGGTAGTTGCAAAGGAACCCCAAAGAGACTCGAAGGCACGGGAAACTCTGCAAGTCCGTAGAGTATACCGCTTCCCACCGTCACAAGCCCGATTCGAAGCCAGGGGGATTTATTCAGAGAAAGCCTGTGTAAGAACGAGGCTTGGCGGTGCTTTTTCTAGCCTCTACTCTTCGCCTTTCTTAAAAAACAACAACAGCCTAGGAACAAAAGGACTATTAGAAGCCGGCAAACCTGGGATTCTCTCTCTCTCCCTCTCTCTCTCTGAACGCCTGTTCTAACTGGGAAAGGAGTACAGCAAAATCGCCCCGGCGGGGGGAAGGGAACGGGGACAACAACCGCACCATTCAAGAAAGTTTATGATCCCTACGCTTTCCTTCCCCTTTTTCTGAAGGGAAGCTGATTGCGGTGTAGCGAAAAGGTTATCCAGCCGTTGCTGTGTCAAAGTCACGGTAATAAAAGCAGACTTTATCATGTCCTCCGCAACAACGATAAGGAGGGAGAGGAACCGGCTTTCTCGCTGCGCTGCAAGCTTGAAGCTTAGTCTTCTAATATCTTGAATACGGATTGATGCAGAGAAATAATAGAGTCAGGAACTCTTTTAGCGCCCCTTGAATTATCTGCTTGGATTGGGAAGGTGGGGGCTTTTTTTGTTGTTGTTTGTTTGTTTAAAGTTCTCCGCAATTAAGGTTATCTTAAATTAGAAGGAAAACATAAACAAACGCAAAAGCGCCGTATGGAACGGTTGTGGGTTTTTTTTTCCTCCCCCCCCCCTTCCCTCATTCAGTTGAAATGCTGGAAGTCCAGAGTCAGCAGGGGCTGCTTGTAAGGCCCATCCGCTGAGCTGCAAAGAACAGCTGGGCCAGGCCTATTTTTCGAGGCGCGGGCTCATCCCAGGTTCCTTGCAACCATTGAAATCAAGACACAATTCCCGCACGTGAACACTCCGGATCGATCAGAAAGTAGCCAGTTCTTATTCTGTTGCGGACGATCGATTTTTGTCTCCTCCGTCCAACCTACCAGGCTGACTGATCTGTAATTACTTAGGATGGGGGCAGCCACGGGAGCGGGACGGAGGGTGGGCGGGTGGGCGGGAGAAGAGAGAGAAAGGCGAGATGCTTTTTCTTTTCACCTGCCTGGTTTACTGACAAACGCAAGACGCAAACACAGAGAGATTTCCCTTCAGTCCCCACGACAGGAAGGCGAATTTCTGTCGCACTAAAAGAAACAACGTGGGATAAATCGAAAAGATTTTTTTAAAAAACCTTTTTGCAAGAAATACATCTTGGAAAAGAGATGCGGCCGTTTATAAGCTTTCTTTTTTTCTCTTTTTCTTTTCCGTCCCCAAACCCTAAATTATACGATGGGAAAGACATACTGATTTTTGGTGGAAACTAGTTTCCTTCCTCCCCACACCCCCTTCCGTGCAGTATTAATACAAAACCATCGAGGACGCTACTTTAAGCAACCCTAATCATTCCCATTTAAAGCCGAACAGATTTTTTTCAATTCTCTTTCCCCGTTTCAATTCTCATTTCCTCCCCCACGTGCAACCCTACCCGTTCCATCTACTTTTAAATAAAGTAGGTACAGCTAACTTTAAAGAGAGTTTGATCTGATCTTTGTCCCCAGCTGAAGTTTTTTTAAAAAACCCAAACCAATGCGGTAATGCTGAAAAAGAGAAAGGGAGACATAATTTCCTACTTTTAAAAAATTCCACTTTATTTCATCGTCCAAAACATTGCTAATTATCTCCTCCTCACAGCATTGTTTTTCGTACAAATTTCACGATGGAAACTGACTTGAGTGATCACCCTGAGACTCTATCCAGAATTCCGGAAAAACATCGAATTCCTGAAAAAGTTGAGAGAACCACTGGGGGCTTTTTTTTTTGATCTGAGCCACAGATCAGAGAAAAGGGAAGAGGCCAAACAAAACGAGGCAAATGCTTTTTCCCCCCTTCCCATCATCCAAGTCCTTATTTATTTAAACCCACCAAATTCTCACTAGATTCAAAGAATCAATTTCATTTGGCAGAAAAATACTGGATAAATTGATCTACTGAATGAGAGAGAGGGGGAGAGAGAATTATGCCAACATCTTTAAATTAAGCATAATAACTCAGTTTAACATTGAGGAAGGAAGGAGAGGGAGAAAGAGAAAGAGAGAAAAGAGAGAAAAGAGAGAGAGAGAAAGAAAGAAAGAAAGAAAGAAAGAAAGAAAGAAAGAAAGAAAGAAAGAAAGAAAAAGCTCTTTGCGTTGGTTCCCTAAACTAAGCCTTCCTGTTACCTTTCCGAGCAACGGGTATCATCCCGCCAAAGCATTCGAACGGCTATTGATTGCTCGACTATTTGATTGATGGAATTCGCGTGGAAGTGAGACATTGCTACCTATCAGGTGATAACTCTCAAAAGCGGAGATTCCCCGAATCAAGTGAAACATCCTCATAACTGAGCTGAAAATGTATTTGTCAGCCAAATTTCCAGAGAGAGGAAGAGATGGAATTTCAAAAAGCTTTCCGAACTCCTGCTGAGTTAGCAAAAGGGCGCTAGGGTAACAGGAAGAGGGTTGGCGTGACTTGGCTGCATCCTTTGGGTCCCTGCCTTTTATGCTAACCACTCGATTTTATTATTAATATATTTCCTTCTTTCCGTTTCTCTGCCCTTCTTGGAGCTTGTGCCCTGCTCCCTCGGGCTTGCCTTCCATTATTGTCCCTGTTTCGGCCTGCCGGAAGCTGGGCAGTAGCGGCGCCTGAGTTTATGCAACCTGTTCTCCCTTTGCTGCCATGGCAACGCAACACAAACCTCCCACCATGCTTTTTAAGATTGCCTTTGCTTGTGGGAAGGCGCGGAAGTCGGCACCGTCTTACGGAGGGATCTCCGGGGAGACCAGGCGTTCCATGGGTCTGACTCCTGAGAACAGAGGTTGGATCCAGGCGACGTCCTGCTTAAAGATAAGCCCCTGACAATGACGCCTGTCTAACTTGTGCCATTCCTGCCAATGGGTTTCTTCTAAGAAAGATTACTTCTGGGGCAACCCATTGAATTTTCTTGTGGGAAGCATTTGAGAGAGGGGGGAGGGGGAATACCTGTGACTAGATTTTGGGCCCGGAAAAGGAAGCGCTGGTAAATCTGTACCGCACAATGCGTAAACGTGAGAAAAAAATGAGGGAGAAAGGAACTTTATATAGCCATGTTTTTATATTGTCTGCACCTCAAAAATTGAGCTTTACTGCTTGGGTATTAGGTATTTCTCCCCCCAGGGGAGGGGAAATGGAGCCCTGGTCTCTTGCGCTTGACAAGAGCGCCCTCGCCTTGCGATTTATAAAACGGCAGCACCGCGCCGCTCGTCGGCTGGATCACAGGCGCGCACGGCGTGATGGCACACACAGCGCTCCTTAGAAAGCAGACCCATTGAGTTCAACCACGTCTATTTCCAGGCAGGACCGCGGCTGGCTGAAGAGAGAAATCTGCGAATCACGGCAGGTTGCCGTTCATTCTAAGAAGCAGTGAGGACAGTTGTTATTATTGTAAAATGGAGGGAATAACAGTTATCTTAGACGCGGAGAGAGAATAAAGGAGGGGGGGCCAACACCCTGACCATTTATTTCTTCTACCCTTTCTAGAGATTTTTTTTTTCTACGCTAAAGGCTCAACCTCTTTCTATTCCCTGCAAGGGCCGATGAATCTCTCAGCACCTCATTACCGCTGGCTCTGATTGCATTCAGCAGACGTGTTACCTTTTACTGCATTTGAGTAATTCAAATTGGGATATTAAGAATTAATTATTTTCCTGAGATTTCAAATTTGCAAGAGCAGGGGAATTTTAAAAAACAAGGACGCACAACAATTTGCGGAGCGGAGTACAGCTAGCTTCCTTATTTCCTGTACTGACTAACTGGGGAAGGAGGATAGCAGTGATTAATAAAACAAAAAAATAACCACATATATGTGTATATAATATATAATCATTGTTTGGCATTTTGATTTTTTTAATAGCCAGACATGATTGTAAATGTGGATGGACAATATTTCACAACCCTCAATGCAAGTATAGCCCTTCCTTGATTATATCATGGCTTTTATCTCTTTCAATATAATCCTGAATATTGTATCACAAATAGTCTTCAGTCTTTTAGAATAATCTTCATTCCCTGAAAAAAAAATATGCAGGGTTGCAGTCTAAGCCCCAGTCCCAAGCAGAAATAATAAATTTCAGAGAACTCACCCTTAAGCATAGATGCATCTACATGCGGAAGAACTACTAATGCATTCGCTATTCAAAAGTCAAATCCAAGCAGCGGAGTTCAGGGTATATTAGAACAAGTAGCATATCAACCCCTAGAACCTTCCACTAAATAATTTGGTGCCTTTATTATGAAATGTTTTCTACTAAAACCAAGGGATTTTGCTAAAGAAAATACAGGTCGCTATCTAATCAATGGGACGCTTCTGTTCCCTCATTAAGTATACCTACTCAGGTAAGCATGAATAAGATTGCAACTTCAACTGACTTTTTACTGGTTAAAACATAAATTAATCTTTAAAAAAATTAAAATTCTGTTAAATTACTGGCCAGTTTGCTTATTCTTGAAATAAGATTATATCTTTCTCCACGTTTTCTGCATTTGCGTAGATTTTCTTAAGTAAGTGCACTCCGGTCTGAAATCAGAGGCATTTCAAGGGATTTTAGAACAATTCTTCAGCCCTCAAAACATGTACATAATATCTCAAAATAGGACTTCCTTTTCATTTTGCACTCTAACACTTCTGAAGACAGAAAGGGAGGTTCTAGAATATTTTGAGTGCTGAGCGGTGCAAAGTTCGTTAAAATAACAAAAGGAGAAATTTAGATGTGTAATGCTTATTACAGGGAGGATTCCCCATACAGAATCCTTTTCTTTCCCCTTTCAATTTGTTACTACAACTTCTTGGCCAAGGCATTAAACTGGCCTGAAAGTGCTTCTTTTGGTCAAATTCAGATTTCTTCAATACATTTATCTAAACAAATTTGACAGAATTTCCCCCTTTTAAAAAAAAGATTTTAGAAAAATGTTTTCTTCAGTCGCGCATTCCCCCCACTCCCCAATGCATCAAGCAAGAGGAGATGAGAGAAGAGGTTTACTACCGACGGAAGAATCAATAAATTAGCACTGCGTAAAATTCTGGAAAGCAGGACTAAAAAAACAACAACAACAACCCACGATCGACACTCACCCGCTTGGAAAGAGGTGAAAAGACCGAAACGCTTGAAGCCGACTGGTGTCTTCTGGTCCCGGCTGTTTCTTTGCGCCACAGGTCATTCTTCCCAGCCGCTTCGCAAGGCAAACAAAAGATGTCTCGGCTTTTGGGTGCCCCTTGGCTCTCTTGCTTATTTGGCACGCTGAAATTCCTTCAAGTCTTCCGTTTCCTTGGGAGTTGGGATAGAGATCTAGGTCAAGGGGAGAAACAGTGGTAAGCATTAGCCCGATCCTTAAGCTAGGAAGAGAAAAGAACTATTAAAAGGGGGGGGAGATGGGGGAGGAAAATAACAATAATAACAATAATAATAAGAGGAGGCGGAGGAGAAGATGGAGAATTGCAAACGCTTCCAGGGCAGGTCCCCGTCAAGCTTGCGGATCGAAGGCAGGTTTTAACCTTTCGCTGGCAGGGGAGGAGGGCGCAGCGAGAGTTGATTTGGGAGTCTGTGTGAGCGTTTGGGGGGGGAGGGGGCGATAAGACCTGTAAGACGGAAGCCACCCACTGATCATCTTCCCCGTCGCCCTGGGGAGAAGAAGAGTAGTGCGGTGCCTAATTTAAAGTTCACCTACCCAGTCACCGGGATGGCTTGCTGCGATCTTCCAGCAGGATTTGGTTTCGCCTTCCTGGAGGGTCCCCCTTCTCTTTGCCGGCAGATTTTGGTGTGTGTGTGGTTTTTTTCTCTCCTTCGGTTGAGGTAGAAAATCGCAGGAACGCCGCCGTCCTCCGGGCAGGGTCACCCCCAAGCCGTAAGGCGCAATCAGATGGACCTCCGAACCTCTCTTGATCTTCACCTTCACCTTTCGCTAACCCAGAGGTCCGCCACTTTCCGACGGAGAGACCCAGAACACAAAGCGACCGCCAAATCATCCTGCGCAAGTCCTGAACTTTCCCCCTCTCTTCCCCCCCCCCACCTCACCCCACTACCACCAAGGACCACTGAAATGAGTGGGCCTCCTTGCGGGAGCAGAGCTGGCGGGATCAGCTTTGTAATTTCTCCGCCTCGCTCCTTTTCTTTCCTCCAAGTCACCTTCCCCAAGGCTGATCTGGCTTCAAGGACGGAAGAGAGGTTTGCCCAGGACCATCTACTTGCAAAAGTATGCGGGGTGGGGGGTTGAAGAAAGAGCATGCATTCATATGCAAATAGGCCTATGAAGATGAGAAGTTCATCAAAAAACAAAAAAAACCGGGGGGGGGGGTGAGGTGAGGTGGGAGAGAGAATGCTAGGTGTTCTGGTCTGGTTCAAATAATAAAACTGATGAGGCTGGAGGTAGAACTCAGGGCCCAAAAAATTCTTCAGGATTTTAGAGGACAAGGCCAGATAAGTCTCACTGGATGGAAAAAATGGGTTCAGTTTATCCAGACCTAGCAATAAAAATCACGGGAAGAAAATAAAAACAGAAAACTTAGACAGCCTGAACAGTGCCCTGGTGATTGAACAAAAGCACCCAATTCTCATTTTAAAATAAAGCATTGGGGGAGGGGTCTTTGGAGGGGTTAAATCGTTTGACAGCTTAAGGTTCCCAGATTTAACTAAGCATCCTTATTATTTCAAAGGATATCAAATGATCAAGTTCCAGACAAGCACCCTTCTTTTAAGACTGGAAAGGCCAAACCACCCAGCCTTTCTACCAGTTGTGCTTAACACCGTCCCATCCTCTAAAAAAGAATTCCCTTTTTCTAAAAGCACCATTTCTCCAGGCTCTTAGCTCTATATTCATTTACTAGAGAGTAAGCTCTGCTAAATCTAGTGGCCTTACTCTGAGAACCATGTTGACTTAAACTCTAATCATACTCTTAAAAGTCAACTTCTCAATGGCCTTCTAGTTCAAAAAATCTGCACATCACTTATGATGCAGGGAGCCTGCAAATGTATTATTCCTTGTTACAGGCTGACTAGTTACTGATTAGTAACTTCCAAAGTTTTAAATTTAACCCAAACAATTAATTTAAATATTCTTGTGGGGGAGGGAGAGAACAAGGAGACCACTTTAAAAAGGTACATCTAATAGGTTCTCTGCATGCCATGGCCATACTAGTAACAAATTATGGTGGATGTAATTATATGGGGAGATATTTAAGGGATATATTGGTAGCATTTATTCAGAAAATCCAGAATCTGAATCTTTTATTATATAAAGAGCGTGTGAGTCATCTCTAGAGAAAAACAAAAGGTTTAGTAGTTTGGTTGACAGCTGAAGGTAGATAGATGATGTAAGAGAAAGTTTGTGAAAAGAATTTGGGGACCGGAAGCTGATTGTTTTCACAGCCAATACAGAAAAGACACAGCCTAGTTATCTAGCTCCTTCCTTGCTTCCTTCCTTCCTTCCTTCTTTCCTTTTTTCCTTCCTTCCCTCCCTCTATAGCATTTGAAAAAGTACTTTGCAACTACAATAGAAATAATAATGAGATAGGTAGATGCAATAGGTAGACTCCTTCTCCTCCGCCGGGAGACCCGCCCCGCATCCTACGAAAATGTTTTAAAAAAAGGAAGAAGAAAAAGAAATGACACCTGAATGATTTAATCCACAGCAAACCGTTTCAGAAAGCAGCATCTGAACAACAAGCGCCTGTTTACACCTTCAAGATGAAATGCGTGCGGAGAAACACACCATCGCCCCACCTTTTTCTCAGCCATGATTATCCACCAAGTTTACCTAATTAATGCTTATTAACCAACGGGGGGATTCCCCCCTCCTATGTCTTTGATTAGGCTTGCAATTATTGAACCAATCTGGCTTCTACATACCACGTCCCCCCCCACTTTCCTGACCTATGTCTGTACTCACATATTCACACATACGATTTGGAGCACACCCATTATCTCTCTCCCCCCCCCAAAAAAAGCACTATGAAATAGCAGGATTAAACCATGCTGTTGGATTTCCCTCAAGAGTCAGATAACAACACACCAGGTACTTTGTCAACTGGACCACCAGATCCTTCTGCTGATTTGTTTCGCTTCAGCAAAAGTGATGTCAGGCTAAGACTCTATCTTGGCATATAGGTTCAGATATAGACCCAGATAGTTCTATAGATGTCAGATACAAAATCTATAGAGTATAGGAAAAAAATACCAGCAGAACTTTATATTTTTAGTTTTGTTTGTTTGTTTGTTTGATCTATTAACTTTCTTTCCTTAAAAAAAATTAAATAAAATTTGAGATACTCATTAGATTTTCTAGCTTTGCAAAACTAACCTAGCCTAGTTCTAACAGCGGTTGCAGGAGAACTGGATATTGACTTTCACAATTGTTGCTATTGTGTAGTGGGCTCATTTTCTTGAGAAAGTTAAGAAAACTTTGGATCTTCTCAGCTGCCTCCATCTCTCCTTTCTTCCCGATTTATTATGATAAGAAGTTCGAATTCTCAACATCCCTCAAGGCCACCTTTTCGCTTCTTAATGATGATATCAATCTTCCTGCATTTGCTCTTATCACTCGCCTAGCCAAACTTCTGTTCCTTTTGTGCCAGGCCTTTCTCTCTCCCTCCTTTTTTCTGGGCGGGTGGAAGTCTCCTTTTTAAAACATTTGGCGATAGCATCTCCAGGAAAGAGATTATTTTTGTTCCCCCCGTGGTGAGAAGGGAGCCCGTTTATTGCTTTAGCCCGGGACATTTTGCGGACTACACAATTGCAACAAATGAAGAACTTGTTCTCCGCGGACTCTCTGCGGGATCCAATTAGCCGGGGAGGGTGGGGGGGAAGAGCCCTTGCACAAATTCTGCAGTGATTTGCAAGAACTATTGCCCTCCTTCCTGAAATTGTCCCTAAAACCGGATGTTTGTTTTCCCCTCTCCGCTCGTGTGGCCACAAAACAAACTCTCAAAAGCAGCATTTCCCCCAGTCTTTTCCAACCAACAATTGCGTTTGGGTTTAAGAACTCTGAAGAAGCTGAAGTCTGTCCCTTTCATCGCAGAAATTGATGTCATTCGTAAGGACTTAAACGTTCAATTCTGCAGAGTCTGTGACATCATTTCAACATAGCTTTCCTCCCCACCCCCTTCTTTCTAACAAATCTTTGTACACATCGTTACATCTACATTGTCTAAAGAAAGAGAGGGGAAGGAAGAGAGAGAGAAAGAAAAAAAAGGAAGGAAGGAAGGAAAAAAGAAAGAAAGAAAGAAAGAAAGAAAGAAAGAAAAAGAAAGAAAGAAAGAAATATATCCCCTCCAAAAAAGCATACATCTAGAAGACTTTTTAAAAATGGCATCAATTATTCATGTCTTTTGGAATTTAAAAACGGAATAACAAGAACTGCTTATGTCTATAACTGTACAGACACAACATTCATACAGTTCACACCTTTACACTCACAAAGGGCCAGAAGGTTTGCTTCACATCCAAAGGCTCAAGAGAGAGCCCAGACCTAAGCAGCTAGGCCCTGCCGAGTTCAGAGGGCTTTATTTATGGGCAAGGCTAGGATTGCAAGGTCTCCTTAAAGTCAATGAGGTTTACCTCCGCAGCAAGTGCGGCTCAAATGCTGGAGGTTTTGAAGGACAGCAGCTCAGTTGGCGTTCAAATGGTCCTTAATATCACCTCCAGACGGCTAGCCCTTGCAAGGAAAACGGCTTGTAGTTAAAGCCAGGAGCTTTGCCAGGCAGCCCAACGAAAACGCCAACCTCATGATAGCACAAAACGCTGCGGTTTTGTGGCTGCCCCTGCAAACTGTTTTTTATTGAAAACTTAGCAGTATTTTACTGATTCATAACTTGCAAGCAGAAAAAGAGGAGGCATGCTGTATTTCTTTCCAACCTGGAAATTCTGCCTGCAGCCATTGGTTCTTTGGCCAATACTGCATAAGCAGCAGGGGCTGGAGGGAAATTCGGCCCTAAGGTTTCAGCTTTAGTTTTTTTTACAGTTTTAAAAGCCTTTTGGGTATTAAAACGCCTGGATAAAAGAGACAAAAGCATTATGGAATATATATGAATTTAGCCTATTTTTTTTATTTCTGTGTGTTCATAGTAAACATTTTTTTTTGTAAGTGACAAACACGGGCATATGACCACAGTATCACAATCAAGTTTTTTTTTAAAGACGACATTAACAATCACTCAAATTTATGCGGCATTTGCGCAACACAAGTTACATATTTGCAAGGTTTACCTATAAGTACAATAGGTATTAACATTTCACTACATTTAAAAAAAATAAAGGTGACCTGTTAGTGACCACATACATCTAAATATACACAACACAAACTGAAGGCAATTCATGATTTTCTGTCCCCTCGGATTCACTGAAATGGGCAGTGCTGCAAAACTGAAATTATATCATTCTGATGTATGATATTCCATATTTTAAAGAAAAGAAAACATTTCGCATACTGAGTGCATTTTCTAAAAACCCAATCTTTGGTCTAAAAGTAAACAAAAAGGAGGGGAAAAAATAAAGAGAGGGGAAATAGCTCTTTTTTTTAAAAAAAAAAGTGGAGGACAAAAAAAATCCATGGTTAAAACGTAATTCTTGAACTTCTCTGCCAAATTGCTTTGCATCTTATACAAATGACCATTTGCATCATGGGATTTATCCATTTTGTATTTTTATTCCCACGATCTGCACCCACCAACATATTCATGTTAACTTATAATACTGCAAACATGGAAAATCTAGCAGCCCGGCATTTCTTACCGGAATCAAAATGGCCAAAAGCATTTCAGATATACATCCTTATGAGATTTTAATATTAATACTCCCTTCCTTTTTTCCCAAATGCATTGTCTATACGAGGTATTCTTCCCATCTTGCTGACTCGCCTCCCTGGTCTGGAATCATAAACAACCCTTTAAAAAAATGAACAAACGTACAGAAAATGGGGGAGAGGGGAAAACTTAATAAAAAATACCTGGACTCTTTTTTTTTCCTGGGTGAGTTTTTTTTGTTTTGTTTTGTTTTCCTTTCTGTTTTGTTCTTTTTATAGTCTCGCTCTCGTGCTCTTTCTCGCTCGCGCTCTCTCTCGCTCTCTCGCTCTCCTTTCACTATCATTTACAACGCAAAGGTGTGTAAAATGTTCACTTACAGTCTTGGCTCCCCTGGAGGTTAATGTATTAACGGGTTGGAGGAAGACCCCTGATTTTGATGTGTGAAATAATCAGAAAGTCCCCCCGACAATCCTGTGGTGAAACTCGGCAAGGAGGGTCTTAAGGACTCGCACGGGAGCGTGGAGGGCGCCTGAGGCGAAGTGGAGGAAGAGGCGGCCCGTCCCGTCATGGAAGAGCTGCTCTGCGAAGTCATGGAAGGGTGAGGGACGTGGGGGAAAAAGTAACTGGTCTGGCCGGCCGCCAGGAGGTTGACCGAGCAGGGGTTGAGGGAGTAGGTGCCCGAGCACGGCACCGACAAGCCGCAGGGCACCGAGGCGGCCAGGGCCGCCGCCGTGAGATGGTGAGTGGCGTAGGGCAATTCGCCGTTGACCAGCCTGTCCACGCTCAGGCCGTTGGAGGCGGAGAAGGAGTGGTTGTTCCCCAAGGAGTTCTGGGTCAGGACCGAGCTGTAGGGCATGGGGTGGCTGGGGTAAGCCGACGTGCTCCCGTTGTAGCTCAGCGTACTGCTGGCCCGCGGATGATGCAGGGACAGGAAGGGAGACATGGGCCAATACAAGGAGCCCGCCCGGTCCATGAAGGTCAGGCCGGTGGAGGTCAGGCGGGCGCCCCGTTTGAAGGCCAGCTTGGCCCGGGAGGTGGTGGAGCGTCGCCGGAGCTTGCCGGTGGTGCCCCCGATGAAGACGTCGTCGCTGGATGGGTCCAACATCCAGTAGTTGCCTTTGCCCGGGTCGTCGTAGTGCCGCGGCACTTTGACGAAGCACTTATTGAGCGACAGGTTGTGGCGGATGGAGTTCTGCCAGCCCTGCTTGTTCTCCCGGTAGTATGGAAAGTTTTTCATGATGAACTCGTAGATGCCGTTGAGGGTGAGGCGCTTCTCGGGGCTCTGGCGGATGGCCATCATAATCAACGCGTTGTAGCTGAAGGGCGGCTTTTCGTACTTGCCGTTCTTCTTCTCGCCCTCCTTTCCGCCGCCGCCATCGGCCCCTTCCTTAGCCCCTTCCGGCACCCCTTTCTTCTCCTCGGACGGCCCTTTCTCCTTGTCGTCCAGCTCGGCGGCTGAGCCGGCTTCCCCTTTACCGGCCAAGAGGTCCCCTTTGGCTACTACCTCCAGGGGCCCCGAAGGGGCCGGCGCCCCGGCGGCCGCGGCCGCCCCCACCCCGGGGGGCTGCAGCAGAAGCTGACTCTTTTCTTCCTCTTCGTCGTCCTCCGCTGGGGTGGCTCTCTGAGGCTGCGGCGTCTGGGCTGGGTGGTGGTGGTGATGGTGGTGATGGTGATGGTGATGGTGCGGGTGATGGTTATTGTGGTGGTGAGGATGGTGCTGCTGGTGGCTGTGGTTGTTGTCGCTCTGGACGGCTTCGGGCACCAGGCTATTGATGCTGAAGGACGACTTGGGCAGCATTTTCACTTCCTTCCTATCGCCCATGTCCAACATCACACTCTAGGCAGGAGGGGAAAGTCGCAGAGCCGGGAGGAAGGCGAGGCAACGGACGCGGTGAGGTCCGTCCTGGAGGGCGAAGCGCCGGGCGGCAGTGAGGCGGCGGGAGCGGCTGGGCACTTGCACACCCACCAGCTCCACAGCTTTGCAAGGCATGTAGCAAGGACCGGGAGCGCTCGTGCAGGGGATGGAAAAGACCAACTGGCTCCTAGCAAGGGAGCCGGAGCCAAAGCCACGGGAGGGGGGGGTGAGGAAAGGGGGGGTACCAAATGGCTCAAAAAGGGTTTTCCCCCCCCAAAGGGCACGAAAATATGACTGCGCGCCCCCTTCCAAAAAAAAAAAGGCACCCCAAGTCCTTCTGTCCAAACTACTTCATGGTGCCTGGAACCCCCCTATTCCACCCGAGCAAGGGAGGGGGGAGAAAAATCAGCTGCCGGGCTGAGGCTGAGAGCAGCAGAGACGGCTTTAGCTACAATTAATTTCCGAGCTACAGACACACACTAGGGCTGTAAAAAAATTTTTGGTTTAACCTTTCTCACCAGCCGTCCAATCAAAGAGCCCGGCGAGCAGGGACGTTTCTCATCCGGACGCCCAATCAGCGCGGGCTTTTCTCCGCCTCTTCCCCTTCGCTTTTTCGTCGACCTCCTTCCTTTCGACAGCCCTACCGGAGGGCGTAAGGATACCAATGGGAGAGGCGCATCACCGCGGCAGGTTACCTTATACCCGCCTCTTCCTTCTTTTCTCTTTCCTGGCGACACCCCTCCCCCCCATCATGCCATTCTCCAGTGAAAACCATATATCTATATCTATATATGTATATAGGGTATGGCTGGAGGCGCGGATGTATGTCTTGTAACGCCCATATACACGTCTCCTGTTTCTACTTGTGGGTGTAACCCCCGTTTTTTTGCTGCCGGGGAGGCGGGGGGGGGAGCGGAGAGGCGGTGGCCGAGAGGAGGGTAGAGGAAATGGAGGTTGAGGGGGAGGGGGGAGAAAAAAAAAAGAAAGGCACTACTTTGCAGAACCAACCGCGCCGTGCCGTCTCGCCGAGGCCCAACTTCCGCGGCCTCTCTCGCCTCGGCTCCCGCGGCCGCTCGTTGGCTGACTTCTTGAAAGGAAAGCGGCCGAGGGGGGGACACCTTCGCCTGCGACCCACCTCACCTGCCGGAAGAGGGAGGGTGTCTGTCCTGGGTCGGCGGGCGTGGACTCGGGGCTGGCGGGCTTCTGACAACGGAGCTTACGGCAAGGCCCGGGAGCTGCCTGGCTGGAAGATCGGGGTCGTCCCTTTGGCCCTTGTGGGGCGAGTGGGGGGGTGGTGATGGCGGCAGGCTGGGGAGAGGGACGCGAAGGCCGTAAATAAAATAATAAATGATCTACAGGTGAATGTTTCTTCGTCCGCTTCCTCAGCTCTGTAATCTGGTCCCTCGTGGTGAGGCGACTCCGAAGGAAAGGCCGGCGAGGCGCCATCCGGACGAAACGGGGGAGCCCTGCGTGACTTCCCTTTGCACAGGCTCGCTTGGACTTTTCCTTCTTCGCTGGAAAAGGCTTTCGGAGCAAGCGGAGGCTGCCCGTCGATTGAGAAGCGGGACTCGCTTCAGAAAGAGAGAACGGGCGGATTAGCTGCTTCAGACGTTCGTTTTATTCTAAATGCCGAAAGATAGGGCTGCTTCCTTCCTCCCCCTCCCCCCCCCATCATTAGGAGAACCGACCGTTTTATTTATTCGCAATCTTGGTCGTAAACACGCGCCTAGGTTTACACACGATTCATTCATCGATGCCTGACGCTCTGAGAGCCTCTCTTTTGCACCGTTTACGCTCGGAATCGGCTGGTTTGCTTTTGCTTTTACGTTTATTCTCCCTGTGAGAGAGGATGCCGGTCGGTTGGATAAAAGAACCAACTGCTTTTGTCGCCCCGTCCCTCGCCGTGTTTTGTTTTGTTTTAAGTGAATGCGGATGGAAAGATGGAATGCGCTTGCCGCGGTGAGGGTTTCCTTGAGAAGGGAATTAATCATCCGGATCAAATCCTCTCCCTTCCACCTGAACGGGGGGCGCAGCCTTTTGCTAGAGAAAGGAAGCCCCAAATCCAGAGAGCAAAGTGTCCCCGGGGGTGGGCGTGGGTGGGAGTGTATTGCCGGGTGGGGGAGGGCAAGGGAATATCCGGATCAAAGTTAAAGCGAAGCTGTCATCACTATATCCACATCAGCACATCAATGCGTTCAGAGCTTTGAGGTTGGGGCTGCAGAACGATGCCGGCTTCAGGAACGGCGGGAGGACAGAGCAGAGAGCCGTTCAATTATTTATTAACGCCAAAGGTTCATTCACCAAAGAAAAATAAAAACTATCCGGGAATAAACTGAACCTTGTGAGACAATCTGTGCAGGAGGACGGGATGAACTAAAAAAGAAGGCTGTGTAACTAAACAACCATTCCCTTCCCTAAAGCAAGCAGTAAGAAACTGCATTTAAAAAAGATGGTTTAAGATGATTTAAGCCACGAACAACTATTATGCTTCTTCTCCCTCCCCCCCCCCCACCAGAACCTGAGATTTCATCATTCTCCAAGGGCTTGCTGCTTGCCTGTATTAAAATGGTGTAAAGTTGGGAGGTGTGAAAAATAAATAGCATATTGTCATTGTTATTTTTGTTATTGTTATTATTGGTAGTTGGGACATATGAGATTTTTTTTTTTTTAGAAAGCTAAATCTCTTTTTCCTCCTCAAAATTCTGGGGGAAGAAGATAGCTTAGGTAAACATTTACTGATGTGGAGCAACCATACTATATGATATGCAGGAAGGAAAGTGTTGATTAACACAGAAGGGGGAAAAAGCGAAATTAGCTGATTGCATGCTCATAAGTGCAAGCTGTCATTGAACTGCTTTTAAAATAGACACAGCTGGGTGTTTGTGTTGCAAAAATTCTTGTGTTTTTGCTAATACTGAAATAAGCATGATTTTGTATACCAAACATTTTCGGATCATTAAAATTTGTAATCTGCTCTGGTTGTGAAACACAAAGAGAAGCAACGGATTCCTTTGGCTGCCACATTTGCTGATATGATATTAACTCAATCAGGTCTTGACAATTGGGTCCATTGTAACCCATCTCAGTTTTTTAAAAAAAATCTAATATACACAATGTCCAATATGACTGTAGTATGTTAACATGAAATTGACTTCCCTCAAAAAACGTTTTATTCTGCAACAAAACTGAAGAAGATTTGCATTTACTATTATCATTGATATCCTTTGTTGAAAATGAAAATGTTCTGAAGTGTTGTTCTTTTACATTGCTTTGGGATCTGGCATGAAAATGAAAAAAGGATAGATCTTCAGTAACAAATAATAGGAATAAGTAAATTAATATTCTATTCCCAGGGTTTTACCTAATCCTGTGATCAAAGCTGGGAAAGCTATACTTCCTTCCTCCTAAATATAGATATTAAATTGATATATCTCACATTTGAAATTGCCTGAGTCTCAATCCAGTTTGAAACAAAGACTAAAATGTTGCCGATGGAGACAGGATCTCAGAATGGCACTCTAGATCCAGCACCAAACTCAATGAAAAGTTCATCTACATACTGGAAGAATACAGCCTTGGAAAGAAATTTGCATTAGAAGCAGTTCAGAAGATCGTTGTCTCTCTGCTACCCCATGCCCACCTCCCATGAAGGCTGAGATTGCCATTTCCAGACTGTTTATTTTTTCAAGGGTAGCGTCTGGTCACTCAAGAATGTCTTTTTTGTGTGTGTATGCCTAAAGGCTCACTTAAAAATAACAAAACAAACCCGATGGGAAAGTTCTGGTCACAGGTGCACTGTTAATCACCCACATTTAGAGTCCCTGATTTGCACGCCTTCCTCCCCACCCCCAAATTTCATTCATTTTCATGAACCCAAGTGGCCCCAGCCTCTCTTCTTCAACCAATTCAGACCAGTTTGGAGGACAGAATGGTTAAAACCAGGAGTAATTACCACGGTATTAGAATTCTGCGGGCCAGGGTGGGTGGGGGACACTTTTGGGCAAAATCAAACTTGAGCACTTTCAGTCACATTGGTTTTCCTGCGAGTATTTAATTTCTCCTACAATCTTTCTTATTAAGATAACGGAGGTCTGGGGGGATTTTGTCAATTCCCTTCCTATGCCAGAGAACACAAAAACTGAGAAGACCTGGAAGTTTTAGAAGCCCATCCCACGCAGACTTTTCTTTCTTTTTGGTCCTAAGCAAAGATGAGCAGGCATAAATAGTCTGAAACTTTTGGACAATGTAAACCATCACCATCCCGCACCCCAATCATATCAGAAGCGGGAATTGGGGTGAGTCTTAGGATAATTAGAATGAGCACTTGATTTGGGGTTGCCTTAACACGGGGTTTCCACCAACCTAAGAATCGCTTCCGAAAGACTTTGGAGTAACTCAATAGGCTGATAATCTGGAGGAGATGAATCTAGCAGGCAAAGGAGACAAGAAAGAGGAAAAAGCCCTTTTGCCTGAATTCTTGGGAGACATCAATGCACCGATTGTCCACATTCGTTCTGAGTAATATGTGGCCCGGAAAACAATTCGTTGCTCCCATTTTAGGCTTGTGAAGCTGGCAAAGAGAAGCCCATTTTCCCATTTAGGAGCCACGATCTCAACTCCTTCTTCCGAGTGACTCCCACGTTGCCCAGAAAGGCCTGGGGCCCAACCTGAAATTAGCCTTCAATAGCCACCTTTCCACCAATGGAACTGCTAGTGCAGGCCAAGCTCCTGCTCTTATGGTGCTAAAGGTGAGGGGTAGGTGGGCCACAAGGCTGATGAAAACTCCGGAACTGAGGAGAAGGTTACCTCCTGGCCTTTGTAATTCGTGAGAAAAGAAGGCGCCTTTGTCTACCTCAGCAGTGGATAGTCTCGGCTGTGGGTTAACAGAATCACTTTTGCGGGGACTGGGTTGCTCCGTGGAAGCGCATCCATTTGGGTTTTGACAGTTCTCCCGTGCCTCCCTTCCAGATAGTAGCCGGCTGCGTAGAGGAAATAATCTGGCCAATATTGGCCCTGGCAGATCAAATTAAAAAAGTGGAGAAGAGGAAGAGAGAAAACGGCTAATGTGACTTTTTTTTTTAACCTAACCTAATGCTGTCCATAGGTAAGGGCTACAAGTCCCATCAATCTCAACCAGTGGGCCCATATTGGCTGGAGTTGGTACAAACTGTTCTTCAACACAACTGGATGGCATCAAGTGGGCAAAGGCCACAGGAGATGTTTCTAATTTGCGAAGAAAGGCTGAGGGCCAATAAAAGTAGGGAGGGGGAGAGAAGGCAGATCTCCCTGGCCCCCACTTTTTAAAGGGGTCTCTTGCCAACTCTAGCCAACCTCGGTGTCATCCTGAGCAGCTGGAAACGGCGATAACATTTAGCGATTAGAAGTTTCTCTCTTTAGCGTGTTATAGCTTTCTTCTCTGGGTTTTGGTTACAGGTTCTACCATTAGGTTGGCGAGAACAGTAGTGAACTAAACTTCCCAGTAAGAGGTCTTCACACCAGGGAAGTGTGACTTTGCTGCAGCAGCCCTGCCTCGTCACTCATTAGGAAGCCGCAGGTTGTCAGCGGCTTCTCTTCTTGGCGCGCACACGGGTGCGCGCGTCCACACACACAAACTGAAACTAAACGAAGGAGCACATGATTAAAAGACAAGCGTCTACGGGGCCTGTCATTTCAGCATCTTTCCATCATAACATTGTGGCACAGGGAAATTTGCTTGAAACCCTTGGAAAAAAAATCGATGGAAGCGGGGGCCTGGGGGGGGGGGAGGGCTTTCCATTTGAACGAATTGCTGGCTCCGGATTGCCTTCTGCTGAAGAAGAAGAAGAGATGCTGGCAAATACCAGGGGTCTCCAGGGGACTTCTTGGAAATCCCTGGAGGCATCACGGACTTCTCTTCGAGCAGGTAGGTGGGCATTGAGAAGAGACTGAGGAAAGGGGGCTTAGTACGTCTTGAATTGAACCACTTAGGGTAGAGGATAGAACAACCTACTGAGCCCAATTTCCCTCCAGCAGGTGTCGGAGAACTCCCCCCTAAAGCTGTAACTGTCTGGGACACTCCGTTCCCCGTGACTAATGTTTCTTGGCAAGACTAAGGAAGAGGAGGAGGCGACGCTGGAAGCGTCCGGACTCTTGCGATCTTTTGGGGTGCAAACCTTCCAACAAGTCAAGGCTAGATCAGCGTTCCGTGTTTTCTGGGCTATGCAGTCCACATCACGCCCTCCCCAGCCCAAGAGTTACATGCTCAGTTCCGCCGAGAAACTCACGGGGTTGCCGTAGAGGAGGCGCAATTCTCTAAGGCCCGCTTGGGAATCTTTGGAGAAGTTGGGGCAGAGTTATCTCAAGGGGGTACGGTCTGTATCGGAGGCCCGTCCTGTAGGCTCTGAGCTTGGAAGGAAATCCCAACTTGGCTTATCGCCAAGGAACAGCCGCGTTTGGCCGAGCTTGCGGGTTGGCCTCTCAAACAGATTGCAAGCTTTCCACTTACACAAGTCTCTTTTCAGAAGGAGAGAAAGAGAGAAAAGAAGTGCAAAGTGGGATGCGTTGAAGAGAGACTGAGCAACAGCCTTGGGTTCGCACTGAAGCTTTCAAGGCACTGAACTCGAAAGTGTGTAAATCATGAATTATTGGCGGCGGGGTGGGGGTGGGGGTCTGCTAATCGAAAAAAAAAATAGTGGAAAATCTGAAAGCGCGTTTCTTTCTTGCCTTTGGGAGAATTAGGGGAAGGGGCTACAGTGGTGATGGTGGATCGGGGAGAAAAAGGAGATAGACGGCCGCAGACAGCTTGCTTCCAGCCACGAACCTAAGAGGGACGCATCCCATAAACTCTTTCGACTATTAACTACCCTCGAAGGGCGTACGAGTCTAAAAATAACGGGCAGCGTCACAGCGTTACTACTTCGCCTTCAGGGCTGCGCTGCGAAGTCGCAGCGTTTTGCCGTGAAAGGGAGGGAGGTTCGCGTCCAGGGATTCGGTGGTTGTTGAAATCGGAAAGCCGCAGCTACTAATTTAGAAACAAATGCCCAGCACTGTAGCCTTGTTGGAAAACAATCTTCTAGATAAATGAAGTTGGGACGGAAGGGGAGAGAAAGTGCCTTTAAGAGTGGTGGTGTGTGTGTGCGTTTAACATAATAAGGAGAAGTCCTGCATGAATCTCCCCCCCCCAACAGAACCAAAAATGAACTTTTCCCTATTACCTTCCTGGTGGATGATAGGAAAAAAACCTTGCTTAGGCATCACACTGCACTGCTTTGGTTGGTTTGACGGGTTTTAAAGCAGATGCTGGGATTAAGTCAGGAAATAAAGTACCAGGCAAGGCTGCCTCTCTCCTCGAGAGACTTTCAGAACTGTTACCGGCACCTTTTGCCAAAGGCTGCCCATATAGGATGCAAACGTTTGCCTGCAGATGTTCTAGGTTGAATCCTTCACACAATTGATCCGTGTGCCACGGAAAGGCAGCGTGTGGCGGAAGTTAACTATTGTAGTGGATGAAAAGGGAGAACTTTTGGAAATAGAAATCACCCTGGACTGGAAGGGAGGGAAAGGTGGAGTAACTTGGAAGTAAATTCCACTGAGACGACTTGTTTCTTTCTGCATAAAGTGACCTGTAGAGTGAATTTTTTTCTCCGTAGACTATACAAAACTTGGTAAATCGTGTCTAAGGATTGCTCAAGGAAAAGTTTCAAAGTTCCTGGTTAACTCGTGGATGCTTGTAATAGTTGAAATAGTAGATAGCTAATCTTGATTACTTTCTCTTAATAAAATTTAGACAAGCAACATAGAGGCATTTCTTTGCGCTCCACAACACTTTAACTGAGCACAGCCCTGAACATAGATTTTTAGGGCAAACAACAGTTCGCGTTTTTCCTCACCTTTCCTATCCCTTGTCTATGGAGGTTCTCAGTCATCCAGGTCATGGTTGTCCCAAAGATGCTTTTTCAAGAGGCAGCTGGACTTCCTTCTTTTTCTTGAAGACGTTTCGCTTCTCATCCAAGAAACTGAAGATCTAAGGATGGGAAGCCAAACGTCTTCAAAGAAAAACAGGGAAGTCCAGTTGCCTCTTTAAAAAAAGCACCTTTGGGTTTCCTATCTCTTCTTCATAGAAGACAGAGCAAATTAACCCAAAGCCCAAGGTCTCAGCCTGGATTTAAGGGGAAACGCCTCACTTTTTCTCAATCACTGAGGCTATAATTAATTTTTATAGCTGGGTTTGGTGGAGTGACAGTAAATTCTCCCGATTCGAGCATCCAAATCGAACAGCGTAGGGGGCTTCACTGCTTGCCTAAAACCCATCTGGATTTCAAACAAGGAATTCCAAGTGTCCCATTTCTCCCTCCCTCTCTTTCTCTCCCGTACAGAAAATTTGCAAAAAATCGGTCACTGCAGAAGCGCTTTATCCCAAGACCTCCCTTGTTTCCAAGCAAACCAAAAAGTAAGGCGCTCAACGCGTGAACGCTCCTAGTTTGGATTTCCCAGCTCTCTTCTCTAATCTCATTCAGGTTGTTGCTTTGCTTTACCAAAGACAAACCGAATCCCCTTTTGTGGGACGTGAAGACGAAGTTTTGAAGCTACCAAATTCTGCCCCCCTCCCATACACCAAAAGGCGAAGTGAAGGCAAACAACAGCCCGCCTTAGTCTTCTTTCCTTCATTTCTGCCTTTTATTCTAGGGCAGCGTGTGAATTGAGTTCCAAAGGCCAAACTAGAATCGCGGGGACTGAAGGGGAAGGAGGCTCAGTCTCAACCCTATAAGCGGGCGGTTTTTTCTCTCTCTCTGGGCCTAGTTGCGTGACTCTGGCTTTCACTTGGTTGGGTCTCCGTCGGGGTGGGAAAAAAGATTCTGGGGAGGTACAGACGTCAAGGAGTTCAAAGAGTTGGGATGGCTCTTCAGAGCCTGGAAGACCTCCTGGGAGGGTTGGAGGTTTGCCTCGGCTTAGCCGTCCTCCTAGGACATCCGTTGGACCCTTCAGTTCCCATTGACTTCAGTGGAGAAATCTGGGTTGCTTGCCTTTTAGAACCGTAAACAACAACAACAACAAAAAAAAAATTGGTAAAGAGGGAGGAGGGGGCAAGCGAGCCAAAGAAAAGACCGCTCTGCCCCCCCCCCCGCCCGCCCTCCAGGGTTCCCTTCTTGTTTAGCCCTCCCGCTGGTGAGAAGGGGTGTCTAAACTTTTTTTTTTTTTGGCAGGCCTCACCCCCCCATCCCTCCCGCCTTCCTTTTCTCTTATCCCACCTGCTACCCAGCGATGGATAAAGTCGTTATGGGTCGCTCTTCCGGGCAACCGAGGCTAACGTTAGCTCGAGAGTTTTTCCAGAGCCCTTTGTGTATTTGGATTTCTTTAGCACGGCAATTATAGTAACAGACTTGCTCCTCTGTAAACACAAACGGGGGCTGGAGGGTGGAGGAGGAGGAGGAAACTCCTCCATCATGTTTTTTTGATTACTATTTTTGAAACCACGGTACAAACAGCGAACTGAGCCATTGCATTATTTTGTAACTCGAGAAACACTAAGCAAATCAGAGTGTCCTCCCGGGGGCCTGCCTCTCTCTCTCTCTCTCTTTTGTTTGTGGCCAGAGTGCGCGCGTCTTGTGTTGAGAAATCGCCGGGTTCGTTCGCACTTCGGCTCGCCCCCACCCGTCCCTCTAGGTCTTCAAATTTTGCTTCAGAAGGGTTTTCTGCGGAATTTTTTTTATTACCCTCCCGTACAATGGTTTAGCCACCCCTCAAATCACAGACTCTATCTATCTATCTATCTATCTATCTATCTATCTATCTATCTATCTATCTATCTATCTATCTATCTATCTATCTATCTATCTATCTCCATATATATATCCATATATCTATCTATCTATCTATCTATCTATCTATCTATCTATCTATCTATCTATCTATCTATCTATCTATCTATCTATCTCTATCTCTATCTCTATCTCTATCTCTATCTCTATCTCTATATCTATATCTATCTTTTCACTCCGACGCATTTTGGTCCTCCTGTTTTGAGAGCTGGAATCACAGCAGGCAGAGCTGGCAACCTTTTGATATGGGCCAAACATTTCTAAGGGCGGGAACCCGATCCCGAAGGCTGGCATCTGCTTCTTAAGCAGCATTTTGAGGGTTCTCTTCTCTTACCTGACCGGCAGCTCAGACTTTTTATCGACCTGTTTCTTTACAAGAGGGTCGCTGGGGGTGCCCGCCCCGCCCCGCCCCGTATCCCTCCTGCAACCAAAACGCCTTCACTTGCGAGTGGGTTCCAGTTACAACAAACGGACGGGGGGGGGACACAATTTAAAGTCCCTGAAAAAGTTGGAGACACACGGTTTGCAAATACGGTTGGCTCTACTTTTCAAATATCTTCCCGCTAGCTTAGAAAGCTCTCAGGAGGACTAGGACCACCCCAGTCTTTCTTTCTTTCTTTCTTTCTTTCTTTCTTTCTTTCTTTCTTTCTTTCTTTCTTTCTTTCTTTCTTTCTTTCTTTCTTTCTTTCTTTCTTTCTTTCTTTCTTTCTTTCTAACACTTCCTGCTTGCTGCCTAGAAATAATTCTTCCGATTTTTAAAAGCTACATTAAACAAAGAGTATTGTCTAAAGAGCCCACAAAGAGTAGGACTATACGGAACTTCCACAGTCAAAAGCAGTGTACCTCTAAGTATGTAATCCTTCTCCCCAGTATGGCGTTTCTTGGGAGAACTTGGGTCTGGCTGCTTTGTGACTTAATATCAGCCAAAACCAGCAGAATTTTGGTTTTTACTTTTCAACCTCCTAGACGTGTGTGTGTGTGTGTGTGAGGGGGGGTTGCCCCCCCCAAACAAGATAGGAAGGAAAGCTATCTGCTTCGATCTCCCATCTACGAGAGAACCCACTTACAGTACCAAGCACCTTTATTAGCCAAGGGGCTGACGAAGGAGGCTTATTTATGAAGAAAATGGGGATAAATAAGCCTATCGGGGAGGCTCGGGTTCAATGTCGTCTTCGTTCCACATACAAACATTAACCCTCCCCCGGTAACGTGCGTTCAATCCGGAAGCCGGACCTTAACCGTCCTGGGGTCCGACCGGCTTGTTTCCTAGTCACGGACCCAAACGTCGCAGACTTTCCCGTCAAAAGAGGCCGCCTATTATGAAGGGCCGGCCGGCATCCCTGGATGGTGCTTCTTAGCCATTTATTTAGGGTCTTGGGGTGGGTGGGTGGGATGGTCCTCCACTCGCTTCCCTGGAAGTAAGCCCTATTGCATTCAAAGGGATTTGCCTGGGCCGTATAGGATCGCCCTGTAAACCACCGATGGCTTTGTTTGTGTAATTGAGTCCAAAAAAGCACATAGGAACAGTATGTAGATAGTTAGTCTAATTGCTTAGAGGAATGTAATTGGCGTTATATTTTTCCTGTAGCAGTGTGTGTGTATACCTCTTCTCCCTTGATAAATATATATTTAAAACGAAGTCCTCCCCTGCCTGTCTCGACATGTTCTTATGTTTTGAAGAATGGGAGAGGAACAACAAACCTATTACAATAGTCACCCCATCTGATTAGGCGTGTAATATTTTCTGTTTGCGCCTTTTACCCTTGAAAACAAATGGCTCCCCGGCTCTCCCACCCCCACCTCCAATTTTTCTTTTACATTTCGAAAACCTTTGGCTGTAAGGAGGTGGGCTTTTTTTTAAACCCCCCCCCCTTTGCTCACACACCCCCCACTCAACCCACCCAATCCCCAGCACCGCCGTTGCCAAAAGAACCGAATTCTATTTATAAATGTTAGGGAAGTGTAAATTACGTCCCACCCAACAAAATAGAAACGGAGCAGCAATTTCCCAGCGAATACGATTCGAAAATATAGATTAAAAAAAGAAAAGAAAAGAAAAAAAGCGACGAAGTATAATTCAATCAAATTATAGAAAATTGCTTTAAAAATCCAGAGCAGGAGCGATCCATTATGTCTGTTTTATTAGTGACAAGTACAATTACACCAAACTAAAAGAAAACTAGTGAATATATAATTGGCCGTAATCATGTTAGTGTTTGAATAAAAATGACGGGGACGTTTAACACTTTGACAATAAAATCTTCAGGAGGAAAAAAAAAAGGGGGGGTTTGCACTTATTTATTCAAGCGGTTTTTTAAAAAATATTTGTCAGCACTGAGGAGGAGGAGAACCTCACTTTTGTTCCGGAACGCCACATTCACCCAGGTTTTTTTTTTTTTTTGGTTTTTTTTCCGGCCCCCAGCGGGACCCAGAAAAGAGTACCTGGGGTGGAGGTCGTGGGGCGCGCCTGGGGCGCTGACACTTGGACTGAGACCCGATCCCTATTGTTTAAGACGAGGGGGGGCTTCCCAAAGGATGCCACCTACAGGGAAAGGTTGCTATCCGCTCCCCCCCACCCCGCAGCCAATCGCGGAAGAGGAGACGGTACCCGGTTGCTATTCCTCCTTACACTGCGCTTCCCACCCCCCATCACAATATTTGCTTTGGAATTGCCTCGATTTGTTAACACCCGGCGCAATCGACGGAGGGGTCTCAGAAGAAGCTCCTCCCGTTTCAGTGGCACTGAGCTGCGGAGTTTAGCAACAAGAGAGGCAACGCAACGAGGCTGCTGGTAGACTGAGGAGCCCCACTCACGCACCAGACGCAAACCAGAACGTCTTTGTGTTGCGCTCAAGCCCTTCTGACGATTTCTCGTCGGTCGATATTCTCAGCACACAGATATTGAATGTGAACAGCGGGAAGGCCTTATAAATCTTTCCTTCCTTCCTTCCTTCCTTCCTTCCTTCCTTCCTTCCTTCCTTCCTTCCTTCCTTCCTTCCTTCCTTCCTTCCTTCCCTCCCTCCCTCCCTCCCTCCCTCCCTCCCTCCCTTCCTATTTAATTGGAACATGTCCATCAACTCAGCCAGGTGCAGGTTGACAATGACTTTTAGCTCAGGTAGGAATCTAAACATAGAGCATCTTCAAAACGGTCATAGCTTTTATTCGAGGAATACGCAAACTTTCGGCAAAGGGACAGAACTAACATTTCTTTTTCAGTATTTAGCAGAACGAAACTTTCCACGATCCCCCCCCCCCAACCGTTGGCCGTCAACAAAAAAAAAACTGATTTAGGTCTCATAATTCTAATAATAAACACTCAGGCAATAATATTATGTAACAACAGTGATAATAGCAATAGCATTTCTACTACATTAGATATACAAATATCAATTTATTAGGAGACTGCATTCTAAGACTAATGCACAGATTTATTTCCGCTAAGGAAAGAAGATAAAACATATTTTAACCATAAGCAAAAATAGCATCCTACCTGAATTAACATTTTTAAGGGGTGGGCTGGGGGGTTTAAAGAAGAATCTATTGACATGTGGAGGGAAAAAGTCTAAATTCACAAGAATTATAAAACAGGAACAAGAGAAAAGAAGAAGCAGATTTGCTTCACAGCGATTTTTACCGGAACAATTATGGGATATAAACCTGTTTTTTTTTCCTTTTTAAACGCTTCTGCTTATTATTTTCCAGTTCACTGTAAATAGAGTAGCGGTTCTGCTCCTTTGGAAGTTAATTGGGAACACCGTTCGAAAATAGCAGCATTGTGATTTTGATGTTGGATTTATGATTTTTTTGGGGGGAAAATCCCACCCAGAAAAGGAAATATTAAAAGTCCCATTTGACCAGACAAAAGAGATAATTTAAAAATCACAGCCGTCTCTCGCGGTGTCCTGTTTATCCTAAGTGGCTATACCTCTGAAAAGAAACTTAGGGAACAAGCTTGAAAGAACGAATGTGCTTTATTTCTGAAACCCTCCTAAAAAACATTTCTCCTTATGATACTAAAAAAAAAAAAAGCGTACTTCAAAGCAGCCTGCCCAATTTTATACTTTAGTTTATTTTACAGGAAGAAGATCGGCCCATTCTGAGCGGGTTTAGAATTTCTTCATTAGAATTTTATTCAATGGAAAGTGTTCATCCTTTGTTACACTTTCCCGGCTGCTTAACCTGGGGGTGGGGGGGTCCACAGGATATGGTAAAAAAAGTCAAGATGGCGTCCAGGACGGTGGGTTCAAAGCTCTCTCTCTCTCCCACTCCGCCCTACACATCAGAAGCTGCTGGAGTTTTGGCTGCACCCACTTTGGCTGCCATACCGACCAAAGGGAGGCAGTCAGGCCCAGAAAGAGTCAGTTTTATGACCTGCACTCGACAGGTACCTTCCAGTCCCAGGACAGAATTAAAAACCACCCGGCAGGACATTGGTGAGACAGGAGAAGTTGGACGGGCGAACTCTGAAATCTCCCATTCGACTTCGGCCATTTTTAAGGCGCCCGTAGCCAGTGGCGGATTAAGCCTCACTGGTGCCCTTAGCACTGACAAATCTTGTTACCCCAAGATTCAATTTTTATCATTTTTTTTTTTTTACAAATCTTCATTGGTTTTTTTTTCTTTCTTCCTCAACATTGTGGTGCCCCCTTTGGGCCTGGTGCTTTAAGCACAGGCTTAGTCTGCTTAATGGTTAATACACCACTGCCCGTAGCCCCCAGTTCGTCTTCCCGAGGAGGATGCCAGCATCAGCTGACAAGAAACTTGGGCAGGAATTGACCTTCCCGGTCAGGAAAACATGATTAAGATCGTTCGCCATCGACCTCCTCGTTGTACTAAGCTTTTTGGTCTTCAGGCGAGAAGTTGGCGCAAATCTTTTTCTGGACCTGAATAAATCTGTCTTTTTGGGTGTGTTTTTTTTTTTTTTTGGCGGCCACGAAGCATTTTAGAAGATTATGGGAATGTTTTCTTTCCCGGTGGTCAATCTACTCCCACCTCCTTTCTCGGGGTGGGGCTGCGTTTCGACGCACTCGGCGGAGCCGAATTTGGCTTAGAAGAGAACAAAAGCTGCAGCCATAAAGCAAAGGGCCCAAGAAAATAAAAGCCGCCGGGCCGTGACGCAAGAAACCGACTCTGTACTTTCCTTACCCTCGAAAAGCCACCGTTTCCTCCTTTTTATGTCACGCAAAGGTTTTTTCTCCCCTTTTCCAGGAGGATGATAAGGCGATCTATTACAAATCAAATGTTTATGTTCTGCAAAGGTTTTTTTTGGGGGGAAAGAAAGTTTCCCCACAAACTGGCTTAGGTTGCGCCGGAAGAAAAAGAAGTTATTTAAATTGCACCAGCGCCATCTAGTGGCGGAAAAGTGATCTGTGCCAAGCTTTGTGATTCGAAACTGCGAAAGGGCAAGAAAACGACAGTCAAAAACAGCCCGCAAAGCGCTTCCTTGGGAGCTCAGCTCACCCATTGAATTTCAGGATAAATCGAAATAAAAATGCACGGTTAGCCTTGCCTCATCTGGAGCGAACTTTTTATGAGATCTTAGATGTTACAGATCTTCGAATATAGCTGGGGAGTTTCTATCTCTCCCTCCAAGAGGGATTATTTCAAAAATACAATTTGGTAAAAATCTACAGTCTCCCTATCCACTAGGTTCAGGAGAAAAGTTCAAGATATATTAGGCAAGAATTCCAATGACTCTAAGGCAGAGCGCTTTATAGACTTGCCAGATACATTCAGAGGATGTATCTAACTTGAGACTCCTTTACTTTTAATTCTTCTAATATAATATAGGGCCTTCTTCTAATTCTTCTAATTCTAATATAGGGCCTCTGGTGGCTCAACAGACTAAGACAGTCTGTTATTAACACAGCTGCTTGCAATTACTGCAAGTTCAAATCCCACCAGGCCCAAGGTTGACTCAGCCTTCCATCCTTTATAAGGTAGGTAAAATGAGGACCCAGATTGTTGGGGGCAATAAAAGTTGACTTTGTATATAATATACAAATGGATGAAGACTATGGCTTAATACATTGTAAGTCACCCTGAGTCTTCGGAGAAGGGCGGGAAATAAATGCAAATAAAAAATGCAAATAACAGGGTTGTTCCAGATGAATTATGATCACTGCTAGTTAAAGCAATTCAGGCTCTGGGTCCTAAGGGCTGTACCCATTCTAACAGCCAACTATAGTTCTTTTTTTTTTTCCTGCTGTGTCCTCAGCCCAAAAGCTTTACATGTTCTTAGTTGCCCCTTGATTAAAAGTAGTATTTTCCCCTTAAGCTGACAGTTTTCAATAGCAGCCAGCAGGGACCACAAGGTGTATAAAATAAGTTTGGCTTTGCCATCCATTCTCCTTGCAAGATAAATCAGATCTCTGACTGTGAAAGGGAACAAAGACAATAGAGGCAGAATGGGGATCATCAACCGCAAGAACAAGTTTCATACCAGCAGATCTTTCTGCCAGATCAAGGATGGACAGACAGCAATATATCAGTGGTGGAGGAAGGCAGTCATGAAATGGAGTACAAATGGATATTATTCACTGAAGAGATCAGCCAGCATGTGCCCAGAAAGAAGTTTTGCTTTCAATGACTGGATCAGAATCTCATACTGTTGGCCGTTCTCTTGGGAGCATTGATAGAAATTGAACTTAACATACCTACAAGGGATCAAGTCACTTTCTTCTGGATCATTCAGACATCCAGTGCAAATCTGTGTCTACAGTCTGAATGCAGTGCATTCAAAGTTAAATTAAAAGTTTTAAAAAAGTCCACCAAAGGTTAAAGACCCTTATAGTTTAATCACCAGTAATAATCCATGAGGGTGGAAGATCACCCAGATGCCCATCAGGAGAACAAATACTCTGTGCTCACAGATCAGAAGCCACCGACAAAGCATTCTGGCCATAATACCAGCACCAGCACCACAAATTCATATAGGACCACTCTGAATTCAAGCCAATTTAACCCCTTGGCTTCTACAGTTCTACATCCGCTTATCTTTTTGTCTTATTAAAATCCATGGGGGTAATTTCTGTCTAGATAATCAAAAACCTGCAGGGAAACTCCCCTGATGCTGACGCTGAAAGATAAATATAAGGTAAAGTAAATAAGTACATTTATTACACTCTGAAACCAGCAACACAAACATCAGTATGCATATGAAGGGTGGTATCACATCGGTGGTGTACTTGTGGATAATAGGCAGATCTGCAAATACTCTTAACAGTCTTTCTTAGCTACCACACCTCTAAGCAACAGCAAATTGTTTAATTGATAAAAAATAGGAAACATACAGTAACACTATTTTGAATGGAAGAGTTAATAAAAGAAGTAAAACTAGCTCATTGCAGTATCTTTACAAATGAAAGAATAGAGGGCAGGGAGTCATTTCAACAGTTCCAGAACCACAAAGCCAAATGCTTTCATTAAAAAAAGAGAACTATTAAATCTACCACCATCAAGCAAAGCAGATAGTAAGGCAGTAAAATGGTTTCTGGTCATTGGGACCAAAAAAAGGAGAAAGACAGAGGGCTGGTTGTTATCTAGAATTCAGTCATCAGGATTTGAAAGGTCAGATTCTCCACCTAAATCATAACTGCCACATCCTCACAACCTAAAAGATGCTGCCTTGTAGCTCTGTTATGGATCACAGAGTCGGAGTCCTTCTGAACAGTAGTTCCCCTGCAGTGGTTTTCATCCAGCTTGACTGAAAAGTATCAGTATATGTCAAAGGAGCTAGTCCATATGAGAGAGGAGAAACTTTAACCTTAAATAGTAAGCATGAATGCTGTGCTTTCTCTACCTTTAATTCCCTGCCATCCAGTTTCCATGCTACTAGTGGCCTGCGATACTCAGAACTCAAGATTCCCAGAACTTAGATTATGCACTCGCATGGTAGAGAAAAAATATGGAATTGTGCTCCATAAAAAGTTAGATTCTTTCTTTTTTCCAGAAGGAACTTCTTTATAGCTGCTGGTACAAATCCCCGTTCCTTTGAGCTGGGGAGTCTTGTCTTCAACCTTCTTGCTTGCTTCCTTAAAAGCATGAAATATTAAAAACACTTAGCTTGAGCAATGCCATCATAATGAACTCCCCATTAATATTCTTTAGCAAAGAACATTGGTCTGTTCTAGAAATTGGCTAAAAGGTGAATGGCAGCAGGTAGCCCAATGTTGATTAGGAGACCTTCAGACTCCTATAGAAGACTTTGGTAGGATCTCAAAGTTACCAACCTATAAAAGAGCCAGGCATTTCTTGGCTAGATAGGAGGATGAAGTTCCAACTCTTTAAATCCTTTAACTAACATAACTTGCTGGTCTGTTAATTTGACATCTTACCATTTCTCCAGGAACAAAAAGCAACTTACAGAGACCTCATTTTATTTGCACATGAAGAACCTTGTGAAGTTGTGTGGTTTTTTGGAGAGGGAGGGAGGGGGAGGGAGGGAGAGAGAGAGAGAGAGTGTGTCTGGTCCAACATTGCCAAATGGATTTCTACCACTAAAGTGGACTTGATCCTGGATCTATCCTGACGTCTCTGGCAAGGTTTTTCAGAAGAGATTTGCAATTTCTTCCATCCTCAGCTCAGAGAAAGTAACTGATCCGCAGTCACCAGCTGGCTTCGTGTCTTAGCCAGGACTAGACGCATAGTCTCATGGTTTCTTGGATGATTCCTTAATCACCACATCAAATAGACTCTTTGTTTTTTTAAATCTATACTAATAATGCAGTATTAGAACTGCATTAAAAATGGCTTTGTGTACTGCATAAAATCTTCACATGTGTATGGTCATATAATTCGTGTATGAGTGAAATCATTTTGTCTATTGACAAGACCTTAACATTTCTCCACAGGGTTTCCATGAGAGTGAATCAAAAGCAGTCCTGAAATGAACAAAGTTGCTAGCGGTGGCCTTGTGCCTGAAAGTCCACCCTTTTTATGGACATCACATGCCCTGTGCACGCAAACAAGAGGACGTCGCTTGGATTATGCAGTTGTGGCTGCCATTTTGACTTTTAAAAAAAATCCTTCCTCCCTGGCTGTGGACTTACATGGGATATATTGCCCTTAAAAACAAAACAAAACAAAACAACCTTCCATGTTTATATCTCACTTGCTCTCTAACAGAGTGGTTACATTGTTAAAATTATAACAAAAAAATAATTATCCCAAATGCATAGATAAATGTCTACAGAGATTCTCAGTCATCCAGGTCACGGTTGCTTCAAAATTTGGGACAACCATGACCTGGATGACTGAGACTCTCCATAGACATAAAGAATAATACATTTCTTTTAAAACATCATCTTCTTCATTAAACCTCCCAGATCTAAGCAATAACTTCAGCTAGTCTCTAAACTAGGAAATCCATAAATGGAATCCAGAGCATCTCTTAGTACTTTGCCTCAAAAGAGAACCACAGCTGGTTCAGAGAGACATTGTATCAGGGCTTCTTTCTTTGGAAAAGTGTGGCACCTACCTTCAATTTTTTTTAAAAAAATATCCAGCCCTTCAGAATAGCCTCTAGCCCTTGATTTTAGAGTTGCTGTCAAGATCAAATAGCATGGCAGAGACAGGAGCTTTTTGATGGATCTTATGCCCCCACCCCTGATGGTCTTCCTTAAAAGGTATTTGTGGTTATTGGTTAACTTTCCAAAGGGTGCCAATCTCTTTTCTAATTCATTCTACCTTTGATTTTGGGGATACATTCAGTGATACCTTGTTCAAGCGACTTTGAAATTCCATTTTTAGTCTGAATGAACCAAATGACTGAATGAAGGGTATCTGCGTTATATCTGGTTAGTGTTGTATTTATACTAATCTGCAAGGGTATCTGGTTAGTGTTGTATTTATACTAAGACATCACTGACTGTTGAGATCAACACAAGTTTTAAAGGTTTTCTCACCTGCACTTGCACTATTGCAAAGCGCTTTGTGAAGGTGTGTGCTAGACAAATAAGGCACCAAGAATGGAATGTAGGAAGATGTGGACTAGATGTCTTTTTTTTTGGCAAAAGGCAGACTGGAATGCATGGAGAGCATCAACCAAAATTTCGCGCTGTCACTTTCAGGAAGTCTGATTTGTTTCCAGCCTTTTTGAACCCATTGGAAAAAAATAAACTCTGGTCCCAAACCATGATAGGAATGAATGTCTTATGTAATAGGAAAAATGGTTGCAGTCTCTTCCTTCAAGTCATGAGATCTAGAAACTTAGTTTTTTTGTTTTAAAAGCAAATGGTCTTTATTTTTTAAAAAGGGAATTTTTCCCTACTGGCACCTGGAGTCTGAACATATTTAAAAGGAGAATTCTTCAACCTCTACTCTAATTAACTAATTTTCCTTTCTAAACAGATGCCAAATTGTTGAAGGAGGCTCTCAAAATGCAAGGAATGAAAGGGAAGTGACTCTCTGCATATGTTCAAAGGCAGCATATTATTTACTCCTCTAGTTTTTTAAGAGATTTTAGCAAGGAAAACTGTTCATAAAACTCAAACTATTCATAAACCTGTTCAAAGCCAGCCCTCTCCTCTCCTCTCCTCTCCTCTCCTCTCTTTTGTGACAATAACCTCTTTCCCTCTTCCAGATCTTTCCCCCCCACTCCTTCCCTTGCATTCTCATATCCCAAGTGGGACAGCAGGTTTTACAGGAAGGGCAGAAATCCCCAGCAAGGAGTTTCCCTGGGCCCTGGCATTCACTTTTCAAAGGTGGGTCTTCTTTTTTTGGGGGGGGGGTGGCAGGTGAAACAGAAGGGGGTCTTGGCTGATCATGGCACGAGGGAGGCTTAAGAAAAGTGAGCCCCGAGAGTGTGTGTTGGGGGGAGGGGGATCTGCCATTTATCCCATTTCCTAGCCACGGTGGAAATCAGCCCGGGAAATGCTGCTGACTTTTTAAGCCTCGCTGGGGGCCTTCTGCGCCCTTCCGTTTCCAAAGTCCACCCAGAAGTCCGAAAGCAAACCAGTCCTCTCCTCCACCTTGCAGCCCGACCCGGTTGGCTTTGAAATGGTCTGTTGGACGGAACCCCGATAACCCCGACCGTGCTTCCCTTCCCCACCCCAAGCGGGACTCTCTCCCACGAGTACATTTGGCTCCAGAGAGCACCTGCAATTAGGGGCGCGCGGGGGGGAGGGGAGGGAAATCTCTCTGTCCCCCTCCCCTTTCCCTTCTCTTACTTTGCGCGAAGTGTTTTGGGACGGGGCGGAGGGGGGAGGAGTGGACGAGGGAAGGGGAGAAAAAAAAGCTGGCGAGCTACCCGCCCTCCCGCCCTCACCCTCACCAACCAGGACTCCCGAGCTTGGTCTCCAATGGATGGAGCTCGTTAACATGCTGGGCTCACTCGCAGCCGGGGCGGGTGGAGGAGGAGGAGAAGGAGAATGCTGTGTGTGTTTGCGAGGCAAACGCGGCCGCCAGCCAATCCCACCCCAAACAAAGCCCACGCAGCTGTATTTGAGCTGGCCCCAACACTAGCAAGACGTGCTGCCGGCTCGTTGGGCTGGCCAGTGCCCCTGTTTCCGCGCCGGGGAGACTTAGCGATCGGAGAGGGAAGGGAAGGGTGGTGGTGGTGGCGGCTCGCCTCGAGAAAGACCCGGAGGGAAGGTGTGTGTGTGTGTGTGGAAAAGGAAAGGTTTGTCTGCCACTCAACCGGGCTGAGCCCCGAGCGAGGGACGCCGGCTGTGAGAATTGGCTGGAGGTTGGCATACGCCGAATGTAACCGGGAGAAGCGTTTGACTGGGGAAGGCGCTTAGGAGAAGTTCCCGACACGAGTTAGGAAACAGAACGTGAAGACGGGATTTTATCGGCGGGAGGGCGGGCGGGGGAGTTCTCCTGAGTGTCGGGAGACGCGCTCTTTCTTTCTTTCTTCCTGCCTACCCCCCTCCCGCTCCCTGGCACAGATGCACCGAATGACCCTCCCCCCCCCGTCCCGCGATCCCTGCCAATTGAAGGAATCGCTAGTCAGCAGGGCTGCGAAAACAGCTCCTCCCCCCTAACTCTCTGCTCCGCGTTGTTTGCAGCCAAGGGGGCTTTTTTCCAAGCTCGGGGAGTCGACGGGGTGTGTGTGTGTGGACTTTCGCTTCCTCTTGCTTTGTAAATCAGGCGGTCGTTTCTGCTTGAACAGAGTAAGAGACCCAAGGCTCCGGATCGCCCTCGAGAGCAACCCATGTCCGGCCCGCTGAGCGTTTTTGTTTCCTCAAAGGGCAGAAAGAGAAACTTGGAAATGTTGGGTGCTGATTTGCGTATTTCCAAGCAACCTTCTTGTTCCAGAAGAACCAGGGTTGGATCTCGGTGGCCCAGCATCTCAGCTGGTTTATTTAAGCTCACCAAAGTGAAAGCCGTAAAAGCAATTAAAGTGGATTTAATTGTTGGCCTAACTCCAACAAGGCAAGGAGATTGTTTGTAGGTGCGGTTGCATGCACGCACAGGGACTTCACTAGCCAAACTTTGTACTTGTACTATGTAGCTGCAGTTGGTGCATGTTTAAGAAGACTGGGGGGCATTTTTAGATAAGTGTGTTTTTGGTTTCATGTTTTTTGAAGCTGAGAATCTTCCTCTCTTTCCTCTTCACTGTTGGAAAGTTTGATGTGTTTGCATTCTAAGGTACACGTTTTTGTTGGTAATATTCAGAAATTATCTCTCAATCCTTACAGATTCAAGGGACAATTATTTGTTAAACAGAAATCTCTATGTATGAAGTTATGCAGACTTATATACACAAAAGAAAAAAAAAAGAATAACTTCCAAAGTATATTTTGTAACAAAAAGCCATTTGCTCAAAATGTTCAAGAAAAGAAGATGTTTGGAATAATTCAGAATTTTTCTCCTTTTCACTTGGACAGTAATGAACAGTTTACACAAGTAATTATAAATTCCTAGTACAGAACTTCAGATTGGAAGGCAAAAAGAAATGAAAATAAAAGCAAGAATCTAGCCTTCTCTGCAGCACATTGTAGGAAGTTAGCACCCACCCCTCTCCTAGAAGAATGAAATATTTTGGGAAATATTAAAAAGGCAGAATATATTTCCTGGAATGAGAAATGGAGAAACATGTTTTAAAGACAAAGCAACTCCCACCTTCCTGCCTCCCTCCCACTTTGTCAGTGGGCCAGAGGCAGAAACCCAATCCCCCCCTCTTTGTCAATGGACCATCATCTGCAACACAATAGGATCCATCTATCAACAGATACTCCCCACATGGCACCTGGGAAAATTACATCAGCCAGCAAGGCTAACTATGACCTCTGACAGCAACCAATCAGGATACTTTTCCTGTGCCCCAGGAAGTTCAAAGCCAGAGAGGATATAAAACCCAGGGACTCTCAGCATCTCGGCCCTTTTCTGTTCAGGAACTCAAACCATGTGATCCTATTCACCATTAAACCATCTTTCCAAGCAGTCTCCATGTTTCCAGTGTCTTTTTCCCCACTTGGAACTGAACCCAGAACGATATTTCTTCCAACAGCTTGAAACAAAATTTTTCTGGATTCCATGATTTTAGGAATCTGAGTGCTACACAATCTTCTTCTGGATTCATTGTCTCCACTTCAATTCTAAATCCAAAGCAGAGTGTCATTTCCATTAGTATAGGATCAATTCCATGGCCCGGGAATTACCATGTCAGAGAAGGCCTTTCCTCTGTTAAATTTCAAAGTTCTGCACTCATCACTTGAGTCAGCAGAAAGCTAAAGCAAAATGTATTTGGGGGACCCCTATCCTGCCTTTGTATAGCTTTTGTTCTCAGTCTTCAAGATAACAAATTTAAGAGTTTATACACCCAGTGTAGCTGCTATTGGGTGATGCAGCGTAACAGAGTAACAGAGTCGGAAGGGACCTTCCAGTCAGAAGCCCTCCTAGTCAGAAGCTTAAGAGACAAACTTCTATTTTAACACAGTTCAATTAAGGATGATTTAAGCCTGCATCATCACTTATAGGCAGGAGACTGATAAAGGCCAAATGATGAGGCCATGGCAGAAAAAAATGTTCTCACAATATGTTTGTGCCATGGTTAAGATGAACATGACCTTAAAAGACACTAAAAGCTGTGCCTTTAGGTCAGTGTTTCCTGCAACTAAGCAACTTTAAGACATGTGGACTTCAACTCCCAGAATTCCCCAGCTACCCATGTTTCATGCTTCCCCAGCTTACTCATGATGGCTGGGGAAATCTAGGAATTGGAAATCCACACATCTTAAAAGTTGCCAAGGTTGAGAAACACTTCTTTAGGCTGTTTTGGCCAAAGTATTTCCATGAAACTGGGAAGATGAAGTTGTAATAGTCCAGCTAAAAAAATTAAAAGAACCACTTGCTTCTAAAGAAAGGAAGGGGGCAGGAAGGGTTAAATCAACATCCTTTACCAATTGAGTCCTGTTATGAAGCCAACTAAAAAGGTAATCCAAAAACCTGCACATGCTTTCAAGTCCTCCATCTTTGTTTACCATCAGACAAGAAGAAAAAGCAAACCAACCAATGGGAGGGGCAAGAGAAGAAGGGCTGGTTGGATGCCAGGGGATCTTACAATTGTGTGAGGCTTAACTGAGAGGATATTTTCCAAAACGGCTCTAGTAAGGGTCTTATAATGACCTCAAGCTACAGTTCCATTGACTCTAGGCTGGGGTGGGTGGGTGGAGGATGAAGAAGTAAACAAAGCATTGGCCCCACCCCTAATTTCACAAATATGATGTGGAAGCCGAATTGAAAAGCTGTGGTCGGCTGAGATCAGAAGTGGGTTTCAGCAGGTTCTGACCACTTCTGGAGAACTGGTAGTGGAAATTTTGAGTAGTTTGGAGAACTGGTAAATACCACCTCCGATTGGCCCTGCCTGCATCTATTCTCTGCCTCCTAAGTCCCAGCTGATCGGGAGGAAATAGGGATTTTGTGGAAACCTTCCCCTCGAATAGGGAGGGAATGGAGATTTTACAGTATCCTTTCCCTGCCACGCCCACCAAGCCATGCCCATAAACCAGTAGTAAAATTTTCTGAAACTCACCACTGGCTGAGATCCCGAACAAATCGATTTCAGGGAGTTTGTATGCCACTTCTTGTCCTCAAAGTGGGCCCTGAGCAAGCAAGTGACTTTGTGGCACCTTTGTGGCTCGAGGGCTCGTTCCTGCTGATGCTGCCTCACTCATACGTTGCTTGCAGTTTTGTCCCTTCGCTCATTTGCTAACCCTGCAGTGCAGCTTCAGCCCCCTGTCCCACTCTTGTTCCAGCAAAATGTTGTGGTTTCTTGTACCCAAATCCTGCAGGGATGGAGAAGGTCTGAATAACTAGATCAGTGGTGGATTTCTACCAGTTTGCCCCGGTTCGGGCAAACTGGTAGCGGCAGTGGTAAGAGGCTCCACCCACCCACCCTGACGCTTCTGCACATGCGCAGAAGTGTCATGCGTGCAAGCACGTGCATGCATGAACAAACTGGTAGCAAACTAAATTGAAAAACACTACTGAAAACCACACAGTTCCTATGGGTCTTGCATGGGATATTGCTTCAAGGCTTATCCATTTCCAATCATAGGTGTCATTGGTTCCTCTATTTCTTGTGGCCCAAGTCTCTCATCTAGAAGGGCAAAGAAGTTTCCTGCCAGTCTGCTCCTGGACACCTGATTCCAACTGCACCTGGTCCAGGGAGTTTGAGGTCCTTTCTCCCCACTCCCATTCTTTTCTTTATGTTTATTAGTTCTAAACTTTGATGTCAATTCCAAAAGAGCCAGGAATTGAAACTGAAATCCAAAAGAGTCGGGGATGAAAACTGATCGCAGTCTTGAATGAGAGATGCGACCAACGACTTGTGTCTGCAACATTTGGTGGCTAATACCTTAATAACAGTGATTTGCTGTATTGTTGTCATGGTTGTTGAACTTCTTTCATTGCTTTAAATCAGGGTCTCCAACCTTGGCAACTTTAAGACTTGTGGACTTCAACTCCCAGAATTCCTCAGTTAAGCTTTGCTGGCTGAGGGATTCTGGGAGTTGAAGTCCACAAGTCTTAAAGTTGCCAAGGTTGGAGACCCCTGATTTAAATCATATTACCATTTTGTTGTTTCCCCTTTAAAAGGGAGAGAATGGAAGGGGAAGTAGAGTAGAAGTAGGAGAGGAGGAAAGAAGAAAGTAGAAAAGGATAGAAAAAGGGAGGGAAGGGAAAGAGAGGAGAAGAAGAAAGATTGTTGTAAAATAATAGAGATGAAATGGTAGAAAAGCAATCCCGAACATGCTTAAACTTATTAGGATGAAGAACAAATTAATATGAACGTTAAAAGAGAATATATATGATTAACAATGGATAAGACAAGATAACTAATTAAAATAATGTTAAGAAATTAGGATTTGAAGATGGATGGTGATATTGTTTATATAATAAGTGTAGAAGTATTAAGATAAAGTAGGGAAAAAGAATATTTTGGCAGAAGTTGCAGCTATGTAAAATGTATTTTGATATGACAAGTTGTATAAGACATGATATGGTCAATACTCTGTTCATAAAATATGTGGGTGTGCGTGAAAGAAAAAAACAACAATAAAACTTGATTTGAAAAACAAACAAACCAGAAGTCAGAAAATGAGTACGGTGAAGATGTCCCCAGTGGCCTCATATGCCAAAATGGACCAAATTCTTTTCAAAAATAATCATTCTTTGAATACCATTTTCTAGGACTGAACAACCTTGGAGGGCAGTTGCTATTTTGCCCATTCTTTATAAAAGTATCAGAAGCATCTGGCTTCCTTGAATTGGACTCCTTGGACTGATTTATTCTTTACTGTCTCATTGGCCATATGTTTGGAGTCAGTATCCCTGTTGCTAGAGGCAAACAATGTGGCAGGCCGATTGACTTCATGCCAAGCTTGCTAATTTTCAAAAGCAGCTGGCCAGTCATTCCTGTCCACAGAACATTGGACTTTAAGCCAGGCTATAAGGCTATTCTTATGGTTGGATGCTACGGCTCCTCATCCTGTTTCATCTTTAAAGCATTTCCAGTTCTTTCTTAAGCATGCTTTCCTAGGCCTTTACTTCTCTCTACTTGACTTGCCTCATTGACTTCCTTCTACCTACCAAATGACAACTGCAAGATTTAAATCCATTTTGCCAGCTTGCCTGCTCAGCCCCTTTCATTTCAGCCTTTCAATAAACCTGGGAGGGAGGTTGGACTGAGAGAAAGAGACTCAACAATGAGCTCTATGGCTGAGAATGGGCTAGAATCTGGGTTTTCCACATGCTAGTTCAACATCAACTACTTCACCATTCCAGTTTTAAGTTTTATATGGGGAGCATATTAACAAGTGATTAACATCAAGAGAGCTTAGGTTCACATAATAATGGGCCCAATCATTGTATTTTCTTCTTTATTTATTAGATTTTTATCTCACCTTTATTACTTTATAAGTAACTCAAGGCAGAAAACATGCATAATATACAGGGGTGAAATCCAGCAAGGTTCTGGACAAAAAGCAAGATAGTGCTGGACAAAGGAGCAGCTCCTACCAGACTCTCAGAAGGGACAAGAACTTTCAAATTGTATTAGAAACTGCAAGGAGATTCTAGATAATATGGGCAATACTGGACACTAATATTTAGTGATTACCAAAGGCTCTGCCCTTGAGGAATCAAGACTTCAGCATATCTTAGTGACTGTGTCATCAAAATGCTTTACAAATTGATTACAGAGTAGGTCATGGGTTATTCTGGGATATTTACCTCTGCAATGCCAAAATGTTTGATATGGAGTGAAGATCATGGAATTGAATGAAATAGGATGGGTAACCTGGGGGATTCCAGGTGTGTGTGCATGTGTCTCTCTGTGTGTATGTATGTACGTTCTGGGATTATAACAATTAGAAATTGGCAATAACAAGAGCGATGCCAGTCGTGAAACTCTGTTTAATAATAATACTGGCATTCCAGAGCTTTATTTCCATGCATTATAACCCCCCCTTTTTTTTTTTAGAAAACTGGAACACTAATTTCATAAACTAATCATGCAAATGAACTGATAATAATGGGAGACAGAATAGCTTAATCAAATGCAAATAGATTCCAGTGATGCTTAGGCAGAACAAGGGAAATCCATCATATACGTAGTCAAGATGAACTTATATCTCATTGATTTCAGTGGACTACTCTGGCCATAACTGAATATCGATCTAGCTTAGTGTTGATCAAATTATTTTCAAATTATTTTTCATTACTCCTGGATGTCCTATAGAAGTGATAGCTAACCTTTTCACGGGTGTGCCTGAACCCCCAAGATGCAATGGATGCGTCGTCCCCGTGCATGGCCCCCACCCCACGTGGAAGCACACATGGACCCATGCATGCACCCCACCCCCATGTGAGCCATCGCCTCAGTTCAGCTCCACTGCACATGTGCACATGCCTCCCACCAGCAAGCTGGTTCTTGTGTCTGCGGGGCCCGAGCCGGGCCTCCTGGCTGAGAGTGACTCAGAGAGTGAGGGGAACGAGCCGACAGGGCTTCCCTCTGCAGAATCTTCCTCTCTGGCTCTGCTCCAGGTCCCAGAGGCAGTCCAGGTGGTGGAGGAGGAGCCGACACGGCCTCTTTCCCTCGACCCCTCCTCCTCCCTGGCAGAGCTCCAAGAGCCAGCTGAGGGGAATCCAGTGTGGTTAGATGCAAGGCAGCGACGCCGAGCGAATCGTGCGCAGCAAAAGGAAGGAAGGGGCCAGCCCAGGGAGTGCTGAGTCACGGAGCCACACCCCACAGGGTATAAAAGTGGGTGGAGTTGCCTTTAGGCTCCGTGACGGACAAAGACTGACTTCTGGGAGCTTCGGTTGTGTTCTTTTGTGATTCAGACTTTGACTCCTGTTTATTCCTGAACTGCAAAGTACGCTGGTCTGAGGAGAACTTGGCAGGCAATCTCAGGTTTGTTGCCAGGACTGTTATCTGTTGTCGGAGTAAATTTCTGGCAAGGAAAGTCAGCTCGCATGTCTTTTTGGGTTGTGGTCGGGAGGGGACATAACACTGGTCTTTGAATCTCTGCCGTGCATGCGCAGGGGAGCTGAACTGGGGCAATGACTCATATGCCATCAGAGAGGGCTCTGTGTGCCACCTCTGGCACGCGTGCCATAGATTCGCCATCATGATCCTATAGGATAAAGGAAAGCTATATCCTTTAATATCTAGGTTTCTGTATACATCGGTCTATATTTGTATCTGCATCGTCCATCATGAAACAGGTTAGGACAAAGATATGGAAAGTGGCTATATTCTGTTTCCATACTTTTCATGACAGAAATTTTGTTGTCTTTCTCATGGCTTTGGTTTGGATGCTACAGTCCAATTTCTCCATCTTTCCGTTTCCTGAAGCATTGTGGCAAGGTCAGTCCGATTGATGGGAGTGTCATCTTATTTTTTTTTAACAAAGCAATGTGCACATTGCATATACAACAGCATGTTCTACACGCAAAGCAGCTTGGCTTCTGTGATTAAAAGGCTTTATTGCTTTAATGGAAGGCTTCATTCAAAACTTTAGCAAAGCAACATACTCTTGAAAGATGTCTCTGTGTTCCATGTCCATGACCACAGCAGCTTTGTCTCAGCCCTTTCATGATGCAATCCTCAAGCATATCCTTAATTTTTCAGCTCTGCAATTCAATGGCAGTGGTTTACTTGGACAGGAGAAACAAACTACTAAAGTAGCACTTGAATCCATCCTATTTGGCAATGAAGCCGCAATTGTTTTGTTTCAAGGTCAGTCAAAGATAGTATTTTTAAGGGCTTTTCCTCACTGCCTCCTTAAGCTACCAGACACCTATGTTTATACCTGCTGTAATGAAGCCAGCTTCAGAAGCCCATTTTCAGATTTCTGACTTGGCCAGGGGAATGGCCCAGTTTCCGTCTCAGCTATGCTTAATATGATCCTTGATGATGGGTTCGCAGGATTTCCAGGCCAGAAAAGCCAGCACCAATTCAGGGGTTTCTATAGAAAATACAGAGTCAAAATAAAGGGTTAAGATGGCAGCCAGGATCAATGGTAGGTTTCACTTACCTTTGCTACCAGTTCACTCGTGTGTGTGCACTCGCTTCGCTTGCATGCAGCTTCTGTGCATGCTCAGAGCCTATTTGATGATGTCTGGGTGGGTGGGCGGAGCCTCCCACCGCTGCTACTACCAGTATACTCAAACCAGGGTGAACCGGTAGCAATCCACCACTGGCCAGGATGGTGCAATTGAAGCACTGCCTGTTTGTTTGTTTTAAGAGTGGATGCCTCTGCACCAGTTGTTTTCTTTTGCATTGGCAGGTCTCTGAGAACATATATATTTCAACTTATGTAACTCCCTCTCTGTTGGTCACTTTGTACCTGACAACTTCCTTTGGGATTCATCCTCAAGTAGACCAGTGAAAAGACAAGACTAGACAATTTTATCATCTCTCTGTCTCTTGAGCTCTGTCTCTGCAACTGGCAGATGTCTTCTCAACTTTGTGGGTGATAGAAAGAAGTCCATGATTCCACCACTGAAGGTGTTTTATAAAGGTTCAGTGGTTGAGGAAGAGTCCTGCTGAACAGAATAGCTGAGGAGGCAGTTCCCAGTTACTAAAGCTGAGAGGCCAGGCAGTGCATTCCAGCCATTTGGATGAATGGCTATAATGCAATAGAGCTACAGGCGCTTGTTCTGGCAGAAGTCAGAAAACATGACTTTTGATATCTAACCGGAAAAGATAGGAGGAAGTTGATTTTCCAGTGGATCCAGGACAATCAGAGAATGGGTTATGCATTTTTGCTCTTGAGCAACAGCAAAAGTGAGTTGTACTGAACCTGAAGAATCTGGCAAGATGGGTCAGTTTTGAGACTGAATAAAAAGAGAGAGAAAAAGTTGAAGAGGAGCCTTTATTAAAATGGAATAGAATAGAATAGAATAGAATTTTTATTGGCCAAGTGTGATTGGACACACAAGGAATTTGTCTTGGTGCATAAGCTCTCAGTGTACGTAAAAGAAAAGATACCTTCATCAAGGTACAACACTTAATGATGGTCATAGGGTACAAATTTAACACTTAATGATACAACACTTAATGATAGTCATAGGCTACAAATAAGCAATCAGGAAACAATCAATTTCAATATAAATCATAAGGATTACCAGCAACAAAGTTACAGTCATACATGTACATGAATGAGAAATCTCTATTCTTAAATTTTGCCATACCTACACCCTCTTTTGGCCATCTCCATTTTTACCAGTAGTGCATTCCACTTACCTTCACTACTGGTTTGGAACTGTGAGCACATGCGGCGCTTCTGCGCATGCGCAGAACCTTCTGCGCATGCGCAGAGCATCCATGATGACATCTGGGCAGATGGGCAGAGTCTCGTGCCATCGCCACTGCCGGCTCGCCCGAATTGGGGTGAACTGGTAGTAACCCACTAGTGATTTTCACCCTTGTTCCAAACACGTGCAGCTCTCAGGATATTTCATAGGTTTCACCTGTGGCTCTCAAGCATGACAACATTGCACATTCTTGCTTTTTTCCCCATATTCCTGATCATAATCTCCCCCCCCCCGCCAGTGATGAAATCCAATTTATTTTACTACTGGTTCTATTGAGTGTGGCTTGGTGGGTGTGGCTTAGCGGGTGTGGCTTGGTGGGCATGGCAGGGGAAGGATACTACAAATCCTCATTCCCTCCCCACTCCTGGGGGAAGGATATTGAAAAATCTCCATTCCCACCCGACTTTGGGGTCAGCCAGAGGTGGTATTTTCCAGTTCTCCAAACTGCTCAAAATTTCCGCTACTGGTTCTCCAGAACCTGTCAGAACCTGCTGGATTTCACCCCTGCCCCCACCTGGAAGAACAGAATAAAAGTCTCTGGGAAGCGAAAAAAAGGGCCTATGGCAGAATACTGACACGGTATGGGAAGAAATGCTGAGAACCAACTTTGCTATATAAATTAATAACTTTATTGTTAGGCATCGTGACTCATGATGAACCATAAACACAGAGCTAACAAGTGTTACCTATTTGAGCTATTGAACTTTGAGATGTAGCCTCACTTCCTTATTTCTATGCGTTGGGGCTCTTTGACTAAGTCTGAGGATATAATTCATTTGCATCCTGATTTTCACTGAAGAAAGCATGTTTAAAAATGAAAATCTGATAGTCAGAATTTAGTTGTAATCTAAGCTCAATTATTTATACTTTACAGTTTGTTTTTCCATCACAAACAAGGGTCAATCAACATTTCAAAATATCTCACAACTGTACTCATTTTAATTTGAATGTATCCCTCTAACATTTGTGTGACTGTCCAAGAAAATCTGCACCAGATAATAACAGGAATAAATTGCCCAAAAAATAGCAATTTCTTTAATCAAGGGAACATGATGATTAAATCAAAAGCTTTAGACAGGTCTTTTGATATCATCAATGTTCTTTTGTCTACTAATAATGCCATATCGTTGATGAATTTTAAAAAGGCATTTACCACGGTGCACAATGTCTAAATCTAGACTGGAAAAAGGTCAGAACTGTATTTTTTGCAATTAAACCCATTAACTGTAGCGTAGATAGATTTTTCAAGTGATTTGGATTAAAATATATTAGTGGAATGTGAAAATACCTACCAAGAAAGATGCCATTTTTCAAAATATAGTAATACAAGGACTCGGCAATTTTAACCTAACCCCCCCCCCCCATTCTGAGTCTGTAATATTGTAAGTGGAATAATCATAGCATAAATGAAATCATAAAAAGCAAAATAAGGTCATTCCATTCTACCCACTTTTTTGAGATAGTTATAAAGGACAGCAATGGGCTCAGCTGAAAAAGCTGGACAAGAATGGTATGTTTCTCATAGCTCTTCAAAGGAACCTTGCTTGTTATATTAACCCTATACTTGAACTGTGAGATGGATGCAGTGGTGGAATTCAATTTTTTTACTACCGGTTCTGGGTTTTCCCTGCCGCCTTGAAAGAGGCGGTGGTGAGACCCCTCCTCAAGAAGCCCTCCCTGGACCCAGCTATTTTGGGTAATTATCGTCCAGTCTCCAACCTTCGCTTTGTTGCGAAGGTTGTAGAGAGTGCTGTGGCGCGGCAGCTACCCCAATAACTCCATGAAGGCGTCTATTTAGACCGTTCCAGTCCGGCTTCCGACCCGGGTACAGCACGGAGACAGCTTTGGTCGCATTGGTGGATGATCTCTGGAGGGCCAGGGACAGGGGTTATTCCTCTGCCCTGGTCCTATTAGACCTCTCAGCGGCTTTTGATACCATCGACCATGGTATCCTGCTGCGCCAGTTGGGGGGATTGGGAGTGGGAGGCACCGTATCGGTGGTTCTCCTCCTATCTCTCTGACCGGTCGCAGACGGTGTTGACAGGGGGCAGAGGTCACCGCGAGGGACCTCACTTGTGGGGTGCCGCAGGGGTCGATTCTCTCGCCCCTTCTGTTCAACATCTATATGAAGCCGTTGGGTGAGATCATCAGTGGCTTTGGGGTGAGATACCAGCTGTACGCTGATGACACCCAGCTGTACTTCTCCACCCCAGGCCACCCCAATGAAGCTGTTGAAGTGCTGTCCCGCTGCGTGGAAGCTGTACAGGTCTGAATGGGGAGAAACAGGCTCAAGCTTAATCCCTCCAAGACGGAGTGGCTGTGGATGCCAGCACCCCGATTCAGTCAGCTGCAGCTGCGGCTGACTGTTGGAGGCGAGTTATTGGCCCCAAAGGATAGGGTGCGCAACTTAGGTGTCCTCCTGGATGAACGGCTGTCGTTTGAAGATCATTTGACGGCCGTCTCCAGGGGGGCCTTCCACCAGGTTCGCCTGGTTCGGCAGTTGCGGCCCTTCCTTGATCGGGATGCCTTGTGCACGGTCACTCATGCGCTCGTTACCTCTCGCTTGGATTATTGTAATGCTCTCTACATGGGGCTCCCCTTGAAGTGCACTCGGAGGCTTCAGTTAGTCCAGAATGCAGCTGCGCGGGTGATAGAGGGAGCTCCGCATAGCTCCCATATAACACCGCTCCTGCGCAGACTGCACTGGCTGCCTGTGGCCTTTCGAGTGCACTTTAAGGTGCTGGTTACGACCTTTAAAGCGCTCCATGGCTTAGGGCCTGGGTACTTACGGGACCGCCTGCTGTTACCACATGCCTCCCACCGACCCGTACGCTCTCACAGAGAGGGACTTCTCAGGGTGCCGTCCGCCAAGCAATGTCGGCTGGCGGCTCCCAGGGGAAGGTCCTTCTCTGTGGGGGCTCCTACACTCTGGAATGAACTTCCCCTGGGTTTACGCCAAATACCTGACCTTCAGACATTCCATCGCGAACTGAAGACACATCTTTTTATTCGCGCGGGGCTGTCTTAAATTGAATTTTATCAAATTTTTAAAATTTTTATTAACTAATTTTAAATGGGTTTTTTAGCTCACTGTATATTTTAATTTTCAGGCCAATTTTAAAATAAGTTTTTTAATTGCATTTTAAATTATATAGTGCACTGTTTGTTTTAAGAGTGGATGCCTCTGCACCAGTTGTTTTCTTTTGCATTGGCAGGTCTCTGAGAACATATATATTTCAACTTATGTAACTCCCTCTCTGTTGGTCACTTTGTACCTGACAACTTCCTTTGGGATTCATCCTCAAGTAGACCAGTGAAAAGACAAGACTAGACAATTTTATCATCTCTCTGTCTCTTGAGCTCTGTCTCTGCAACTGGCAGATGTCTTCTCAACTTTGTGGGTGATAGAAAGAAGTCCATGATTCCACCACTGAAGGTGTTTTATAAAGGTTCAGTGGTTGAGGAAGAGTCCTGCTGAACAGAATAGCTGAGGAGGCAGTTCCCAGTTACTAAAGCTGAGAGGCCAGGCAGTGCATTCCAGCCATTTGGATGAATGGCTATAATGCAATAGAGCTACAGGCGCTTGTTCTGGCAGAAGTCAGAAAACATGACTTTTGATATCTAACCGGAAAAGATAGGAGGAAGTTGATTTTCCAGTGGATCCAGGACAATCAGAGAATGGGTTATGCATTTTTGCTCTTGAGCAACAGCAAAAGTGAGTTGTACTGAACCTGAAGAATCTGGCAAGATGGGTCAGTTTTGAGACTGAATAAAAAGAGAGAGAAAAAGTTGAAGAGGAGCCTTTATTAAAATGGAATAGAATAGAATAGAATAGAATTTTTATTGGCCAAGTGTGATTGGACACACAAGGAATTTGTCTTGGTGCATAAGCTCTCAGTGTACGTAAAAGAAAAGATACCTTCATCAAGGTACAACACTTAATGATGGTCATAGGGTACAAATTTAACACTTAATGATACAACACTTAATGATAGTCATAGGCTACAAATAAGCAATCAGGAAACAATCAATTTCAATATAAATCATAAGGATTACCAGCAACAAAGTTACAGTCATACATGTACATGAATGAGAAATCTCTATTCTTAAATTTTGCCATACCTACACCCTCTTTTGGCCATCTCCATTTTTACCAGTAGTGCATTCCACTTACCTTCACTACTGGTTTGGAATGAGCACATGCGGCGCTTCTGCGCATGCGCAGAACCTTCTGCGCATGCGCAGAGCATCCATGATGACATCTGGGCAGATGGGCAGAGTCTCGTGCCATCGCCACTGCCGGCTCGCCCGAATTGGGGTGAACTGGTAGTAACCCACTAGTGATTTTCACCCTTGTTCCAAACACGTGCAGCTCTCAGGATATTTCATAGGTTTCACCTGTGGCTCTCAAGCATGACAACATTGCACATTCTTGCTTTTTTCCCCATATTCCTGATCATAATCTCCCCCCCCCCGCCAGTGATGAAATCCAATTTATTTTACTACTGGTTCTATTGAGTGTGGCTTGGTGGGTGTGGCTTAGCGGGTGTGGCTTGGTGGGCATGGCAGGGGAAGGATACTACAAATCCTCATTCCCTCCCCACTCCTGGGGGAAGGATATTGAAAATCTCCATTCCACCCGACTTTGGGGTCAGCCAGAGGTGGTATTTTCCAGTTCTCCAAACTGCTCAAAATTTCCGCTACTGGTTCTCCAGAACCTGTCAGAACCTGCTGGATTTCACCCCTGCCCCACCTGGAAGAACAGAATAAAAGTCTCTGGGAAGCGAAAAAAAGGGCCTATGGCAGAATACTGACACGGTATGGGAAGAAATGCTGAGAACCAACTTTGCTATATAAATTAATAACTTTATTGTTAGGCATCGTGACTCATGATGAACCATAAACACAGAGCTAACAAGTGTTACCTATTTGAGCTATTGAACTTTGAGATGTAGCCTCACTTCCTTATTTCTATGCGTTGGGGCTCTTTGACTAAGTCTGAGGATATAATTCATTTGCATCCTGATTTTCACTGAAGAAAGCATGTTTAAAAATGAAAATCTGATAGTCAGAATTTAGTTGTAATCTAAGCTCAATTATTTATACTTTACAGTTTGTTTTCCATCACAAACAAGGGTCAATCAACATTTCAAAATATCTCACAACTGTACTCATTTTAATTTGAATGTATCCCTCTAACATTTGTGTGACTGTCCAAGAAAATCTGCACCAGATAATAACAGGAATAAATTGCCCAAAAAATAGCAATTTCTTTAATCAAGGGAACATGATGATTAAATCAAAAGCTTTAGACAGGTCTTTTGATATCATCAATGTTCTTTTGTCTACTAATAATGCCATATCGTTGATGAATTTTAAAAAGGCATTTACCACGGTGCACAATGTCTAAATCTAGACTGGAAAAGGTCAGAACTGTATTTTTTGCAATTAAACCCATTAACTGTAGCGTAGATAGATTTTTCAAGTGATTTGGATTAAAATATATTAGTGGAATGTGAAAATACCTACCAAGAAAGATGCCATTTTTCAAAATATAGTAATACAAGGACTCGGCAATTTTAACCTAACCCCCATTCTGAGTCTGTAATATTGTAAGTGGAATAATCATAGCATAAATGAAATCATAAAAAGCAAAATAAGGTCATTCCATTCTACCCACTTTTTTGAGATAGTTATAAAGGACAGCAATGGGCTCAGCTGAAAAAGCTGGACAAGAATGGTATGTTTCTCATAGCTCTTCAAAGGAACCTTGCTTGTTATATTAACCCTATACTTGAACTGTGAGATGGATGCAGTGGTGGAATTCAATTTTTTTACTACCGGTTCTGGGTTTTCCCTGCCGCCTTGAAAGAGGCGGTGGTGAGACCCCTCCTCAAGAAGCCCTCCCTGGACCCAGCTATTTTGGGTAATTATCGTCCAGTCTCCAACCTTCGCTTTGTTGCGAAGGTTGTAGAGAGTGCTGTGGCGCGACAGCTACCCCAATACCTGGATGAAGCCGTCTATTTAGACCCGTTCCAGTCCGGCTTCCGACCCGGGTACAGCACGGAGACAGCTTTGGTCGCATTGGTGGATGATCTCTGGAGGGCCAGGGACAGGGGTTATTCCTCTGCCCTGGTCCTATTAGACCTCTCAGCGGCTTTTGATACCATCGACCATGGTATCCTGCTGCGCCAGTTGGGGGGATTGGGAGTGGGAGGCACCGTGTATCGGTGGTTCTCCTCCTATCTCTCTGACCGGCCGCAGACGGTGTTGACAGGGGGGCAGAGGTCGACCGCGAGGGACCTCACTTGTGGGGTGCCGCAGGGGTCGATTCTCTCGCCCCTTCTGTTCAACATCTATATGAAGCCGTTGGGTGAGATCATCAGTGGCTTTGGGGTGAGATACCAGCTGTACGCTGATGACACCCAGCTGTACTTCTCCACCCCAGGCCACCCCAATGAAGCTGTTGAAGTGCTGTCCCGCTGCGTGGAAGCTGTACAGGTCTGAATGGGGAGAAACAGGCTCAAGCTTAATCCCTCCAAGACGGAGTGGCTGTGGATGCCAGCACCCCGATTCAGTCAGCTGCAGCTGCGGCTGACTGTTGGAGGCGAGGTTATGGCCCCAAAGGATGGGGTGCGCAACTTAGGTGTCCTCCTGGATGAACGGCTGTCGCTTGAAGATCATTTGACGGCCGTCCAGGGGGCCTTCCACCAGGTTCGCCTGGTTCGCAGTTGCGCCCTTCCTTGATCGGGATGCCTTGTGCACGGTCACTCATGCGTCTCTCTCGCTGGATTATTGTAATGCTCTCACATGGGGCTCCTTGAAGTGCACTCGGAGGCTTCAGTTAGTCCAGAATGCAGCTGCGGGTGATAGAGGAGCTCGTAGCTCCCATATAACACCGCTCCTCGCAGACTGCACTGGCTGCCTGTGGCCTTTCGAGTGCACTTTAAGGTGCTGGTTACGACCTTTAAAGCGCTCCATGGCTTAGGGCCTGGGTACTTACGGGACCGCCTGCTGTTACCACATGCCTCCCACCGACCCGCACGCCTCACAGAGAGGGACTTCTCAGGTGCCGTCCGCCAAGCAATGTCGGCTGGCGGCTCCCAGGGGAAGGTCCTTCTCTGTGGGGGCTCCTACACTCTGGAATGAACTTCCCCTGGGTTTACGCCAAATACCTGACCTTCAGACATTCCATCGCGAACTGAAGACACATCTTTTTATTCGCGCGGGGCTGTCTTAAATTGAATTTTATCAAATTTTTAAAATTTTTATTAACTAATTTTAAATGGGTTTTTTAGCTCACTGTATATTTTAATTTTCAGGCCAATTTTAAAATAAGTTTTTTAATTGCATTTTAAATTATATAGTGCACTGTTTGTTTTATTTTTGCCTGTACACCGCCCTGAGTCCTTCGGGAGAAGGGCGGTATAGAAATCAAATAAATAAATAAATAAATAAATAAATCTGTGGGTGTGGATTGCTGGGTATGGTTTGGTGGGCGTGGCTTGGTGGACATGGCAGGAGAAGGATACTGCAAAATCCCCATTCCCTCCCCACTCCAGGGGAAAGATACTGCAAAATCCCCATTCCCTCCCCATTCCAGGGGAAGGATATTGAAAAATCTCCAATCCCTCCCAACTCCAGGGCAAGGATACTGAAAAATTTCCATTCTCACCCCATTCCAGGGGAAAGATACTGAAAAATCTCTATCCCCACTCCAGGGGAAGGATACTGCAAAATACCCATTCCCTCCCCGCTCCAGGGTAAGGATACTGCAAAATACCCATTCCCTCTGTAGGCAATGGGACCTCTGTAGCCAAACATCAGAAGCTGCCTGGTAGCATTCATTCATTCATACATTCATTCATTCATTCATTCATTCATTCATTCATTCATTCATTCATTCATTCATTTTATATTGTTGCCTATTCACACATGGTGACTCAAGGCAGCTCACAGAATATAAAACCACATATAAAAACAATAATAAAAGAAGTCATATAATAAGTTAATATAATAAAATCATCTCCCCACTTCCCGCCCTGGCGACAGCACCTCACACAAGCCATTTAATAGGCTCCATTCCGCATCCTTTTTTTTTTTTTTTAAAAAAAACAATTTTGTTTAAAAGGTATTTGGCTTTGCAACTGCAATTCACTTCATCAGATGTATAAAGTGGATAAACTGATGTGGGATTTGAATTGAGGTGGAGGGAGGGGAAAGGGAGGGGAAGATAGATTGGTTATGCAGGAGCAGGTGACATATGAGACAAATTACCAGTACCTTCTCAATTAAGTGCTATACTCTGTTAAAAAGCTATTTGCATATTGAGACCTTCCAAGATTGCCTGGAACCTTTTGATTTATACTAGTTCAGTAACCTCTCATTCTGTGGTGGAGTTTAAGGTCCATTGTTCCAAAATAGTCACTTTGAGGTCTGCCCTGGAGCATCTTGGGAAGTTTAAATATTCTCATACTTGATCCATGTTTGAATCCTAATGTCAGATTTATGTCCATTAATTCTTTTGCAAAGTTTGTCCTATTTGCCTTCTTGACCTCAAAGCGACTGTTTTGGAAAAGGAATGGAGATTCAAGAGGAGGAAGGAAAGAAAACGGGAAGGGAGTAAAGTAGACTCTATGGCTGGTGAGACAGAGTGGCTCAGCTAGAGAGGACATTATGTGAAGGCTTGTTAACCACTTCCTAAGGACATCAAATACAATAATTCATTAAGCAAGTGCTTTTTGGAAAGGTGGGAGGAAGGGTCTGAGAATTTTAAACTTGGCGTATAGCAAACCCTCGATTTACAACCGTTCATTTAGTGACTGTTCAAAATTACAACAACACGAAAAAAAGTGACTTTTAACAGCTTTTCACACTTACGATCACTGCAGCACCTCCCCATCATGTGATCAAAATTCAGATGCTTGACAATTGACTCATATTTATGACCAGTGTCCCAAGGTGATGAGATCACATTCTGCGCCCTTCCGACAAGCAGATCAATGGGGAAGCCTGATTCACTTAATAACCATGTTATTGACTTAACCACTGCAGTGATTCAATGGGAAGAAATATCGTAAAATGGGGCAAAACGTACTGAACAAATGCCTCACTTAGAAACAGAAAATTTGGGCTCAATTGTCTAAACTCTCTGCATCGTTATGGGCAATCAGATGCAGTGTTTGAGGCTTCCTTCTTGTTGGCAATACAGATTCTAATCCAGCCAAATGTTGACTTCAGGGCTGAATTAAAGTTAAATGTCTGGAGACCTGCCAAGTTTGAGTGTGAATCCTGATGCACTGTAATGGTTCTTCTGCAGAACAGAAGGGGTCTACCTGGCTCTAAATCGAGTTCAATGGAATAAGTGCTGAAAATGATGTCATTGACATCTGTCATCTTTTTCTTTTTGTGGCCAAGAATAAACAGTGGCATCATTTGGGATAAATGATCTGCAGTACTCAATTACATCAGTTTTACCATAGCAGCAATCACAAGAAGGAATAAGTAACTCTCACCCCAAAATTTGAGATATCACCACATGTTGATGCAGGGATGCTATTTAGGAGGTTCTGACAGATTCTGGAGAACCGCTATCGGACATTTTGAGTAGTTTGGAGAATCAGCAAACACCACCTCTGGCTGCCCCCAGAGTGGGGTGGGAATGGAGATTTTGCAATATCCTTCCCAAGAGTGGGGATTTTGCAGTATCCTTTCCCTGGAGTGGGGTGGGAATGCCGATTTTGCAATATCCATCCCCTGCCACGCCCACCAAGCCACGCCCACCAAACCACACCAAGTCCACCAAGCCATGCCCACAGACCGGTAGTAAAAAAAAATTGAATTCAACCACTGTGCTGATGTGTCTTGTGTCAACCACTGTGCTGATGTGTCTTGTTTAACAATGGAATGTTGGAGACATGTTGGACATATCAAGTAGGCTGATGTTTATTTTTAAAGCAAAGCCTGCCTGAGAACTTTCTTTAAACTGTAATAAATAATGAAATAATGTTTTGGAACCCCGAGAGATGGCATGCGAAATCTAGGAGGCTTAGGGGATTTTTAATGAACTCTTTTAGTCGTTTTTTATTGGGGGATTTTAAGGGAATTTTAAGGGGAGGGATTTTAAGGGAATTTTAAGGGGAGGGATAGGGCGGGTGATGGGGGGCAGCCGGGGAAACCAGTTCCAGCGCATGCTCGTGGCGACTATCAAATGGGTTCGGAGGTTAAGGGGGAGTGTGTTCCTTTGTATGAGGGTGAGTCCATTTGCACGGTAAGTGGGAGGGGCAGATATGGCGGAAGGGGATCGATCGGTTTAGGGGTCACGCGTTCGATGTATACAGGCGATCGCGTGCCCCGATCCCCTTGACTTCTCCCGTTCCCCGGATGGTCAAGATCCTCAGAGCCTGGGCCTTCCACCAGGTTCGCCTGGTTCGGCAGTTGCGCCCTTCCTTGATCGGGATGCCTTGTGCACGGTCACTCATGCGCTGCTACCTCTCGCTTGGATTATTGTAATGCTCTCTACATGGGCTCCCTTGAAGTGCACTCGGAGGCTTCAGTTAGTCCAGAATGCAGCTGCGCTGGTGATAGAGGAGCTCCGCATAGCTCCCATATAACACCGCCTCCCGCGCAGACTGCACTGGCTGCCTGTGGCCTTTCGAGTGCACTTTAAGGTGCTGGTTACGACCTTTAAAGCGCTCCATGGCTTAGGGCCTGGGTACTTACGGGACCGCCTGCTGTTACCACATGCCTCCCACCGACCCGTACGCTCTCACAGAGAGGGACTTCTCAGGGTGCCGTCCGCCAAGCAATGTCGGCTGGCGGCCCCCAGGAAGGTCCTTCTGTGGGGCTCCTACACTCTGGAATGAACTTCCCCTGGGTTTACGCCAAATACCTGACCTTCAGACATTCCATCGCGAACTGAAGACACATCTTTTTATTCGCTGGGCTGTCTTAAATTGAATTTTATCAAATTTTAAAATTTTATTAACTAATTTTAAATGGGTTTTTTAGCTCACTGTATATTGTAATTTTCAGGCCAATTTTAAAATAAGTTTTTTAATTGCATTTTAAATTATATATTGCACTGTTTGTTTCATTTTTGCCTGTACACCGCCCTGAGTCCTTCGGGAGAAGGGCGGTATAGAAATCAAATAAATAAATAAATAAATAAATAAATCTGTGGGTGTGGATTGCTGGGTATGGTTTGGTGGGCGTGGCTTGGTGGACATGGCAGGAGAAGGATACTGCAAAATCCCCATTCCCTCCCCACTCCAGGGGAAAGATACTGCAAAATCCCCATTCCCTCCCCATTCCAGGGGAAGGATATTGAAAAATCTCCAATCCCTCCCAACTCCAGGGCAAGGATACTGAAAAATTTCCATTCTCACCCCATTCCAGGGGAAAGATACTGAAAAATCTCTATCCCCACTCCAGGGGAAGGATACTGCAAAATACCCATTCCCTCCCCGCTCCAGGGTAAGGATACTGCAAAATACCCATTCCCTCTGTAGGCAATGGGACCTCTGTAGCCAAACATCAGAAGCTGCCTGGTAGCATTCATTCATTCATACATTCATTCATTCATTCATTCATTCATTCATTCATTCATTCATTCATTCATTCATTTTATATTGCTGCCTACTCACACATGGCGACGCAAGGTAGCTCACAGAATATAAAACCACATATAAAAACAATAATAAAAGAAGTCATATAATAAGTTAATATAATAAAATCATCTCCCCACTTCCCGCCCTGGCGACAGCACCTCACACAAGCCATTTAATAGGCTCCATTCCGCATCCTTTTTTTTTTTTTTTAAAAAAAACAATTTTGTTTAAAAGGTATTTGGCTTTGCAACTGCAATTCACTTCATCAGATGTATAAAGTGGATAAACTGATGTGGGATTTGAATTGAGGTGGAGGGAGGGGAAAGGGAGGGGAAGATAGATTGGTTATGCAGGAGCAGGTGACATATGAGACAAATTACCAGTACCTTCTCAATTAAGTGCTATACTCTGTTAAAAAGCTATTTGCATATTGAGACCTTCCAAGATTGCCTGGAACCTTTTGATTTATACTAGTTCAGTAACCTCTCATTCTGTGGTGGAGTTTAAGGTCCATTGTTCCAAAATAGTCACTTTGAGGTCTGCCCTGGAGCATCTTGGGAAGTTTAAATATTCTCATACTTGATCCATGTTTGAATCCTAATGTCAGATTTATGTCCATTAATTCTTTTGTGCAAAGTTTGTCCTATTTGCCTTCTTGACCTCAAAGCGACTGTTTTGGAAAAGGAATGGAGAGATTCAAGAGGAGGAAGGGAAAGAGAAAACGGGGAAGGGAGTAAAGTAGACTCTATGGCTGGTGAGACAGAGTGGCTCAGCTAGAGAGGGACATTATGTGAAGGCTTGTTAACCACTTCCTAAGGACATCAAATACAATAATTCATTAAGCAAGTGCTTTTTGGAAAGGTGGGAGGAAGGGTCTGAGAATTTTAAACTTGGCGTATAGCAAACCCTCGATTTACAACCGTTCATTTAGTGACTGTTCAAAATTACAACAACACGAAAAAAAGTGACTTTTAACAGCTTTTCACACTTACGATCACTGCAGCACCTCCCCATCATGTGATCAAAATTCAGATGCTTGACAATTGACTCATATTTATGACGGTTGCAGTGTCCCAAGGTCATGAGATCACATTCTGCGCCCTTCCGACAAGCAGATCAATGGGGAAGCCTGATTCACTTAATAACCATGTTATTGACTTAACCACTGCAGTGATTCAATGGGAAGAAATATCGTAAAATGGGGCAAAACGTACTGAACAAATGCCTCACTTAGAAACAGAAAATTTGGGCTCAATTGTCTAAACTCTCTGCATCGTTATGGGCAATCAGATGCAGTGTTTGAGGCTTCCTTCTTGTTGGCAATACAGATTCTAATCCAGCCAAATGTTGACTTCAGGGCTGAATTAAAGTTAAATGTCTGGAGACCTGCCAAGTTTGAGTGTGAATCCTGATGCACTGTAATGGTTCTTCTGCAGAACAGAAGGGGTCTACCTGGCTCTAAATCGAGTTCAATGGAATAAGTGCTGAAAATGATGTCATTGACATCTGTCATCTTTTTCTTTTTGTGGCCAAGAATAAACAGTGGCATCATTTGGGATAAATGATCTGCAGTACTCAATTACATCAGTTTTACCATAGCAGCAATCACAAGAAGGAATAAGTAACTCTCACCCCAAAATTTGAGATATCACCACATGTTGATGCAGGGGTGCTATTTAGGAGGTTCTGACAGATTCTGGAGAACCGCTATCGGACATTTTGAGTAGTTTGGAGAATCAGCAAACACAACCTCTGGCTGGCCCCAGAGTGGGGTGGGAATGGAGATTTTGCAATATCCTTCCCAAGAGTGGGGATTTTGCAGTATCCTTTCCCTGGAGTGGGGTGGGAATGGCGATTTTGCAATATCCATCCCCTGCCACGCCCACCAAGCCACGCCCACCAAACCACACCAAGTCCACCAAGCCATGCCCACAGACCGGTAGTAAAAAAAAATTGAATTCAACCACTGTGCTGATGTGTCTTGTTTAACAATGGAATGTTGGAGACATGTTGGACATATCAAGTAGGCTGATGTTTATTTTTAAAGCAAAGCCTGCCTGAGAACTTTCTTTAAACTGTAATAAATAATGAAAATGACCTTGAAGGACAGATAAAGGTCCATTGGCAAAGCAACCAGGTCAAGAAAGTGGTTTACAAAGACACCTCAGATAGCTTCTCCCCCCTTACCCTGCAAGTCTTACAAAGAGAAAAGAGGGAGTAAACATACTATAATGAGACTTGCAAGTTTCTGGAACTATAGCTGTTCTGTTTCCCTCCCCCCAATACTCCCAGCAATGAGTCAGTCAGAGGCCTCCTTTTCTAATTTATTTACATAGATAAATGTCCTGGCCACGTCTACCCATGGGCCTGCCAAGTTTCTGGAGATAACGAGGAAATTATAGATAAGGCCAGAATTACTCACGAATATATTCTTTCCTCCATTGATACAGTTTGCCCGTGCAAATTCATTGCTTTGTCCAAGACAAAAAACCAGGAAGTCCCGCCTCCTATTTATAGTCTCTGCAGATGTCACTGCATGACAATCATTACTTGGCTTTATCCCAACGCTGCTTCTGCTGCGCGCGCTGATCACATCTGCGCAGTCTTGCATCACTCCAAAACTGTTCTTGGGGCGTTGCCAAATCAGAAGAAGGCTCAAGAGAATCAGGCCTTGCCGGCCCCTCCTCCTCCCTTTGAGTGGGTGCCAGGGAGGGAGAGGGCCCAAGAGAACCAGGGCTTGCCAGGTCTTCTCCCTCACTTTCTGAATCATCCGAGTCCAGGAGTCCAGGTCCAGGAACCTGGGTCACAACAATAGCTGTTCTAAAAACTGCTTTAGATTAGCATGGTATTTGTTTCTTGGTCTAGTCTACCTGATAGGACTGAAACAGACTCACTACACCAGTGGTGTCAAACTGGCGGCCCATGGGCCAGATTGTGTTACGCACAGGCCATCTCAGCTCCACGAAGGGAAAAACATCGCAATATGTCACATGACGACAACATGATGCCGCAAGTTTGACACCCGTGCACCACACTAATCCAACAAATGATTCTTTTCTAACAACTGTTATATATAGTATGAGACACAAGAAACAATGAAGCATAGTTATGCTAAGTCTCTACTTGTGGAGGTTCTACAAGTAGAAAAGAATCATAATAACTAGTCAAGCAGCTACTGAAACTATAAAATTGAATCTGCAATAATTAAATCATAATGGATCTGAAAATTCAATCTAAGTCGTGAAGACTGGCAGATGATTTAATCTACCATGAAAGACCAGCAAATTGCTAATTATTTAGTCTACTGTTACTATGCCAGGGCAGGGAAGATGTGCTTGTAGGAGGACTGCAAAATCACACTAGACTGGAAGAGAGCAAAAATGAACCTTCGCTTGAAAAAAGGAAAGGAGAATGTACTAGAAAATTAGACACCTATGAGCTTGATATCTGTGCTCAGCAAGATCTTTAAACAGATTATCAAGTAGCATTTTTATGAGTGCTTGGATAGGGAAGTTACAATTAAGAAGAGGCAACAAATTATGCTAGAGTCTAGACTATCCATATCTTCTTCTCTTATAGTTTAATAATTCAGATGAATGCTATAGATACAACACTCAGATCCAGGTACACTGTAGATACATTGTACCTGGATCTGAGTGCCTTATTTATTTATTTATTAATTTATTATTTGCATTTATAACCCGCCCTTCTCCGAAGACTCAGGGCGGCTTACACTATGTTAAGCAATAGTCTTCATCCATTTGTATATTATATACAAAGTCAACTTATTGCCCCCCCAACAATCTGGGTCCTCATTTTACCTACCTTATAAAGGATGGAAGGCTGAGTCAACCTTGGGCCTGGTGGGACTAGAACCTGCAGTAATTGCAAACAGCTGTGTTAATAACAGACAGACTTAGTCTGCTGAGCCACCAGAGGCCCCCTTTACCATATTGTTTTTATTTTGCCATTATTGTGTATGAATACTGATAAAGCTAGACAATCAGATAGAGTTGACTACTCTAGCCAGAAAAGAGAATATAGGTACAGGTAGTCCTCGACTTATGGGAAGGCAGTGGAACTAGAGAAGAAATAGTATTTTCTCCATTTATATTATGGATTAGACTTTAATATGGATTCAACATAGTGCTCATTTGGAGTTATCTCTTTCCACAATTTTATTCTGGGGTGTTATTCAACCCAATTCACATGGTAGAGAGATTTTTTGTCTGAGCAATTCGGGCACAGAATAAATTCAGCTGAACTTTAATAAATTTCTCTACAGAAAACAATCCTACTGTAAGACCCATTAGCAAACCACTTGGTTCTATCTGTCTCAGGAGATGGACCATTCCATTTGGTCTTTCACCTTTGTAGAGAATCTTTGGAGAAAAACTGTGCAATGGAATGGCTAAATGATTGACAGTAGAAGTGAGAAATGATGGAAGAGGGGAATGCCATTTGAGGAACATGTTAGATTAGGAAAACTTGAAGAGAATATTTGAATACTTCTATTTGTACTAGTTTTAAGGTATGGAAAGATTATTTAGACAAATAGGCATGTAATCTTGTTAATTCCTATTGTTTTGATCTGGGTTCAGAAGCCAGAGTTTTGAAGGATTCTGGCAAGAATATGGAAAGCATCTTATAGAGATTTCTGTAACTAGGTTCATACATTGTGCTCAAATAGAGTGTATCTTATTTGCTTTTCAATTACTGATTGGCATAAATAATCCATAGGCCCTGTCTGATCAGGTCTATAGTGGGTGATGGTTGCTTACAGGGTTCTTACAGCTCTTGTGAGGAATGTGGAACCAGTTCTTTTGGGGTCAAATTCAGCTAGGTAACTAATATCCAGTTATTGTAAACTGTATGCTCTGCGCATGCCTTTGTGTCAATCCCACTAGGTTGACTATACCAGGAAATCAACTTCACAGGAAAGCTAAAACTACTATTATTGAGACTGGCTGTAATAACAGAATCTTGCAAGACTGATAGTGCAGAATCACCTCCTCCTTCTCATAGTTCTGTGAATTAGGGAGGTGAATGTCTGAACTGCTTCTGAATAATCTCATTGCTATGAACTTGAAAGATATTTCAGCCTTTTTCTCTAAGTTACAGCTCTTGGATATTTCTATCAAAGTCATCTTCCTTACTTTTTTACAGGCTGAGATAATAAGCTAAATTTAAGATAGTTTTATTATTCTCTAGTGAATGTGAACGTGGCTGGAAATGGCTTCGAAAAGCAAGCTAAAAACTTATTAAAATACAAGGGAAAATCTCCTTCTCCTCCTTCTCTCCAGAATTTAATATAAAAACCAGCATTTATGGCAGGTTAACTGCAAATGTTTGAAGGGAACACAGACAGAGCTCAGAGAAAAGTAAGGGCTCCAGAAAAAGTCATAGGGCAAAGGGAGTGGCAGAGACAGTAACCTGTACTATGTTGGACTAGTGAATTTAAAAGCAAGTAGCAGAGTTGAATAAGAAATACTATGAAAAAGTGTCAACTCTAGAAAACCGACATAAATAAAAAAGTAAAAAACAACAACTCCTCTCAAGTACTTCTGTAAGTCAGAGATGAAAATGAATCCCAAAATGTAATATCAGAATTGAAAGAAACCTTGAAGATCATCCAGTCTAACATCTTCCCTGTGCATCTGCCCTGTGCTACTACAGTATCTTTGAGAAAGAGCCACCCATACTTTGTTTAAACATCTCCTCTACAGGAGTCAAATATTTTCAGGCCTTAATCTTGGGAGAATGGATGAGGGAAATCTCTCACTTTCATGTGAAATACATTGTTTTTGGAAGTCCCCTTCAGGAGCAATAATTGCATACTTGCAAGCAAGTTATCCTTCCGAAGCAAACAAATAAGGTTTGGGTAAGGAATCAGGATTGAGAATTGTATAGAAGGAAAGTATTGCAATGGCGTTCTCATATATTATGGTCCAAATCCTGATCCTCTATTGACAGTTAGCAACAGAATGGTCAACGCCTGGAATGCTCTACCTGACTCCATTGTTTCATCCTCAAATCCCCACAGCTTCAAGCTTAAACTGTCTACCGTGGACCTCACCCCATTCCTAAGAGGTCCGAAAAGGGGGCGTGCATAAGCACACCTGCGTCCCTACTGTCCCTGTCTTACTGTCCCGATTTATCTGTATTTACTTCTTTTGTTCATGTTTATGTTCATACTTATACTTGCTACCTTGAACATGTTTGACAAACAATAAAAATAAATAAATAAAATAAATTCAAAATGACAAAACTGGAGCCTGATTGGAATTATGCAAATGAGGTTAAAACTACACTGACCCTCTGACGGCACCTCTGTGTGTAGAGAGCCAAGGTGATATCCAGAAACTGTTAAGGCAATAGTAGTTGTAGAAGCATGTGTTAAACCCAGGGAGGCTAGGAAAGATTAGAAAAAGGTTCAGGCAAGCTCCCCTTTGACTCTATAGGGCAATGTTTCTCAATCTTCAAAATTTTAAGACTCTTCTGTTCACAACAAAATACCTTATGCCACCAGACTTGAAATCCTGGATTTAGAAAATTTAGAACTCCGCCGCCTTTGGCATGACCTAAGTATAACTCATAAAATCATCTGCTACAATGTCCTTCCTGTCTACTTCAGCTTCAGTCGCAACAATACACGAGCACACAATAGATTTAAACTTAATGTGAACCGCTCCAATCTTGATTGTAGAAAATATGACTTCAGTAACAGAGTTGTTAATGCCTGGAATGCACTACCTGACTCTTTGGTCTCTTCTAAAATCCCCAAAGCTTTAACCAAAGACTGACTACTATTGACCTTACCCCGTTCCTGTCCTAATGTTCCCTTTGATTGTATCCAATTTGTATGGTTATTTCATGCTTATACTTATACTGTTGTGTTTGACAAATAAATAAAAATAAAAAAATGTGGACTTCAACTCCCAGAATTCTCCAGCCAGCATGCTAGCTGTGGAATTCTAGGAGTTAAAGTCCACAGAGCTTAAAGTTGCCAGAATTGAGACACACTGCTCTGTTTAGGAAATAAGAGGGAAGGAAAGGAAAACATAGGCAGACTTGCAAAATTTTGCTTTGTTTCAACATAGTTCTAGTCTTCCTGGGGAAACAAGGTTTGCTTATAAACTAATATGACCTGCATGTTTTTGTATCTACCAAGTTTGTAAACATTGAGCAATGGAATGTGGTTCAAAAGTTTTAGCCCATTTTGGAAAAGAAGAGATGTAAAGATATGGGAAAATAAAGCCGGAAACATTAACAAGAAAGGAAGAGATAGTCTATCATCTGGGACATGGGTTTATAGTTCCCCCCAATAATAATTATGTATTAACATTTTCAAGGCTGAAAAATGCTAATAAGCTATTTATATGTATAAATGCAAATTTAAAATAATTACCAGAATTTATTTATATTTCACAGAAAGCAAACCAATTAAATTTCCCATCCACATCACCTCAAATAAATTCAATTACTTTACACTCCCTACATATCATTCCAAATTAGTAGTTCTTCAATTAAACTGGAGATTATTTTCCACCCAGACCCAGATCCAATTCAAATTCTGCTCAATTAATTGTTGCATCTGCCACAATCCTTTCTTCTAAAAATCACCTGTATAGTTCATTCAGGCAATGAAATATAACAGCTCAGAGTTGCAGGTCAGATAAATGAATATTCTTTCAAGCATTTTATAAGAGGCGGAACAGCTAAATTAACATGACTGAAGAATATCGGTGGTTGTATTAAATAGTTTCTTTCTTCCTGTGTGTACTTCTTCTGTACACACAGAGCAACAAGGTATAGAATACTATTCTTGAATTTTGCAGCAATATAAATGCCGATTGCTGATGGACACTGTGCTCACTTCTCCTGATGACTTCAACTTGAAGTGTGCCAGTGGTTAACATAGTCCTCCTATTGTTATTCAATAACAAATAGTGGTCCTAGCCTACTCATGTGCCAAATAATTTTAAAATGTTAAGGTTTTATTATATGCTGTAATCACGGGTGCAATTCATCAGGTTCTGACAGGTTCTGGAGAACTGGTAGAGGAAATTTTGAGTAGTTTGGAGAACCCGCAAATTCCACCTCTGGCTGGCCCCAGAGTGGGGTGGGAATGGGGATTTTCCAGTATCCTCCTCTGTCATGCCTACGAAGCCACACCACGCCGCCAAGTCACACCCACAGAACCGGTAGTAAAAAAAAAATGAATTCTACCACTGGCTGTAATTATGTATTATATACGTTATATGATGTAATTGACTCCGATATATTGTTAGTACAAAGGGCACTCTTACTAAAACATCACTGTGTTAAGTTCTGGAACAAAATTTGTGCAAGGAAGATTTGGGGAGATGGCACAGTATGCAAGAAGGAGACCAAGAAAGAATCAGTAAAGATTAATTCAGGCAGACCTATCAAACAGGTCTTTAAAAAAGGAGTTGCAAGTCAGAAATGATATGCAGAAGACAATAGATTAAAAAAAAATCCTTAGCATTTTAAAACAGGAGTGTACAAATAGAAGTGCACAAGAATATTGGCCCTTGGATCTTTTATGCCCCACACAGCTCATTAATAGGGGATAACAAAGATTTTAAAAGGAAGAAAAAGACTACTCTGAAGTGACCAGAAAGGAAAGAGTCTCAATATGAGTTCACACATGCAGGCCTTTTATAATTATATGTCTGATATTTAATACAGTAATTGATTAAATTGGTGTTTCAGAAACTTTACTTACAGGTCTAAAGAAAGTGGAATAGGTTGTGGTGGCTACTATTTGATCCAATATTCTTAGCATGTGTGAAAAATGAACACTACATATGGGTGAGGAAGAGCTCCTCCATACAAAGAAGATTCTCCAGGATCAGTCTGCAAATAGAAATCGCATATGTTGGTTCATTCACAGAGTTGTTTTTGCACAGGTGCCAAGTTACCTCAATATGTGACCAGTGGTGGGATTCAAATTTTTTTACTACCGGTTCTGTGGGCGTGGCTTGCTGGGTGTGGCATGGCTTGGTGGGTGTGGCAGGGGAAGGATACTGCAAAAATCCCCATTTCCTCCCCATTAGCTGGGAATTGGGAGGCAGAGAATAGATGGGGGCGGGGCCAGTCAGAATTTTTACTACCGGTTCTCCAAACTACTCAAAATTTCTGCTACTGATTCTTCAGAACTGGTCAGAACCTGCTGAATACCACCTCTGTGGACACATGTCATTTGGACCATACTTTACATTAACATGGATCCCTTATATGTGTATATAAGGGACACTAAAGGTTGTATATGTGAGAACCTATACATACTGTAGTAATTAAGCTACTGAAGGAGACAATCTAAAAGTTATGTGTGCCTCATTTTGTAGGAATTGTAGGGGAAGAGATATCCATATGTATTACTTCACCTAATTCCTGCTTTCCCCATACTGTTATCCTGAAGACTTGATGGATTGGACTCCCTGCTTCCTATAATTTTACCTATATATCAAGGGGGAAAGGGTGTTCATTGTGCAGACACCATGGTTAACATTTCTGTTGCAGACATGATTAGTGTTTCAGGCAGGCCTAGTTTTTTTTTTTTTTTTTTGCATTTATATCCTGCCCTTCTCCGAAGACTCAGGGCGGCTTACACTATGTTAGCAATAGTCTTCATTCTATTTGTATATTTATATACAAAGTCAACTTATGACCACGTAAGGGCCGTGGTGGCTCAGGCTGTAAGATAGCCTGTTATTAAAACACAGCAGCCTGCAATTACTGCAGGCTCGAATCCCACCAGGCCCAAGGTTGACTCAGCCTTCCATCCTTTATAAGGTAGGTAAAATGAGGACCCAGATTGTTGGGGGGGCAATAAGTTTTTTTTTTTTAATTTACATTTATATCCCGCCCTTCTCCGAAGACTCAGGGCGGCTTACAGTGTATAAGGCAATAGTCTCATTCTATTTGTATATTTACAAAGTCAATGTATTGCCCCCCCAACAATCTGGGTCCTCATTTTACCTACCTTATAAAGGATGGAAGGCTGAGTCAACCTCGGGCCGGGCTTGAACCTGCAGTAATTGCAGGCTACTATGTTCTAATAACAGGCTTTACCAGCTTGAGCTATTACGTTGACTTTGTAAATATACAAATAGAATGAGACTATTGCCTTATACACTGTAAGCCGCCCTGAGTCTTCGGAGAAGGGCGGGATATAAATGTAAATAAATAATAAAAAAAAACTTATTGCCCCCAACAATCTGGGTCCTCATTTTACCTACCTTATAAAGGATGGAAGGCTGAGTCAACCTTGGGCCTGGTGGGACTAGAACCTGCAGTAATTGCAGGCAGCTGCTGTTAATAACAGACTGCATTAGCAGCCTGAGCCACAGAGGCCCGTAATTTGTATGTACAATCGCATGAAAAGACAATAACATGAAAATATTGATTTTTTTTTATAAGAATAAGTTTTGGGCTAACAAGGTTGGAAAATCTATTTATACTTTTTCTAAGAAAATAATAAGTTATGAACATATTTGTTATTAGTACAGTTGCTCATTTTACCTTAGGTGTAATTATACACAAATTATGCAATATCATTAATGGAAGAGAATTTAAAATTTTGAGCAACAGAATTATACTAATAAGCAGAGAATCAAACCTACCTTTTCTGTAATGGTGTGGCTTGGCATTTTAAAACCTCTGTGGATTTAATAGTTTCACATCCCCCATTAGATGGCTGTGTTGTGCTGTTTAAATTGTGAAGCACACAGTTCATCCACATTTCTCTTCTCAAATTTCCCAGCTATACAATTGCTTCAACCTTAGTGATATGATCATTAATAATCAGGATAATCAAATAAAAAATGCTTGCCCAGTCTGATTGAATGAAAGAGGGAAAAAAAATTCTGACCAGGTGTGGTTTTGCATTTTAAACTCGGTTAAATCATAGCAGGCTCAAGGCTACAGAAACAAAACAGTTTTCTTTTATCCATCCTGCTGCTAAACTCATTTACTGTGGAATGAGAGCGTTCTTTTGTGGAAAAAGGAAAATATACTTTACAAGTAAATGATAAAAGATCAGCATCTAGAAACTTGTACATGCCTGCCCACTCACAGATCATAAACGATTCAATAAGATAAGAAAGAAAGAAAGGATGTTATAATGAACAGCCTGTGCTTGTAAATCTCTGGCTTTTCACATTTGTGGACTGCACTAAAAAAAATATATCAGATAATTACCAGTCAGATTTAATTACCAGTTCTATTTAGAGGACACTAAATTCAGTCTCTCCATCACTGAAAAGAGGTGATTGCATCAGCTTGATTGCTAAACTGCAGGTCCTGCTTCAGCAACTGAAGGCCTGTGTTTTGCTGAGAAAGAGGTGATAGGCTGGATAATTCGGGATTGAACTATTTTTTTGTTGTTCAATAAATTCACCTGGGCCAAACATTCAGGAAAACCTCCAGTTGTTAAGATACATTTCATGGTAAATATATATTCAAGCCACTTTTAAAGCTTTTGTGATGCTTTTTAAAAAAAAAAATACTTGTATATCAGTGGTGGGTTGCTACTGGTTTGCCCCGGTTCAGGCAAACCCATAACAGCGGCAGCAGGAGGCTCCGCCCACCCACCGGACATCATCAAATATGATCTGCACACGCATGAGCAAACTGGTAGCAAAGGTAAGTGAAACTCACCCCTGTTGTATATATAAAAAAAGATTTTAAAAGAACACAAATTTATCTGAATATTCATCACTCCTGGAAAGTTCAGTGCATTTTTGCTTACTTTGTAGTATACAATTGATTCAGTTACACAAAAGAAGTTTCTTATTTTAGAAGGGAAGAAATGGAAAATTAAATAGCAAAAGTAGGTGAGAGAGAGCAAATTTCTAATTTGTCCTCTAGCTGACACTATGACTGAACAGACGTTCACATATAGAAAGAGTGGCAGAGTCTTAAGATTATCGTATAACTCATAATGATGGGTAGCCTAGATAATTTTTTAAAAAGATCACAGGTAAAGGTATCCTCAGCTTACAACCCCAGTTTGGACCAGAATTTCTGTTGTTAAGCAAGGTTAAGTGGAGTTGTTCAATTTCATGATCCATTTTGCCACAGTCATAAAGTGAATCACTGTAATAGTTACAGGAATCATCCGGTTATTAATCTGACTTTCCCCCATTGACTTTGTTTGCTGGAACCCACTGGGAAGGTTGCTAATGGTGATCACATGACAACACTGAAAAAAGTGACTTATGACCATTTTTTACACTTATAACTATTGCAGCATCCCCATGATCATGTGATCAAAATTAAGGCGCTTGGGAACTGACTCATATTTATGACCGTTGCAGTGTCCTGGGGTCATGTGATCATTTTTTGTGACCTTCTGACAAGCAAAGTCAATGGGAAAGCCAGATTCACTTAACATGTTACTAACTTAACAACTGTAGTGATTCACTTAACAACTGTGGCAGGAAAGGTCATAAAATGGGACAAAATTCACTTAACAAATGTCTCACTTAGCAACAGAAATTTGGGGCTCAGTTGTGGCCATAAGGTGAGGACTACCTGTATACTGTAATCGCAGTGATGTAATACAGGAAAACAGGACATGATTCAACTCTGAATGTTTTTTTCTCCACAGGCCAACAGAAGCGATACTTCAATCAGAATAGAGCTGGAAGGGACTTTGGAGGTCTTCTAGTCCAACCCCCTGCTCAAGCAGGAGACCCTATGCCATTTCAGACAGGTGGCTGTCCAATCTTTTCTTAAAAACCTCAAGAGATGAAATCCCTACAACTTTGGAAGCAAGCTGTTCTACTGGTTAATTATACTCACTGTTAGAAAGTTTCTCCTTAATTCCAGGTTGCTTCTCTCCTTGATTAATTTCCATCCATTGTTTCTTGTCCTGCTTTCGAAAATAAATTGTCCCCCTCTTCTTTGTGTCAGCCCCTCAAATACTGGAATACTACTATCATTTCACCCAGGGGTGAAAATTACTTACCTTCCTTACCGGTCTGGAAATACACGCACCGCACATGTACACTTGCTTCGCTCGCACGTGTGTACATGCGCGTGCAGACCTTCTGCGCATGCGCAGAAGATAAAAAACACATTACTTCCTGGTTAAAACCAGGAAGTAATGACACCTGGGTGGGTGGGCGGAGCTTTGCTCCACCATTGCTATTGGATTGCCAAACTAATAATAATAATAATAATAATAATAATAATGTTTTAATTTGTATACCGCCCTTCTCCCGAAGGACTCAGGGCGGTGAACAGGCAAATAAAATACAAACAGAAACATACACCATAATTAAAATAACCCTTAAAAAACTGATTTAAGTATGCCAGAAATTTAAAATAAAATTACACCCCATACAAATTACAACAATTTAAAACACACAATTAAAATTTAAAATTTAAAATCAGGCCAGTCCAGCCATGATCGCTGCCAGCTACCAACTACCAGTCCAACTATCAACTACCAGTCCAACTATCGCTGCCAACTACAGCCATGATCGCTACCGGATCGTGCAATCCGGTCCGATCTGGGAGCATTTTACCCCTGGTGTCACCCCTAGTCCCTCTTTTCTCTAAACTTTTCTCTATACCCAATTCCTGCAATTGTTCTTCATATGTTTTTGTCTCCAGGCCGACTACATGTCAGACTGGCTTGATAAAGGATGGGATCCCTTTCCATTGGTAGTGCACAAAACCTTCAGTGAATTTCCATGTTTTAGCAGTGATTCTGAGAGTATACCATACTGGAAATCAGAAAAACGAAGAAGATAATTAAATGCAGTAAATATTTCATTTCTTTTCTTTTGATGCCTTTCCTACCTGACTCATGCAATTTAAATGATAATTCTTCTTTGCAAGTTTTATTTCTTTTTTTCATTAAACGGTAGAGGTAGCATTTCAGCTGGCTAAAGATCTTTTGTTAAGAGTGTTTTTACAAATTGAACTTATCGAGGTAGAGGTATAAATATCACTGAATTAAATGATGTCAATTTTAAAAGTAGGATTACAATCATACTGATCTAGCAAATAGGCATTGTTCAAGATACTTTAGTGAATTTTTCAATGTATCCCTTTATATGCATATGCACTCAGTTTCATGAGCTCACGAAAGGGCATTTGAAAGAAAGCTTGTGAGAGAGATGATTTAGATTGTAGAAAATACAGTGTATATATTTAACTTATTTTTTTACAATTAGTTCCTGTACTTCTAGATAGAGTTCCCCATATTCTGAGTATGTCTACTCATGTATTCCTTTATTTAAATGTATTAGGAGTGGAAACAATTTAGAACAACAAATTTTCATAGAAACAATGAGTGGTAAAAATGTGCATCTTCTCCTGCTACACATTTTAAGCTGACTGGCCTTCGTATTGGGTGGCTGTTATGTTATACATCCGGGGTCTCCAACCTTGGCAACTTTAAGACTTGTGGACTTCAACTCCCAGAATTCCTCAGCCAGCTTTGCTTAAGTCTTAAAGTTGCCAAGGTTGGAGACCCCTGTTATACATGGTCTCTATGACATAAATACTGTATGTGGCTTTGTCTAACCAAACTTCAAGAGATTTCATGGAATGAAGAACAGTTATATATTGTAATCTCTATGATTACTTTTTGATTCCAGTTTATACTTTGAACCAGGACTCCTTTCAATTCTGGAATACATGCACTCCATGTGGTAATAGCATTCAGTGTCCATGTAATATACATTCTTTAACCTCAAACGAACATTACTCATCTCAAATGATCTAAGTGCCAGAGCTCACTGTAACAGCATTGCCAAAAAAGCATTAAAAGTTGTTAACCTAATCTTGTTGTAGCTTCTTCTCTGGTAATATTGAACTGCAAAACTAGGGCATACAAAATTTTTGCTAGACCAATTCTTGAATACAGCTCATCTGTCTGGAACCCGCATTGCATATTGGACATTAATACAATCGAACAAGTCCAGAGATATTTCACAAGAAGAGTCCTCCACTCTTCTGCTTGCATTGGAATACTTTGTGTCACCTGACTTTAAATTTTGGGCTTAGACAACTTGAAACTTTGCCATCTTCGGTCTGACCTAAGCGTAGTACATAAAATTATCTGCTATGATGTCCTACTTGTCAATGAATACTTCAGCTTCAACCACAACAATACACGAGCACATAATAGATACAAACCACGCCAAACTCGATTGCATAAAATACGACTTCAGTAACAGAGTTGTTAATGCCTGGAATGCGCTACCTGACTGTGGTTTCTTCCCCCAAACCCCAAAACTTTAACCTTAAGACTGTCTACTGTCGATTTCACATCATTCCTAAGAGGTCTTTAAGGGGCGTGCATAAGCGCACCAACGTGCCTACCATCCCCGTCCTGCTGTCCCCATTTATTCATATCCATTTCATGTATTCATAATTATGTTTATACATATATCTGTTATCTAATACATGCTTGATAGAAAATAAATAAATAAAATAAAGTAAAATAAAATAAACCTGTAATTAATTCCTTCCTTCCTTCCTTCCTTCCTTCCTTCCTTCCTTCCTTCCTTCCTTCCTTCCTTCCTTCCTTCCTTCCTTCCTCCCTCCCTCCCTCCCTCCCTCCCTCCCTCCCTTCCTTCCTTCCTTCTCTGACCTAGTGCTAGAGAAAAAGATAAAACCCCTTTAGTCATGTTATTAGTGTTAGAGAAATCTATCACAAGCAAGATGTGGAACTTTGAAAATTACAAACATTATACACTTTGCCTGGAAAACCGCACTTGAATCACAATACAAACATTTCTAATTTCAAATTCAGCTCATAAGGAGATGATAAATTGTCTTAATCCAGATATAGGGAATCTGTATCTGCAGATAATGCTGTATTATAACTCATAGTACACCTAACTATAACGGTTATCATAAGTAATGCTAGGGATTGTAGTTTAACAATGACTTGAAGGCCAAAACTTCACCTCCTTGCCTTAATTCCAACTGGTTCTTCACCATTCAATCAGTTTCTTCAAAACAGAAATAAAAAAAGCAAGGAAACAGTTCAAACATTTGCGGTTAAGACACTGGTATCTAATACTGGGAATGGTATGTAATGTTAACTTTGTGTTATGAACTTTTCGGTTTCATCAAAAAAAAAAGGGGTGTGTGTGAAAAGAAATTATAGTTTTGAGGTGGATATTCACAAGGGAATAGTTCCTCATTACAGGCTCCTGGGCAGTCAGTGTCTGGAAAAGAACAACTCCCTACTACATGGAGTCCTTGACTTACAACCATTTGTTTAGGGACCATTTGAAGTTGCAATGGCACTGAAAAAAGTGACTTACAGCCATTTTTCACACTGACAACCATTGCAGCATTCCCATGATCACATGATCAAAATTCAAACACTTGGCAACTGGTTCATATTTATGACGGTTGCAGTGTCCCAGGGTCATGTGTTCACCTTTTACGAACTTCTGACAAGCAAAGTCAATGGGGAAGCCAGATTGTTGTGTCTTGTCCGCTCTCACCGCAGCCGGGGTCTGCTTATCTGCTCCCGAACACGGAGGAATGTATGCCTCCCGGCCCCAGTTCTGGCTCCATGCCCAAACAAGCTGCAGAGGAGGGGGCACCTCCTGGTCCCAGCCCTGGCTCCATGCCCAAGCAGGCTGCAGAGGAGGGAGCATCCCCCGGCCCCAGCCCTGGCTCCATGCCCAGGCAAACGGAGCAGCTAGACCCCTCCCCCTCCTCCACAGCATGTGAGCCTGAGGAAAGTTTACTTCCAACAACAGCTGATTGGAGTGACCCTCGCATCAGAAGATTGGATAGGCGGAGGCAACAGAAGGAAGGGAGGGGCAGGCCTTAATGAGTGCTGAGTCATGGAGCCACACCCCATGGCCTATATAAAGGATCTGCTTTCTGGCAGTCTCTGAGTCAGGCAAAGTCGAACTTATCTTGCTGAAGTCACTTACTGGTCTCCTGCCTGCTCTGAGGACTTTGCTAGGACTTTGGGCAGAGCTGCAGAGGCAAGCCTGATTCGGATTTCCCTGACCCGGCCGTCGGCGGAGGAGTGGGACACGACACAGATTCACTTAACAACCGTGTTACTAACTTAACCACTGCAGTGATTCACTTAACAACTGTGGCAAGAAAGGTAGTAAAATGGGGCAAAACTCATTTAACTGTCTCACTTAGCAACATAAATTTTGTCTTTTGTTGTGGTCATAAGTTGAGGACCACATGTATTATATAAAAAAAAGTTCCTAAAGTCATATTTGGCTGAAGTAGCAATGGATGATTTATTCATTTTTTTGTTTCTTCCTTCGATTTCCCCCCCCCCCATAAAAATAGCTTAATCATGTGAATTTCAATGGCCTACAAAGAAAAACATAATAGAATTATATAATCATATAGTATTAAATTACTTTAAAACTGGATAAATGATTCATTTAATGACTAGCACATATGCGCGAAGGGAACCTTTACCTTTACCTTTTATGGCATTCTCTTGGCTAATTAAAAAAGTCAACATGACAATTCCCTGGTGCTGAATGTACCACAATAGGGTCCTAATGGAGAAACTTCTTTTTCCTTGACCGCCCTGATTTCCTGATAGTAGGGAAATTTCAACTATTTTTCTTGAATCACTCATATTGGATAGATTAATTCTGATCTAACAAAGAAGTTCTCCTAATATTTAGTGGCCAAGTCACATAGAGTTTTAAAGGTTAAAACGAGCACTTTAAATTTCATCCAGTACAGGCATGCCAAGGTGCACAGCATAGATGCAAACTGCAATATGATTATGGTGTCTTTTGCTATTAACCACAAATGCTCCATTATTTTCTTTTTACTGTTGCAGATTTTTAAAGGCAGCGCCCTGCAGAATATTGTGAAGTAATCCAACTAGGTCTTTATGGGAATTACTGTTGCTCCATCTTCTTCCTTTAGGTGGGACCAAATCTGGTGCACCCATGTCCTCCTGACCACAATTTCCACTTGCCTTTCCAGCAGGAATGCTGGATGATAGGATTGCAAGGGAACCTGCAAGGGAACATTCTCAGCCCAGATCAGGAGTCTTCAGCCCATCCCAGATGAATGGCTATCTAACCTTTGTTTGTAACCCTCCAGTGATGCAGCCCCAACGTTCTAGGACAGGGGTCTCCAACCTTGGTCCCTTTAAGACTTGTGGACTTCAATTCCCAGAGTTCCTCAGCCAGCTTTGCCAAGGTTGGAAACCCCTGTTCTAGGAGGCAGACTGTTCTACTGCTGAATAGTTCTCATAATAATTAAAATATAAATTTTAGTAAAATAATTTCTCTTTATTTCAAATTTGGATTTCTCTCTGTAATTTTGCCACTCACTGGTTTTTGTTATACCCCAGGCCCCAGAGAGAATACATGGAATTCTTCTTCTCTGTGATAACCTTTCAGCTGGGGTGGGTTCTACTTACCTTTACTACCGGTTCGCATCGTGCTCGCACGCGCTCGCTCTGCATGCACAGATCGCTTTTGATGACATTCGGGTCAGTGGGTGGAGCCTCCCGCCAGTTTTACTACTGGTTCTATAGAACCGGTCCGAACAGGGGGCAACCCGCCACTGCCTTTCAGGTATTGGAACTTATCAGAGTTTGTTGCAGATATCACATCCAGAAAGCACACACAGATAACTGATTCAGCAGGTGTAATGTATCTTTAAATGGTTTTGGCGGGAAACAAGCACGTTGCTGATTGGTTAAAGCCGCCGGTTGAACTGTATATAAGGAGAGGTTTTTCCCCAGCCTGGCTGCTGGGTTCACCATATATTAAAGAGCTGTTGTCACTACCCTGGTCTCCAGCCTCGTTACTTCCCGAATTTAACACTGGCGACGAAGGTGGGATCTCGAGGCTAAAGAGCACCAGGAACGAGCTGAAGCACGGAAGAACCGAACCCAGCAAACTCAGGGCAGAAACGCGGAGATGGCCAGCTACACTCCGCCCGCGCCGTTTGACCCAGCCAGGGAGAAATGGGGAACGTACATGACCCGTTTCGAAAGCTTCCTAGAGGCAAACGAACTGCAAGGAGTTCCAGACAACCGCAAAAGGGCATATTTCCTGAGCCACTGCGGTCCCGAGGTCATCGACATTGCGGAAGCCCTGGCAGAGCCAACGCCGGTACAATCGGTATCGTGGCAAACTCTGCAAAATCTATTGAAGAACCATTTCGCGCCAACACCGTCCAAATACGTACGGCGTTTTGAATTTGGGGAGCGCAGACAGCAAGAGGGCGAATCCATCAGCGATTACATGGCCGCCCTACGAAAAGCCTCCAAGGACTGTGGGTACCGAGACTTGGACGAGGAGCTGTTAGAGCAACTCATCCGTGGGGTCAGAGACATGCGTTTGCGGAGGCGGCTGCTATCAAAAAGCAATCTAACGCTGGCAAACGCTCTGGACGAAGCCAGAGCTCATGAGATGTCCACCCAAGCGGCGGAAACCCTACAAAAGCCACTCACGCCAACGGCGAGCGCGAGCGCGAAATCAACCCCGGTCCACAACGAAGAAATCCAGACCGAATCAGACGGCGAGGATGAGGAAGGAGTTTGCCTCACCGAGAGAAGGGGCAAAGAAGACCGGGATGAATGTGGAAGTTGCGGAGGGCAACACCAGCGTCAACGATGCAAGTTCAAGGACGCTACATGTCGGCGGTGCGAGAAGAAGGGGCACCTGGCTCAAGTCTGTCGAGCACCCCAACCTTCCCGCCGAAAATTCAAACCAACCAATCAGAGCGCAGGATCGGCAAGGCGACCCGCGATTGGTCAAAACAAAAAGGGCGCGAATTCAAATCGAACGACCGTGATAATAGGCCGTGCAGCAACCCGCGTCGAGAAGAAAATCTTCACAAAACCGAGAATCGAAGGAGTGCCGTGCCGACTAGAAGTGGACACAGGGTCAGCGATCACAATCATGTCCTGGGACACTTTTGCGAAAGCTTTGCCGAGAATCGCCAAACGCAAACTGCAAACACAACGGCTACGAGTGCACGACTACCAAGGGAATCGCATCCCTGTTCGAGGGACCACCTCCGTCCGCGTCGAGTACGGACCACACAAGAAGACCCTGCCCATCACGATAGTCGAAGGGACCCTGCCAAGTCTGTTGGGACTAGACTGGTTCCGTGCATTGGGCATGGGAGTGACTGGCATCTACAGAAGTGACTTTAACCTAAAAGACACACTCATGAACGAGTTCGAAGATGTCTTCAAGGACTGCCTGGGCAAGTACAAGGGGACCCCTATTTCCTTCAATTTAGACCCCCAGGTAGCCCCCATTAGGTTAAAGGCAAGGAGAGTCCCTTTTGCCCTTAAACCTAAGATTGACAAGGAGATAGACAAGCTCATCAGTCAGGGGATTCTGGTGCCAGTCGATCACGCAAAGTGGGAGACGCCAATCGTCACCCCAGTGAAACCAGATGGGTCAGTTAGAATCTGCGCTGACTACAAGGCGACGTTAAACAAAGCCTTGCAGAAAAGCGCTTACCCGGTCCCCGTGGTGCAACACTTGCTGCACTCGCTGGGGCAAGGGCACGTTTTTGCCAAGTTAGATTTGGCTCAAGCCTATCAACAACTGCCTGTAGACGCCAACACAGCCGAAGGCCAGACGATTGTGACTCACAAAGGTGCTTTCAAGTGTACCAGGTTACAGTTTGGGGTGAGTGTGGCACCTGGTCTATTCCAAAACTTAATGGAGCGACTTCTGCAAGGGCTCCCGGGGGTAGTCCCCTATTTCGATGATGTATTGATATCAGCCGAAAATTTAGAAGAATTGGGGGAGCGTTTGAGAAAAGTTCTGGGCATTTTCCGGTCAGCCGGTCTAAAGGTTAAAGTGAACAAATGCCAGATAGGGGTAGAATCCGTAGAGTTCTTGGGCCACAGAATAGACAAGGAGGGAATTCACCCCACTGAAAGCAAGGTCAAGGCAATACGAAAGGCTCCAGCGCCCAATAACAAAACAGAGCTACAGGCATTCCTGGGTCTAGTGAATTTTTACGCGGTCTTTTTAAAAAATAAGGCAACCGTTGCCGAGCCGCTACATAAGTTACTGGGAAAGAATACTGCTTGGTCTTGGGGAAAGTCGGAAGCTAGGGCTTTGAGCAGTAAAAACCTACTCTCGGCGATAGCTTACTGATTCAGTATCATAGCTCATTGCCATTGGTATTAGTCTGCGATGCTTCCCCTTACGGGTGGGGCTGTGCTCAGCCACAGGCTTCCAAATGGCACAGAAGCCCCAATAGCCTTCTACTCCAGAACGATGTCCTCGACAGAGAGGAACTATAGCCAGTTGGATAAGGAAGCGCTAGCTATTGTGTCAGGGGTAAAAAAGTTTCACGAATACGTTTTTGGTAGAGACTTTGAAATTGTGACAGACCATAGACCACTGTTAGGGATACTGGCTGGCGATCGCCCAACGCCTGTGGCACTTTCGCCACGATTGACCCGATGGACTATCTTCTTAGCCGCCTATTCCTACAAACTGCAGCATCGGCCGGGAAAAGAGTTGGGGCATGCGGACGCATTAAGCAGATGCCCACTACCAGGGGCGATCGAAGACCCCACTCCGGGGACGCCCATACTGTTAATTGACTCTCTGGACTCTGGCCCAGTCACATCTAAGGAGGTGGCTCGGGCGTCATACCGGGACATTACTTTGAGAACTGTACTCGGTTGGGTACAAAGAGGGTGGCCCGCTGCGCCGGGCGAGCGTTTTAAAGAATTTGTAAAAAAACGTGGGGAACTTTCGGCTCAAGGGGGGTGCCTGCTATGGGGGGATAGAGTGGTGATCCCAGAAAAATTGAGGAAAAGGGTGTTGGACCTCCTCCACGAGGGTCACCCAGGGATCGTTAGGATGAAGGGTCTAGCGAGAAGCTATGTGTGGTGGCCCTTAATGGACTCAGAAATTGCTGAAAGGGTAGGGAAATGCCAGGCCTGCCAGGAGTCCAGACCGCTACCCCCAACGGCCCCGGTTCGGGAATGGGAGAAACCCCAGGGCCCCTGGTCTAGAATACACATTGATTTTGCCGGCCCCTTCCACGGCCAAACCTTCCTGGTCGTAGTAGATGCCTACTCCAAATGGCTGGAAATCATTCTCATGAGATCCATGACAGCCGAGGCCGTGATCTCAGTCCTACGGCACCTATTTGTAACCCATGGGTTGCCCGACACGCTAGTTTCCGATAACGGCCCGCAATTCACGGCAACCCAATTTGAGGAGTACCTGGCAGAGGAGGGCATCCGACATGCCCTCTCGGCGCCTTTCCACCCTGCGACGAATGGCCTTGCAGAGCGTTCCGTCCGGAGCGCAAAAGAGGCATTGTCCAGACTTAAGCCAGGCGACTGGCAAACAAAAATCGATGTTTTCCTGGCCGTCCAACACAGAACCCCCTGTGTCACAACCGGCAGAAGCCCAGCCGAATTATTAATGGGCCGAAAGCTCAGGTGCCCCCTAGACCGTCTAAATCCAAACTATACGCCGGAGGGTTACAAGGGGGAAATAGGAAAAACAAGAGAAATGGACATAGGCGACCGAGTGTGGGCACACAACTATGGTGAAGGCCCAACCTGGATAGCAGGACAAATCCTAAACAGAACAGGTCCAAAATCATACTTGGTAGAGTTAAAGGACGGCCGAGTATGGAGGCGCCACATAGACCAAATACGAAAACGCATAGCCGAACAGTCTGAACTAATCGAAACGGGCCCTGACTATACAATGTTTGATTCCACAGCTGACTCAAACCCGGAAAAAACGCAGGACTTATCTGAAATTCCGGAGGTCCAGCAACGCCCACAGGTTCCAGTAGAAAACAGCAGGGACGACTCTGCTAATAATCCAGGGCCGGATGGCCTAGAGAGGGAGCTTAGAGGAGCAAACAGCCCCTCCGGTCAGCTCGACCCACTCCCAGGGAATGTACTGCGCAGGTCCGAAAGAGTCAGGAGACGCCCAGTCTATTTGCGTGATTACGTTGAAAAATAATATGTAAATATCTTGTAAATATGGGTAAAGTGTTTTCTGGGAGGGAAGGAATGTAATGTATCTTTAAATGGTTTTGGCGGGAAACAAGCACGTTGCTGATTGGTTAAAGCCGCCGGTTGAACTGTATATAAGGAGAGATTTTTCCCCAGCCTGGCTGCTGGGTTCACCATATATTAAAGAGCTGTTGTCACTACCCTGGTCTCCAGCCTCGTTACTTCCCGAACTTAACAGCAGGATTCATTAACTTCTCTTTATATACATCATAACACATACAATACCAACAGCAGATTCTTCCAACCTGATAGAGAGTTATAGGGAACACAGGCAGAGGAGAGAAGCAGTTTCAGTTCAGCAGTCTAGTTCAGGGGTCTCCAACCTTGGTCCCTTTAAGACTTGTGGACTTCAACTCCCAGAGTTGGGAGTTGAAGTCCACAACATCTAGTTTCAGTTTCAATTCTCAGCACAGCACTCAGAGCTACAAAGCCACGCCCAGGCTCCTTCCTGTCTCAGCTCCTATTGGCTGACCCAGTTGCTATGCCTATTCATTGGCTGACCTTGTTACCATGTCTCCATTCCAGTTCATGAATATTCTGACAGAACGGTTATTAACCTATCTTGTAACCCTATCTTCTTTAAGCTAAGCATACCTAGTTCTTCTAAATGTTCTTCATAGGTTTTGGATTCTAAGTCCCCTATCATCTTTGTTATTGTTTTCTTCACTTTTTTTCCCCAGTGATTCCAAGTCACAGAATTGTTGTCTCTAAGAGGTCACCCAAGAGCCATAAGAGAACCTTGATGTACAAGTAGGAACTCTATCTTGCTTGAGTTCAACTTTGGCCTATTTCATCTAATCCACATCTTTGATTGCTTTGTATTGTGTAGCCAGATGATATATAATTGTGTTTCATCAGCATATCGATGATATTGCATTCTTGAAGACAACAGGGGTCTTCACCTAAATGTTTTACATAGATGCTGAAAAAGGAGTGGGGAGAGGAACAACATCAGAGGCCACTGACCCAACATTTTCTCCTCTGTTCCCAGATCTGAGAATTAAGTTTGTGCGAAGCTCCTATCATACTTTGTATTGTGATTTTATTTACAATTTTGTTTCTGGTTTGGGCTTTCATGTTTGTTTTATGTCTTTTTAAATGGTTTGCAATTGTTTATTTAATTCTGTAAACCACCCAGAGTTTTCTGGATTGGATTCTCATAATGAATTTCATTAATGAAATGGTTTCTCTTCTATTGGAATTTGGTTAGGTAAATAAATAAAACCAATGACTGAAATCATCCACTGAGGAAAGAGGGGAACTACTGAAGCATAGTGTTTCCAAGCCCTATGGATGGTTCCAGATAGATATCGTGATTAATGGTTTCAAAGTCCACCAATAAGTCTAATAAGATCATAAGAAGTGCACTTCCAATCTGGGTCCCAACAAAGGGTCATCTGCTTATACAACCAGCACAATTCTGTCCCATGTCCAGGGTTGAACCTTGACTAAAAACGGTCTAGATCAGGGGTGTCAAACTCACGTTCTCACAGCGGCATCACATGATGTATCAGGACCTTTTCCCTTTCACTAAATTGGGCGTGGGCATGGCCAGTGTGTGATGCATCCGGCCTGTGGGCCGGGAGTTTGACAGCCCTGGTCTAGATAATCCAATTTCACATAGGTATCCTATAGTTTTTGGGTTTTTTTGCATTTATATCCCGCCCTTCTCCGAAGACTCAGGGCGGCTTACACTATGTTAGCAATAGTCTTCATCCTATTTGTATATTTATATACAAAGTCAACTTATTGCCCACCCCCCAACAATCTGGGTCCTCATTTTACCTACCTTATAAAGGATGGAAGGCTGAGTCAACCTTGGGCCTGGTGGGACTAGAACCTGCAGTAATTGCAAGCAGCTGCTGTTAATAACAGACTGCATTAGCAGTCTGAGCCATAGAGGCTCAGACTGTTCTGTTTTCTCAACAATCTTCCATTTAAAGTATGAGAATGAGAAATTGAATGTGAGACACTCACTTTAGACCACTTAGAAGGAAAAGAGTGGTAGCGTAAGATATAATTCATGCCAGTTCTATTGGACTATATAGATCCTCAATGTGACTCAGAGAGTTAATTGCTGCTGGAGCTGCAATTACAATGTTTTGATTTGGTTTATTTTTATTTTGCTTCGATAGTGTTTTTATCTTTAAGATATAAAATCTGATCTTTGTTTTATTGAAGATAGTTGCATTGTAAACACTTAGGGCACAATTCAAGACAAAGCTTAGTATTCTTCCATGTATTGAAATACATGGATTTTATTTTTAATGTAGCTTTGGCTGAAATTCATTCCCCAAACATTGAATGGTTTCCTACATTTTTCAATTTCAAATATTAATGTATTTATAGCTTGGGAGTCTTTTCCTGGCTGCTGCTCTCATACCCTGATACTTATTAAACAAGCTGCTATGTTGTTATTCATGATTTGGGAATTGGAAACTTGTTTATATTACTAAACTTTTAATATAATACCATATGACTGCATTGCAGCTATTCAGTTAATCAGAAAAGAAGCCAATGTAAAATAGAGAAAAGTTGGTTCTCAGATATTTCAGCTATCTCAGCAGCTGTGATACCAAGAGGTACTAGGGGTTATTTCTCTTTCCAATACAACTGAATAGTAACATTATTATCAAAATAGCTACACAAACTTGTGCGCCTACTGAAACATGTATATATGTGAGAAAGAATGGGGAAAATTACACATGAACTCCATAAAAGTAAAAAAAAACAAAAAACCTCCAAATGATATGCCAGGGATAGCCAACCAACTCTCCCTTAAGCACCTTGCCAGGTTTCAGGATCAGCTTTTGTTTAAAAGAATGTCTCTACCCCACATATGTCTAGCACAGGCATGCTTAAGAAGCAAAAAAAAAAAAAAAAAGTGGATAGCTAGATCCCCAAAGGTGCTTTTTCAAAAGGCAACAGGACTTTCTTTGTTTTTGCTTGAACAAATTTCACTTCTCATCCAGAAGCTTCAGAACTGAAGAAGTTTCTTGGATGAGAAATGAAATGTCTTCAAGCAAAAACAAAGAAAGTTGAGTTGCCTTTTGAAAAGGTACCTATGGGACAATCATGACTTGGATGACTCAGAATCTCCATAGACAGATAGCTAGATCTCAAAGCCATAGTTACTCACTGAGGAAGTTATGCCCATCTGACCAGAAAAAGCAGCAGTGAAATCCACTTACCTTTGCTACTGGTTCAGGAATGGGAGCGTGTGGGAGCGTGCATGCGCTACGCGAATGCGTGCACCTTTTTTGCACATGCACAGAACCTTCTGCACATGTGCAGATGGTAAAAAAAATGGGACGTAATGACATCCCTGTGGGTGGTGGAGTTTCCACCCAGTAGCTAATGCTACCAGTTTGGAGAGCCAGATAGAACAGGGGGGATTTTACCACTGAGAAAAACCAAAGTATACTGGAAGAGGGAATATTATAAAGAGGTAGAATGATCAGTTGGCAATCTGATGGGCTTCCCACCATGCAAATCATTTTGCAAGAGTGTCTAAACATTTCCCATTTTGGATGAACCAAGGAGCCGGTTGGGACCTGCGCCGGGTCAGAGGCCGCAAAGGCACGACCCGGTCTAAGGCCCCCGCCGCGGCCCGTTCCCAGGCCGCAACAAGTTCCTCAACCGAGCCGTGAGCCAGACTCTCAGGAAATGGCCCAAGCTCCATCCGGAACCCCTCCGGGTCCATCAGGTGCCTGGGACGGAACCAACGTGTCGGCTCCGTCTCCCTGCGGTGGTGAATGGCGGTCAGAAAGTCCAGGCGAAGAAGAGAGTGATCTGACCATGACAAAGGTTCAGTGACTATTTCCTTTAAGTCCAGATCTCTCAACCACTGACCAGAGACAAAAATCAGGTCCAGAGTGCCACCCCCAATGTGAGTAGGGCCATCAACTACTTGGGTCAGGTCCAAGGCCGTCATGGAAGCCATGAACTCCCGAGCTGCTGTCAATGACGAGCCGGACGATGGCAAGTTAAAGTCCCCCATGACTAAAAGTCTGGGGGTCTCCACTGCCACCCCGGCCAGCACCTCCAGGAGCTCGGGCAGGGCAGCTGTCACGCAGCAAGGAGCCAGGTACGTGATCAGCAAACCCATCTGGCACCTATGACCCCATCTCACAAAGAGGGATTCGCACCCGGCAATCTGAGGTACAGTGGTCTCCCTCGGCTCTAGGCTCTCTCTAATCACAACCGCCACCCCACATTACCATTTAATGTATGGTTTATACATTTAGGAAATATTTATAATTAACTTTCATTTTCAGTGTTCCCTGCAAAGCCATAACTTAAACTGGATGGTGCATTGGCATGGTCAGCAAAATTTAGTTACAAATGAAGGTAAATACTGGTATATGTGTCCCAGGATGATGTTGCAGGATCCAATCTATTTACAGTATCTGACTGTCAGCTCTGCCACTTTGCTTTGCCTTCACTATGCCTTAGTGCCAGCCTGCTATAATATCCAGGGCGAGAAAAACTATTTGGAAGAGACAAAAGAATTTTGTACTGGCGGGGGACAACATCTCAAGGACACTTGGCCAGAGGGAAGTGGGCAGTTGCATTCCGAGGATGGCCATTTTAAAAACATTTGGTTTAAATATGATTGAACACAAGGGAACTAGTGGGAGGGCACATGCGGGAAATGGGGTTTCACTAGGGCAGGGGTCTGCAAACTTGGCTCTTTTAAGACTAGTGGACTTCAACTCCCAGAGTCCCTCAGCTAGCAAAGCTGGCTGAGGAACTCTGGGAGTTGAAGTCCACAAGTCTTAAAAGAGCCAAATTTGCAGACCCCTGCCCTAGAGGATTGGTGCAGGAACCTCAGACATTGCTTTGCTTCGCTGTACTTCACTTGACCTTGGTAAAACTTTACTCTAAAGATGGAGTTATGGATCGTTCTTGCCTAGAGTTCAAGTTGAGACAGGGATGACATTGTCTGTCTATCACATTCTGACAGAAGTTCCCTGAGGATGGGATCCAGCATGAGTCTAAAAGCTCAGAAGACTAAACCTTTGACCCTGGTGACCAACCCAGATTGGATCCAGTGGTGGGTTTCACATTTTGTTACTACTGGTTCGCCACGTGCATCTGTGCATCGTCCGGCCTTCCATGCATGCACTTCAAAAACATGCCTAAATAGGATGGCATACAGCGGGGGTGGGTGGGCAGGCCCACTTGTGATTTCCGCTACCAGTGTTATGGTCCATCAGCAGCTATGGAGCTGGCAACAGAGTCAGACAACGATGAGGTTGAGGTGAGACCAGGGCCATCGGGGAGTGAAGTGCGACTCCAGAGCCTCCAGAGACTGACAGTAGTGAGGCAGAAGAACAGGAGGAGCCTGCCAGAGCTGGCGGAGCTGCCAGAAGGCAAGAGCAGCTCAAGCAGAGAGGACAACTTGGGTGTAGGGCCAAGAGATGATTGGCCCCTCCCATAAGGCTTAAAACAGACCAGCACCGGCATTTCAGCTTTGCCCGAAAACAACATTGTAGCTGCGTCTTCTGCTCCATATACGTCTTTGTTTTTGTGGCTTCTGGACATTTGCCAGGAAGGGCCTTTGGCAGTTTGCCTAATTGGACTAAGGTTTATGAGATAACTGAGGAATTTGTGTTGGGAGGCATTTGTTTTACTTTGAGTTGAATGACACTGGGAATGAAGTAATTCCCAGCTGTTCAAATAAAGTTTGTTTTTCCATGGACTAAGTTTATTACTGCCTACTTGGGCCTGGATCACAACAACCAGTTCACCTGAACTGGTCTGAACTGGCTGAATACCACCTCTGATTGGATCCTGCAAAATTTAATTATCTTAGGTACTGTAATAGTGTGACAGAATTGGAGGCTTAGGTTCCAGCTTCAGCTCCAATACAAGAAATACATCTCTTTTTTTTTAATTGATTCTAAGATGTTGCTTTGCACCAAGCATAGGCATCATAGTGTGTGCAGCCCCCGAACCCCTCTTTTCTGCAAACTTTGGAACTACCACTGATCATACTTCCTGAAAACTGGTGGCATGGTTCTTCACCATTCACAAACCATCATGTAAGCCCCAGGATAGGCTTTATGTAATTGTCAAAAAATAGAAATGAAACCCTCCTGCTTTCCCCATCATTTTGTTTCTGAAAATCTTAACTTCACCTATTCCCCATTATTTATGCTCTCACTTCAGTCCCCGCTGAAATGTTGAATGTGCCCCTTAGTCATTAGAAGACTGTTCCCTCTTGCATTACATCCTGCAAGCTAACTTCCAAAAGCTTTCTTTTCCTCTCTACTCTGAGTGTTCAAGAGAGGATTCTTTTTTTTTTTATTAAATGCTCCAAGTTCACATTCTCCCCCCCTCCCGCGATGTAGATATCAAATTGCAGAGCGTAGTCAGAAATGATGGCCATTATTATTCATGCTGGTACTGCATTGACAGGCATTACTATAATGACTCAGACAAATCACAAGGCAACTGACTGATGATGAGCACTTCAAAATGGTGTGGTGTGGTTGCATGGGGACTGTGGTTGCTATTCAGGATGGCTTTTCTCTTAGATCGTCCCTGCTTATAGAACTTGTTCACTGACAACTGCCTGTATAATGTCATTACCTGGCTGCTGAAAAACCTTTGCCTGGCCCCGAAGCCCATTCATTGGCACTTAGTGGAAGGTTTGATGCAATAAAAGTCTGAAAAGATCCCCTCTTGTTAGAGGGGAGGGAAAGGTCTTGGAGGCACTTTTTGAAAAATACAGCTTATCACCATGGTTCTTCCAAACCAGCTGTATAGAATGACCTTTCTTGTAGGGAAGATAATAACTTTATGATAATGAAGCTGGAAAGCCATTCCCTGCGCTGGTAATTTTATTTCTAATTGAATAGCTATATTTGATACATAGCAGCTTAACATACTCTGAAATAGTAGTAATATGATGTGCCAAGAAAGCTACCGTAGTACACGTTTTGAATTCTAATCAGGAAATGGTTTTGTTTTCAGAAGAAAAATTCAGATTTCCAGATCCTGTAAGTATTAGAACCTGTTCTCTGTGCCATGGATCAAGTGGCAGGTTTCACTTACCTTTGCTACCGGTTCGCTTTCACGTGCGTGTGTGCTTCGCTCGTCCACGCGCCACTTCTACGCATGCACAGAGCATATTTGATGATGTTCGGGTGGGTGGGCGGAGCCTCCCACCACTGCTGTTACCAGTTTGCAAACTAGGGTGAACCGGTAACAACCCACCACTGCATGGGTCCCAAAATTCATGCTAAATTGGGACAGCAATTCTCACTTCCTTCTTGGCTGTTTTGGTCTCTGTTTTATTGTCTACCCATTCTCTTTCCTCTACTTTCCTCACCAACAGCTGCTACCCATTGCAGGGATATCCTCATCCTCTGGTGTCTAATGTTGATCAGTTATGGTATTGTTAGCCTGACCTATGAGTGCAGTTATGAACTCTTCAGCCCAGAGGGATGCCCAACAATACTGCTAAATATGCTATATATATATATCCATTGGCAGAGCCAATGGAAAGCAATAGTAGTGCTTCCAACATTGTGTCAGCTGATTGGATGGAGAAGGAAGAAGGGAAGGGATCGTTCCTTCTCTTTCCATTTAAAAAACAATTTTCCTTTTTTTTTGGAGGGCTTGACTAGAATTACTTTTTTTGGTAAATGTTGATAGATCCAAAGAGAACGGTTGTTGGAATTGGGTATGTCTACTTTAATGAAAAGAAGGACTATGAGTGACATGATAGCAGTGTTCCAATATTTGAGGGGTTGCCACAAAGAAGAGGAAGTCAACTTATTTTCCAAAGCAGCAGTTTTTAAGTTTTTAAGAAGAGATTGGACAACCATTTGTTTGAAATGGTATAGGGCTTCCTGCCTGAGCAAGGGGTTGGACTAAAAGACCTCCAAAGTTTCTATAAACAGATTATTTAAGATTTTATAAAAAGATTATATAAACAGAGGCATAGAATCAAAATCACATGAAGTATTAGGATTGCTTTATAAAGCCTTAATAAGACTACACCTGGAATACTGTATCTAGTTTTGGTCACCACATTACAAAAAAGATGTCTAGATTTTGGAAAAAGTGCAAAGAAGAGCAACTAAGATAATTAAAGGCCTGGAAACTAAAACATAAGAACTGTTGCAGGATTTGGGTTTGGTTAGAGGGATAAAAGGATTAGAGGGACATGATAGCAGTATTCCAGTATTTGAGAGGCTGCCACAAAGAGGAGGGGTTCAACTTATTTTCCAAAGCACCAGAGGGCAGGACAAGAAACAGTGGATGGACTTATCAAGGAGAGAAACAACCTGGAATTAAGGAGAGACTTCCCAAAAGTGAGGATAATTAACCACTGGAACAGCTTCCCTTCAGATGCTGTGAGTGTTCCTTCACTGGAGGGTTTTTTTTTAATTATTTTATTTGCATTTTTATATCCCGCCCTTCTCCGAAGACTCAGGGCGTCTTACACTATGTTAGCAATAGTCTTCATCCTATTTGTATATTTATATACAAAGTCAACTTATTGCCCCCAACAATCTGGGTCCTCATTTTACCTACCTTATAAAGGATGGAAGACTGAGTCAACCTTGAAGAAGAGTGCACATATCTGAAATGGTATAGGATTTCCTGCTTGAGCAGGGGGCTGGACTAGAAGACCTTCAAGGTCTCTTCCAGCTCTATTCTGATTCTAATCAATTTAGATCCAATTTATTCAGAAGCATAAAGAAGGAGCAAAATTTTGTAGTTAGCTGACATCTTTACAGAACAAGGAGGAAGAGGAAAAGGAAGAGGAGGAGGAATAATTGCAACTATTCAGGTTCCTAACAATGAGAACAATTAACCAGTGGAACAGTTTACCTTCAGAAGTTGTGGGTGCTTCATCACGGGATGTTTCTAAGAAGAAACTGGACAGCCATTTGTCTTAAATGGTATAGGGCACTGATCACTAACCTTTTCCAGACTGAGTGCCCAAAGCGCATGCATGAATGTGTGTGCGTGGGCCCAAACTCCCAAAACGCAAAGAGCGTGTGGCCCCTGTGCAAGCACCCTGCCACCTGTGCATGCGTGCATGTTCCCTGCATGTACCCCCATGTTTACATGTGCACCTCCGCACAAATGCTCACCCTGCACGCGCTCCCATGTGCATGCACTCTGCATGTGCCCCACCCCATGCATCTATGTGCACCTCCTGCACGTACCCTGCCCCCAATGCATGCGCAGCAGGAATCCGAAGACCAGGTGGCCGGTGCATGGCAGAACTGAACTGGGGCGATGGCTTGTGTGCCCAAAGAGAGGGTGCTGCATACCACCTCTGGCATGTGTGCCTTAGGTTCACCATCACGGGTATAGGGTCTCCTGCTTGAGCAGGAGATTGAATTAAAGAACCTCCAGGGTCCCTTCCAGCTCTACTCTGGCACAGTTTATGATATCATTGGCATGCACAGAGATATTTTTTCTATGTTCTTTTTTTGGGGGAGGGTTTTAAAGAAGTATAAAAGACTGCAACATATATTTTAGGCCTTGTAAAACATTAAGACACTTATTTTTTTTCTTTCCGTATTGCATTATTATATTGCAAACTACTCACTTGCAAGTCAAGCAGTGTGAAACTGATTGAACAAACAGAAAACAAATAAACACATTTTGCCTTTCCAAGATTTGTTGTTGGGTCATCTTTATGAAACAATTGGTTCAATTGTCTAGGTTTTCACTTTTTAATGAAAAGAAATGGATACTTTAAGCCTTAAAGCCTAACTGAATTCTCACCAAAAATGGCCTGAAAATGCTACCCCTGCCTTTTTAATTGTGCTCTAAGTACTTTAGTTAAGCTCTGATATCCAATGTACTACTTTTAAGAACAAAATAGATAAACATATGGAAGGTGCCTTCCATTTTACTATTCTCACAGCTGCATTACAATTTCAGAAATAAATTGTTCTAGAAACATATTTGGGTTAAAAAGCCATGGTAGGTTCCCTTTCCTCATACATCCACATTTTTATACATGCGTTGTGCAATATCCATATACCCAAGGGTGAAATGCAGCCGGTTCTATCTGGCTTGGGCGAACCGGTAGCGGAGGCTGCGGGAGGCTCCGCCCACTCATATGGACAACATGATATCACTTTTTTGTGACATTTTAAGCCTCTGCACATGCACAGATGATGGTGCATGCACATAGGGAAGGTAAGAATATTTCACCCCTGCAATATGCTTATATATATTCATATGATGAAAATATTCATTTTAGGATATTCATTAAGAGAAAAAGACAAAAACACTCAACCTCAGATCCTTTTCTGTGACAATTGTGTGACTTTTCCAATCAAAATCCACTAGGCTCTCATTCTGGATTTTTTCTTTTGCAAGAAACTGAAGACATTTTCATTTGAATTTTTTTTTATTTTGAATTTATATCCCGCCCTTCTCCGAAGACTCAGGGCGGCTTACATTGTGTTAAGCAATAGTCTTCATCCATTTGTATATTATATACAAAGTCAACTTATTGCCCCCAACAATCTGGGTCCTCATTTTACCTACCTTATAAAGGATGGAAGGCTGAGTCAACCTTGGGCCTGGTGGGACGTGAACTTGCAGTAATTGCAAGCAGCTGTGTTAATAACAGACTGCTTAGTCTGTTGAGCCACCAGAGGCCCCTCTTCAATGAAAATTGAAGGAATTTTAATGCAAAGCACTTCATTTTATTACACAAACTTTAATGTGTTTTAACCTTGTTCTATTTAAACTCTTGGTTATATATGTTCTTCATTATAACTTTTGGAAACTGATTATTAGTTGCGGTTTAGTTTTATGATTACATTGTGCAGTTTATGATTATACTGTATGGTTTCTTTGGGTGCATTTAGAAGAACAGCGAAATATAAAACACCATATGCCCTGTGACAACACATGGGACTATTCTGATTTGCATACAGTGGAAGGAAATACAGCAGTAGTGGAAGTTTAATGAAAAGTGATAGAGAAATGGTGAAAAATGCTGGAAGATTTGAGGCAAGTGAAAACAAAAATCTGGCCCTCACATATTTATTTATTTTTAATTCCAAAACAACTTGCATTGTGGAACAGGGGACTGATAGATCCTTGATAGAAAGAGGACTTATATCCCCAGTACTGTTTATTTTCTCCCTTCAGTGGGTGAGAAAAAAGATACGGTGCAGAATTGCTCAGGTTGAAAGTTCTAATCTTCCCTATTCATTTCAACACTGAGGCCAAATCTTCTGAAACCAATTGTGTCTATGAAGCTTTCTCTACTTTGAAATTAAATCACTGAGTGCATCAGAGTTCCTGTACTCGAGCAGCTGGATAGGCCATTTTGTTGAGTAAAACTCTCATTTTAAGTCTACTCAATATGCTTTTCCACAATGAACATTTCTTCATACTCATCAGATAGGCCATTTAATATTTGTTTTCAGACACAGTCAGTTAGATAATTCTCACAGCTTCTTTTTCTATTTTTTTTTGAATAGAACTGAATATTTTCATCTGAGGATCATAAATCTCTGGAAGCTTATTTGAAATAGCTTTCCCTTTGCTTCTTCTGATTGCCTTGCATAGCAGACTGATCTGATAAGCTCTTTTAATCAGATAACACGGTCCACTGATTCTGAATATTACCCAATTCGTGTCTCTAAATAAGGTAATGCAATGTTAAACTTGAAAATTCAATCTTAGGAAGAAGAACCTAGATGGACAGTAAATGAACTAACCTGCAATTCTTGCTGAGTGAATTTCCTTAACCCAAGAGTAAACATATTCTCCCTTTTCCCAAATAAATGTATGAGAGAAACTAAAAACACTAAAGTGGTTTTACTGGACATAAGAAAAATGCCAGAAATCCATAGTAGGGCAATATATTTAGTTGGCCAACTTGAGATTTTTCTTGCTGGAACACTACCTGAAATAATCTTCAGTTTTATCGATATTATAACTCTCCAGTTTATATCTGTTTCTGTTTTTCTTCTATCATGGAATGCATGTTTTCTCTCCAGGGAAAGAGCGGTACAAGTAACCATTGTATTTTCCACTTTCATAAGTGGAAGAGGAACCATTATTTATTTCTTCTTCCAAGCAGTCCTTAGGAGAGTCCTAGGTGCAACAAAGCCCATCTCAGTTCCAGAGCGAGCTTAATTTGTCTGCAACCAATTCTCATATTTCAGTATGACTGCAAGCTTTTGCAAGCAATCACATCTATTGAAATAAAATTGGAATGCGAATCTATATAAGTGCTGCGTACAGTTCTGTGGGCATGGCTTGGTGCGTATACTGTGGCTTGGTGGGCATGGTGTGGCATGATGGATGTGGTAGGGGAAGGATACTCAAAATCTCCATTCCCTCCCCATTCCTGGGGGACGGATATTGCAAAATCTCCATTCCCACCCCACTCTGGGGCCAGCCAGAGGTGGTATTTGCTGGTTCTCTGAACTACTCAAAATTTCCACTACTGGTTCTCTAGAACCTGTCAGAACCTGCTGAATAGCATCCCTGCCTTGCGCCTTTTACTAATTCAATGGTGGCAGGTTAATCCTATTATGTCCTAAAGCTCCATTGAAATAGTAAAAGGCACAAGTTACCTAAATAGAAATTATTGAAAAAGAGAGATACTCAAAAGCAACAACTTAATTCAGAGTCAATTGTTACTCCCAAGATGTTCTTCCAAACAATCCCATACTCCATTTCCCTGCTTTTTGTCTCACAGTTAGTTCACAGTTCTTATATTCTGGAATTGGAGTCTTTTACAATGAAATAACAGTTAAATTGTGGATATTTTCTACCTTCCGTCTGACCTTGTGCCTTAATTTTAACTTTCTAGAAACTTGCAGCTGACGATGTCTTGCTGCTCAGCTCTTTGAATCTTGATAAATTATAATACTAAATTATTTCTCTTAACCCCTGGACTGGGTCTAGAACATGGTTGATTGTGAACTATAATTACTTTCTACTAATGTTTGATTGGGGTCCATTTGCCTTGGAGCTGTTGAAGGACAGAACTATAATCGCACACTTTACAGAATCATTATAAAGATTTAGAACCATGGGTACATATGAGCACTGAAATTGGGATTTACTATAAATCTATGTTTCTGCTCTAGTTTAATTCTGGTTGGATGCAGGCTAATTCTTGCAATAGCCTATAACTAGATACAGCATCAGTCATGTTCCTCACTTTTTTTTTTTTGCTTATTATCTTGCCTTATAAAGAGTTTTGGAAAACGGAAAAGTAATTGTATGGAAAGCTGATCATACCTGGACACAATATTGTAATGCTGAATAGAACTATCAGACTATACCTGGAATGTCTGGATCAGCTTCATTCAGAAAAAAGAGACCATCTTGGTGTTCCTTGGGAGAACACCATGTTTTACATAGTATTTTATGATTCTGAGATGGCTTAATAAAAATGCTGCCTTCATGTACATTTTCACCTATGGAAGAAATTCAAGTCAATGAAATGTCTTCAAATACACTATTATATCTCAACCAAATTCTGATATTCTCTCTCTCTCTCTCCCTCCCTCCCTCCCTCCCCTTTAAAAAAAAAGCTATTCTTCATGTGACTCCAGCATGAGTTCAGAAGTCATTGTGCTGTGCTGGCAATAATAAGAACATAATAGGCAATATTCAAACTCATTATAGTGAATGCAGTATTACTATAGCTGAAACAGCCATCAGCAGATTATCATTGCTGTTGTGAAAAGCTGTGCCCAAGTATGAAATAAAAGGAAAAAAGAATTTATATAGGTAGGCATAGACTTACATTGCTGTAGGGGTAGTCCAAACACGGTGAGGCAAATCTTACATATGCTTACCTATATAGTTTATGATATTACAGAGCATTTACCAAGCTTTTTCAGCTGTCAGGGCAGAAATATTGCTATAAGAACCACTTGCCTGTTCTAGGGATACTTTCCGTACACGTCAGCTTTACATCACTGATCAAAGCATATATATATATACTTAGACATTTCCCCTGAAGCAGAGAGAGGTGGGAATGGGCTACACTCAAACAGCAAGTTCCAAATCTGCAGAGTTGGTAAATCAAGACTAAAAGAGTATTGCTATGGTGGGTATATGTTATTTGCAAGAACTTTATTCAGATTGGGAATACCCTGTATTAGCACATAAACAAAATGTAAAGAAATAGAAGAAAATTTCTTAAGATAAAAATTCAACAAAAACAGGTTTTCATATTTACTGGATACTTCAGAGAATGTTAAAAATTGGCTATCAATTCGTTATGCTGGAAATGTAAAATTATGGTGAGAGTGTTTACACATAAGATATGTGTTTGTGTCGTTTTCATACTGTTTTAATACCCATATGATTTAATACCAATATGATTTGAGGAATAATAATACCATTTAAGGACGTGAATATGATTTTGAATAATATGTCTACCTTTTGAAATTCATCCCTATAGAATGTACTATGGATTTATTAAGCGTGAGTCATAGTGTTGGAAGAAATGTCCCTCTGGGTTCAGTTCCCAGTGGGGAGAAAGACACTGGAAACATGGAGGCTGTTTGGAAAGATGGATTAATGGTGGACAGGACCACATGGTTTGAGGTCCTGGGCAATTGAGCACATGGGTGAGAGAGAGAGATTTATACCCTCTCTTGGGCTTTGAACTTGCTTCCTGTTCCTGTGGCAAGGACATGTACTCTGATTGGTTGTCAGGCTCCCATGGACCCATGCATGGGTAACTTTGTAGGCTGTCTTGAGTCCCAGGCTTGATTGAATCTTGCCGGGTGATGCAATCGTCCCAGGTGCCATGTGGTAAGAAGGGTATTGTAGGGCTAATCCTATTATGTCTTGAGGGTGAAGGTCTTTTGCTTTGTAGATAAGCTGGCCCAGCCTTTTGTCTTGTAGATAGGTTGGCACCAGTCTTTCTGGGGCTATTAACGAAGGTGGGGGCTGCTTTCCAAGAGCATGTTTCTCCTTTTCTCATCCAGGGAGGTATAATATTCTGCCTTTTTAATATTTACTAGAATATTTCATTCTTCTAGGAGAAGGGTGGGTGCTAACTTTCTACAATAGCAAAGACTAATACTTTCACAATGAAAAGACAATGCCACCCTTATGTAAAATCGTGGATTGAAATATGTTCGTGCTGTGCTTATGAATTGGCTTTTTACTAATTTAATTAAAAAACTGGTCAATATTATTTAATGTGGTTAGGATTAAATGCTGGTTTATAAACTGATTTTTAAAAATACGTTTTCATGTTTTTTCTGCTTTGCTTTGTAAGCCCTTTTCATGATGCATAAATAAAAATATTAAAAAAGTCTATGATACTTGAGATTTTTTTTTCATGAGTAAGCTCCATTTATTTCAGATCATAAATAAACAGAATTTAGTCACATTGGAGAATTAGTATGTTTTGTCTTGAGATGTGAAAATAAAGAAGTTCTATCTTAATTTCTCTCATTTAGTTTCTTTCAGTATATGGTAGGCAGTGTTTTGTTGCAAACAATGAGGACCAGTGGGATTCTTAAGATAAACAAAGCAATGGTCAAGGACAAGCACTGGGTCTGAGGAACTATGTAAAATTATAACAATTACTTTCTCCACTAAACCATTCTTGTCTGTATAGTTTCTAGGCAGAATCAGTATTTTACCTGTTGTGTTTATTTAATTAATTTTCAGCAAGTGTCACATACACTGAAATGTTCAGTTTTATAAAGAAGAAAATAACAGTTTCAATATAGTGAGGGATGGCAAAAAAGAGGTAATTTCAGTGTTATACATAGTTAGCTTCTGTAAGCATGATGGCAATAATAACAATTCTTTACTGTTTTACTGAGCTCAGTAATGGAGGAAAGTTTGGTATGTTGCTGCTCTCAAGCTTCAATTATATTCATATAATTTGAAGGAATTGCAAGTTTAGGAATTAGCCTTAGCCCAAGGCGAAGCAACCTGATCGCTTAGAGCAAAGATAAGGAGTTCTTGGCTTATTTTAAAAGTGCTTTGCAGGTGATCACTTCCGACCTTGGCAAGAAGAATCAGGTTCTTCCACAACAACCTGCTGAGGAAGAAGAAAGAAAGAAGGAAGGATAGAAAGTGATCAATGATAGCACCAGGGGTGGGCTTAAAATTTTTTAGCAAGGGGTTCTCTGTCCGGTTGCTGGGTGGGTTTGGCCATGGTGGGTATTGTAATGTATTTGGAAATTAGGAGGGAAATTTGGGCGGGAAAATGCACGTTGCTGATTGGCTGATGCCTCAGCCAAAATACTATATAAATAGAGGTATTTGCCAGTTGGCTTTTGCTGGGATTCACAATAAACTAAAGAGCTGTTGTCACTTGCATCGTCTCCTGCCTCTTCATTGCCCAAACTTAACAGGTATGACCTAGTTGGCCTCCTGCACCAGGCTTCGTAGACTTTCCTCAAGCCTCTGTGAGAGCAAAAATGGCCTCTTTGGGCTCTGGACATGGTTTATGACAAACAAAAGAAATATCACTTCTGGAAAAGTTCCTGTTCTGTTTCTATGACTTTTTAGATATAGCTCTTGTGTCAAGTATACTGCATGAAGATGGCCTTTTTTCAGATTGTGGACAACTGCCTGAACTAAAAGTGAATGTTTTTTTTTAAGCTAGATTGTCATAGAATACTCTTTGGCAAGATCAAAGGGCAATAGTACTGTATAAGAATTCTCCTAAGGGAACACTTCAATTTAGAACCAATATACTGGTAGCTATTGAGGTGTATTTTAGGGTAGAGATCCTCTGACTTTTTTCTCTTTTCTTTATCGTGCACCAGAGAGCAGACAACTCTCTTCACTGATAATGGAAAAGCCTGCAGCTAGTTGTTTACATTACAGTTGCTTGAATCATTAGTAATCTAGGAACCAACTCTGTTCTCCTCCAAGAAGCATGTTTGACCTTAAATCAGCAGGAACTTGCTTCTAATTAATAGTAGATGAGAGATCACAGGGTGCATTACCCAGAAGCAGTCATCTGATTAATTCCAAGCAATCCAGAATGCCATCACCCATATTACAGAAATAGCTCAAGATAAGGCATTCATTTAGCAGCTGGAAAACTGCATTTTGAAGAAAGCTGACAGTCTCAAAAAGTCCCATGGCTGAAAATCAATAGTGGATGGTACACCAAATCTTACATCAGCTTCCAAAATGTTTTCCAAGGGTTCAGGTTGTTGCCTCACTGTAACTTGCTGTTTTGCTTATGGTTGCTTTCCTGCACTTCATTATCACTTGCCCGAGACTCAGATCACACAAGTGATCCACTTTCACCCAGGAGGTTTCCATGCTAATGATGGAAATCCAGCTGTGCACCTTTGATTTGAACACCTTATTCTTTTTCTCTCGCGCTTCATGCAGCCAGATCAGCTAAATCTAAGAAGAAGGCTCTTGTGTTTTTTTTTGAAAGATCAGAGCTTCAGAAATAAGTGGTATGCTTCTGTATTCCAGAAAGGTCAAGTTCAATCTGTGGCACGTAATCAAGAGGCAGAATGGATTTAATTTAATTTAAGTTCTAATTCAGTTTTGTACAAGAAGTTGATTTCAAGTAAGTAGAATGAAAAATCATTCTAAAGTAAAGCAGCAAGGAAGGTCTCTAATCTCTTCCATCTTCCATTCCATGAGCCACGGTGACACAGTGGTTAGAGTGCACTACTGCAGGCTACTTCTGCTGTCTGCCGGTTGCCTGCAATTTGGCAGTTCGAACCTCACCAGGCTTAAGGTTGACTCAGCCTTCCATCCTTCCAAGATGGGTAAAATGATTCAAATTGTTGGGGGGAAATATGCTGACTCTGTAAACCACTTAGAGAGGGCTATGAAGCACTGTAAAGCAATATACAAGTCTAAGTGCTATTGCTATTAACCAAAGCATTTTGGGCAGATTAAGGGGAAAAAAACCCTTGTTTTTTATCCCTTAATCAAGTGACCAAACAATTATGTAAAACAGTAGTAAAAGAAATTCATAACAACAACCAACTCATATTGAAAGCATTGTCTTGGCAAGCATTTGCTAGTCAATCCCATAAAATTTTACTTCTTGGGTCGATAGAACTTGAGTTTAATGGAATTTACTCTTAAGTAAATACTCCTGACATTGCAGTGCTGTGTTATGACCTATTGCAACATATGGGTACTTATAAACCAAAATAAACCTATAAGCCAATTTGATACAGTGTAATCAATTTAGTGTAATGTAATTTGTTGCCAGGAGTTAACACTGACTTGAAGGTACAAAATAAAGCAGCATGAGATACAGAGTGGTATTAGAGTTACCTTCAAATAAAAGAAACCTAAATTCAAAATCCTATCAGCTTTAAATAGCCAGGTTGGTGTAATAGTTCATACATTAGGCTAAAACTGGAAGATCATGAGTTCCAGACATGCCTTAAACATAATAGACTAGACTAGACTAGACTAGACTAGACTAGACTAGAATTTTTTATTGGCCAAGTGTGATTAGACACACAAGGAATTTGTCTTTGGTGCATACACTCTTAGTATACATAAAAGAAAAGATACATTCGTCAAGAATCATAAGGTACAACACTTAATGATAATCATAGGGAATAAACAAGCAATCAAATCATATTAGGAAACAGTCAATATAAATTGTAAGGATACCAGCAACAAGATTACAGTCATACAGTCATAAGTGGGAGGAGATGGGTGATAGGAACGAATAGGAACATGAAGCCAGCTGAGTGATCTTGGGCCAGTTGGTTTCTCTCAGCTCTAGGAAACGAGCAATAGCAAACTCCTGTTAAACCTTGCCAAGAAAACTGCAGGGACTTCTCCAGGCAATTTTGGACACAACTGGACAAAAGAAAAAGAACCAGCCTTACAGTATCATGATGCCTATGAAGAAAACGAATTTGCTACGGGAATACAAGTAATTTTAAAAACACAATTAAATAAATAAGCTTAATAAAAATACATCAATCAATATATAAAAGCAACTCATAGAATAAAAACAGAGATTCAGAAGACTTATTGATCCTTGAATGCTTGCACGGAGCAATTCACTGTCAATGGTTTTAAAACAACCAAAAAATCTTTTTCTTTGCATCTCTCTGTCTATGTAGTTGTGTGTGTGTGTGTGTGTGTGTATCCATAAGCCCATCTTACTCAGAACTGCCCCTTTAGAACACTCTTCTCTTTCCAAATGCCTCGCTTAAATCTCTGCACCTATTGATGTGAGAGACAGAGATTTTGGCAGAATACAAATATTTGTGAAGCGTCCTCATTAACACCTCAAGGCCATCCATCAAAGTGATTGACATCACAGAGACAACATAATTCTTCCTAGAACCTAGCATATGCTAGAGGTTTCTTTGGATTAATGCAGCACACCTGACAGATGTGTGAGTCATCTGACACAATGGGTAATGTTCATACAAATGCAATTGTTTTGTAATCAGCACAACAGAAGTGTAAATCCGTTTTGTCCAAATATTGCGGCATTCCATAAACCTTATTGGTTTATGAAAATAGCAAGAATGAACTTCAGGCTTTCCTATGAGATAAGATTCCAGGAACAAAGTGTTTTTCCTGTCACAGAGATGCTCCTGGCGTTATCTGCAATGTTATTAAGCAAAATAATGACTTGATGAACTGCCTTAAGAGGCAAGCTTCACATGCTCTGGGCCAGACTTTTTGCGCCACTCTAATAAATGTATCCAGTAAAAGCTACACACAAATGACACCAATATCAGTTATGTTTCTTTTTTTCTCCATCCGTCCCATATTACCACCATATTAAGTGACAACAGCTCCTATAAACCCTACTGCGTTTATTCATGCATTTTATTTAAAGTATTTACACAGCTGCCCATCTTTCAACCAACTCTGAGCAGCTCCCAATCAAAAAAGAAAAGACATATACAATCATTTTAAAACAATAAAAGTCAACCCATTGAAGCATTAAAAACAAAAGCCTGGTACCAATCAGTTCTAATGTGCAATCATCTAATCTCTCAGTGCTTGGTAGAAAAGTCAAATTCCATTAAATTTGGAATTCAAGTAAGCAAAATGGCCATCGAAACTACGCAATGTAACAGTGCGTAACATGTAACAGTGATACCCATTGTCATTGGGGCACTTGGTACCATGTCCAAGAAATTTACAAAATACCTCAAGAAACTGCAGCTTCCTTCAATAGCAACAATGGAACTGCAAAAAAATGTGCTACTCAAAACATTGTATGTTTTAAGAAGATACTTGGTTGATACCTAGGATGCTGGCAGCAATCTGTATCAACCATCAATGCCAGTCAATGACATCTGTGATACATTTTTAAACGTTCAGTTGACCGAGTTTCATGTTTAATGAATAAAAGAGACAACAACAACAACAACAATAATAATGAGCCATGACGGCACAGTGGTTAGAGTGCAGTACTGCAGGCTACTTCTGTGGACTGCTGGTTGCCTGTAATTTGGCAGTTCAAATCTCACCAGGCTCAAGGTTGACTCAGCTTTCCTTTATCCTTCCGAGGTGGGTAAAATGAGGACCCAAATTGTTGGGGGCAATATGCTGACTCTGTAAACCACTTAGAGAGGGCTGTAAAGCACTGTAAAGCAGTATATAAGTCTAAGTGCTATTGCTATTGTTATCATCAATGTTTTTCTAAGTGATAGGAATAATTTCCTTCAACTTCTATTCTTTCCCCCTCCCCCCACACACATACACATTAAATAAAAGTGTAGGCCTCCTGGCTGGGTTCACACGTTACCACAGTGTGGCTTGTTGGATTTTGACCTAGCTATAACAATCATAATATGTGATAAAACATGGTTTATAGCTTACCAACAGGTGCAAATTCAGAATTTCAACCATATAAATGGTTTCAAACACCATGGTTTAGTGTCATTTGTGAACCTAAAGCACATTTTGAATGCCACTATTTTCATCTTTTCATTCTTTTTTTTAAAAGAACAGAATAGAGTTCAATTTGATTTCAAGTCCACACAGGGGTGGGCTGCTGGGGGTTGCAGGAGTTCAGGAGAACCTCTAGCTAAAATTCTGTGCAGTTTGAAAAAAACTCCAAATCCCACTCCTGGTTGGCCCCTCCCACCACTCCTCTCCCAGGAGTCCCCATTTTGGATGCAGGTAAGTGTAGGGTACAGGCGGAGGCTTGGAGAGGGCAAAAAACGGGCCTACCAGAAGTTCGGGAAGGCCAGAAACGGGTAAGTTTTCAGTCTCCAGAGGGTCTCTGGAGCCTGGGGAAGCTGTTTTTGCCCTCCTGGAGGCTTGAGGAAAGCCACGCCCACCCAGCAACCAGGCAGAGAACCCCTTGCTAAAATTTTTGAAGCCCAACTCTGAGTCCACATATCTTCAAGTTGCTAAGTTTGAGGTTTTGAAGCCTTTAAACAAATTTATTTGATGCTAAGCATCCTAAATTTATTTTTATTTTTATTTGTCAGACACAACTATATATATAAGTATAAGCATGAAATAACCATACGAATTGGATACAATCAAAGGGAACATTAGGACAGGAATGGTAGGCACGCTGGTGCTCTTATGTACGCCCCTTAAGTCGAATTCCTGGTCAAACTTTCTTGCCTCTTATTTCCCCCACATCCTCAGAGACAGCCAACACTTTCCCTAGTGACTGCCCTCAAGTAAGCAGTAACCAGAGCACCATGGCAGCAATACATGGATTTTTGGGGTGAGTCATGAACAGGTTGGCTACCTTGCACAGAAGCTGGAGTCTATTGGTTGTGCTTTGTTGCTTCAGCTAAGTGATCATCACGATATTGCTTCTTGTTCTCAGACTGTTTCGCATAATTTCCTTTAGAAAACAAGCTGGTTCCACTTCATCGCAACACAAAGTAAGATTACAGGATGCTTGAAAATACATTATGGGCTTGATTCATCCCTGCCGGCATGTTGCAGCTCTTGTGCCAGCTTGGGCAACTGTGCCTGAGGGAGGTGGCTCATTAAATGCACCACTAGCTCCTCCAAGGAGTTTAGTTAAAGCAGATCAGCCTCGATTTGCACATTGGTTTGGGTTAAGATTCACTGTGCTGTTCCTCTCATCGTGTTTGGGTTTTGTGCCAAACTAGGAGTACGCGATCGAAATGGGCACCCTGAAAAAATCAGATACATATTGGGTTGCTTCACAGAATTATCATACAATTGCTGCAGTGGGTAATGACACATAGTTCAAATGGAGCCAGAAATTTGATACACATACGAGTGTGGGGAACAGGAGATCACTATGCTTTTTTTTTTTTTAAATGAAGCTACCATAAGCAACAAGTTCAGATCATTTGCAAAGGTTTCATGCCTCAATGTCCATAAACTCAGAAAGATAAACATTCTCACTGGCAGAAGCCTATGTTTATGCCTCTTAATACGATTTGTTTGTTGAAAAAGGTGCTTACCAGATTGCAGACTGTCTTGTAACCTTCTAAACAGCCACAAGATGGCGATATGTTTCTTTATTAACTCTGTACGCATAACTCACAACTGAAATCTGAAATGCACCCGGTATAGAAATAAACCACCAAGTCAATAAAACAGTCCAATTGTAATACACTAATTTCATCAGTTAGCATATTCTCTTCCCATCTTTTCTCCTTGAGCAAAGAAAGCAAAACAAAACTGCCAAAACCAAAAACCTTTCATGTTTTTGACATTCACCGTGACTAATAAAAATGCAGATTTTTCCCCCCCACCATTATCTAAAACAAAAGAATGAAAGAACAAATAAATGAACAGACGGATGGATGGACGAAAGAAGCAAAGTTAATTCTTTCTATTGTAAATCTGTCATCTCAGCAAACACTTCAAGCCCATCTCTTTCTTTATAGCTACCCGAAAGAGATGGCATGCACTCTTTTACAAATGCAAGGAAAAGAATATAAAGCTATGGACATAAAAAACAACCAGACTGCCTGTAGAAGTGATGGGATAACAGAGACATTTCCCTACAGTTTCTGTCCCTGAAAGCTTTTCTTTCTCAGCCATTACGTCTCTTGTCTTTTCAGAGCTTCCCGTTCCATTAAACCCTTTTGAGCAACTGGACTGCCTAGAATCCTTCAATCTACTAGGTCATGTATTATATGTAGCCTTATAACCAGGGGTAAAATCTACTTACCTTCCCTACCGGTAGCATTTCACCCCTGCTTATAACATGAATGGGCAACATAGTATCAGTGGTCACCTGGTTGCAGTTGCTCACTCAAAAAATATAGTGAAAAGGATCCAATGGTCCACTGATATGGTAGCCAAAAAGAACTGAAATGTGAATTTTCTGGTGCTACAGAACCAGAAGGGACCTTGGAGTCCTTCTAGTTCAAGTCCTTGCTCGGGCAGGCTCTTTTAGCAAGGAGTTTTAAGTGGACGCTTAGAGACCCCACCAAATTCTTCTGCAGCTCCAGGGCAACAAGAATTGGGAAAACAATTGCACACTGCTAATGCTGCCCAGAACCCCCATTCTGGAAACCATCAAAGCAACCAGACCTGTTTACTAACTTCAGTTAATATTATGGAATAAGATGTCTATCATCGATCTTTTATTTTGTGTTATTGTACATGGTCCACAAGAAATGCCATAAACCTAATTTGTTTTAGAAGACATTTGGACAGTAGCAATGAAACACTTGTTGCAGCTCCAATCAATATACAGATAAGGTCTTTCCTGGCTTTTTCTTTCTTAACAGCAAGGAAGGGGAGCCCGTAGATCTCCACATGTTGCTGAACTACGAGTTCTAGCTTCCCTTCCCTTTGCCTATTTGAGATAAAGTTGTTGAGAGTTGTAGTACAGAAACATTCCTGCTTGCTAGAAAAATAATTAATACTTCAAAAATTATCAGTTTGGTGACTTGATGAAAAGACTCATCGATGGGTTAAAAGATAGGCAAAGAACTCCAGACATTGTTGATTTGCCTTCTAACCGTTTATGCCATTGGTCATGATGTTTGGCGGCAAACTGGAAAAGACTCAGAAAATTGCTAAGCTATAGTTCCCAGAAGGAACGCGGTGGCTCAGGGGCTAGGACATTGAGCTTGTCGATCGAAAGGTTGGCAGCTCAGCGGTTCGAATCCCTAGTGCTGCCGTGTAATGAGTTAGCTCCCGTTACTTGTCCCAGCTTCTGCCAACCTAGCAGTTTTGAAAGCACGTAAAAATGCAAGTAGAAAAAATAGGGACCACCTTTGGTGGGAAAGTAACAGCGTTCCGTGCACCTTTGGCGTTGAGTCATGCTGGCCATATGACCACGGAGACGTCTTCGGACAGTGCTGGCTCTTCAGCTTTGAAACGGAGATGAGCACCGCCCCCTAGAGTCGGCAACAACTAGCAGGCATGTCCGAGGGGAACCTTTACCTTTACTATAGTTCCCAGATCTGTGTTATTGGGCTTATAGACCAAACAGAAAGTGTTTATTAAAACAGTGGTGAGTTATTTCCATCTAAATTCTGTACTTTAGAGCTATTACAGCATAGATACAATATATAGATAATAGGAAGATATGCACAATACAAAGCGAAAGGTAAAGGTAAAGGTTCCCCTCGCACATATGTGCTTATCATTCTCGACTCTAGGGGGCAGTGCTCATCTCCATTTCAAAGCCAAAGAGCCAACACTGTCCAAAGATGTCTCCGTGGTTATGTAGCCGGCATGACTCAATGCCAAAGGCGCACAGAATGCTGTTACCTTCCCACCCAAGGTGGTCCCTATTTTTCTACTTGCATTTTTTACGTGCTTTCGAACTGCTAGGTTGGCAGAAGCTGGGACAAGTAACGGGAGCTCATCCTGTTACGCGGCACTAGGGATTCGAACTGCTGAACTGCCAACCTTTCGATCAACAAGCTCAGTGCCTTAGCTTCTGAGCCACTGCATCCCATACATAGCTAGCTATATACTAATCTTATTTGGATGATACCATGATATAGAAACGTAACCCAAAAGAAGCAATGAACAGTCCATTCAGTCTCTGAATTGCACTGGTAATATCATTGTAGTATATTATTATAGTAGCATACTACAAGAATAGTATGCTGTGTGGCACAGTGGTTAGATTTCAGTATTGCAGGCTACTTCTGCTGACTGCCAGTTGCTAGCAGTTTGGCAGTTTGAGTTTCACTGACTCAAGGTTGATTCAGCCTTCAATCCTTCCAAGGTCAGTAAAATAAGAACCCAGATTGTTGGGGGCAATATGCTGATTCTGTAAGCCACCCAGAGAGGGCTGTAAAGCACTGTGAAGCAGTATATAAGTCTAAGTGCTATTGCTATTGCTATTGCTATAGTATGATTGTCTGATAGTGTACTTTTTCAGCTGAAGAGGTACAATTTGTATGTACAAATGTACCCCTTGAAGATGTTTGAATCAAGTTTGTATCTACTAACACATTAAACTGAACCCATGATTTCCTCAAACTGGATAGAGAAACATGCATTCACACTAGTGGTGGGATTCTACCAGGTCTACCCAGTTTGGGCAAACCGAAAGTGGTGGTGGCGGGAGGCTTCACCCACCCACCTGGATTTCATTATGGATGCTCTGTGGATGCGCAGAAGGCTCTGCGCATGCACAGAGGTGGCATGCGCACACTCACAATTGCAAACTAGTAGTGAAGGTAAGTGAATTCCATTACTGATTCACACTGTCTCCTTTTTGTCTCCCTGTTCTAGGCATACAAATGGCAATTTGAAGAAGTGATCTTTGTTTTGCTTGAATGTTAAATGCTACCTGATGTTGGACTCTGAATGATTGTGTTCCTGGATTGCTTGGAGAGGTATAGTTCAAGGCAATTGAAGGCAATGTGAGCACAACTTTCCTTCAGTACAACAGTAGAATGCCTGGGTAGGTGGTGAATAAGAGGCAGAAAAATCTTGACGGAAGCTCTCCATGGCTTCAGATGAGTGACTGAACAAGGCTAGATTTATCTCATTTGAAATTGGGTGATGAGTTGGAACATGTAGGAAGCACCAGTCAAAGCAGATGGGCAGGAGCCTTTTCACAGCCTATATAAATATAAATATATGTAGGTCTTTGGTTATTCGGGTTTTCTCCCGTGTAAAATTGGAAGTGTCTTGGCGACGTTTCGACGAAGTCTCATTCGTCATCTTCAGGCTTCAGCTTTGTGCTTCTGGGAGCAAATTGCTCCCAGAAGCACGAAGCTGAAGCCTGAAGATGACGAATGAGTACGACGAATGAGTACGACGATGATGTATATACATGACGATGATGTATATATATATATATATACATACATACATACATGCATATATATATGTGTAGGTCTTTGGTTGTTCGGGTTTTCTCCTGTGTAAAATTAGAAGTGTCTTGGCGACGTTTCGACGAAGTCTCATTCGTCACCTTCAGGCTTCAGCTTCGTGCTTCTGGGAGCAATGTGTGATTGCAGCTGTTTGTTCCTTTTTGTTGTTGTTGTTGTTGTTTGGCTTCGTGTTTGTGGTCTGCAACATTAGCCATTTCAAACCCCTCCAATCCATACATACAGCAGACAGACACCCACTATGAAGATGTAGCATGACCACAAACACGAAGCCAAACAACAGCAATGCAGCTCACCAGCTCAACGCCCCCTGCAACTCAGACTAATCTGAGCACAACCAAGCCCCCATCCAAACAGGACAAACCCCCAGCCAATCAGAGCACAAAAAAACCCCATCCAATCAGAGCACAGCCAAGCTCCCATCCAATCAGTTCAAACCCCCACTAGCAGTTAAAAAGGAAGAAACAGCTGCAATCACACATTGCTCCCAGAAGCACAAAGCTGAAACCTGAAGATGACGAATGAGACTTCGTCGAAACGTCGCCAAGACACTTCCAATTTTACGCGGGAGAAAACCCGAATAACCAAAGACCTGCATACAAACACCCGCGAAAACCTCAGAAAACAAATACACACACACACACACACACACACACACATAAAGAGAAACAGCTAAAATCGTGTTACAAATATACAATGTACTATTTCTCCATATTTTTCAATTTTTGCCAAGCAGCCTTGTTTCCATCACATCCGCATAGCGTTTCATTCATCGATTTATGCTCTTAACTTCTCACCTTTCTTGTTTTGATGGTCTTGTCAGTGCCACACACTATAGATTTTTTTTTCAGACCTAGATCAGTTTGGGCTCTGGGGGAAGAAAAACATCCCTTAATCACACTTATTCTCCATAATTATATATAACATGCTTACAAATGGAATCAATTTAACAAACACTGAAATTATTCTACCTTTTTTTAAAAAAAAATTTTGCATCAGAAACTGAATTTCAGCTCGGGGTAAGACAACACAGTTTTAAATCCAGTTGAAATTAATATGTCCAGAACAAGCTTTGGATGTGAAATGGCTAACTGAAATCATTCTTGAGTGACACTGTTGTTGTTGTTTTCAGAGAGAACAGCATTTTCAAGAAATAAAAGCATGTATTTCATAGGGAAGATGCATTTTTAACGGCATCTCAAAATTTAGGATGCCATTTTTGTTCGCAAACAAATGATATTTAGGAGAGAAAAGCCCTATTGTTCTGATTGACAAAAGGTCACCGTGATAATTTTGAGCATGAATTTGCTATGAATTAATCTTGCATTGACATAATTATTGTTTGTTGCTTTGTTTATACATTCTATATAGTTGCTTACCTCATAGCGATGATTCTGGGAACTATACAGAGAATTATGATTGATGATACACAAGCCAACCCTTGCATATGTGTTAAATAGATTTTGAGCTAATGTTTCTGAACATGTCTAGTTACATTGAGACTACCATGTCCAAAATTCCCAGCCAGCTTGGCCTCTGGCTCATCTGATCTTTTTCAACTGCTATTTTGAACACACACTATCTACTGATAGGAGCAGATTGGTACAGCTAGATACAGACAAAAAATTTGAGGGGAGGAAAATATTTCATCTGAAACTACTGCTCTTTAAATATGGCTATCCCAGACATTGGTGCAACAGAGAGAAAGCTGGACTTAAAACTGGATCTTAAAAGAACAAATCCCATTGACCGTAGGAAAAACTGAAATCCAGAGGCAATTTAGCTCATAGTAGCTGCTGCTGTTCTTCAGCTCAGTGAATTTGGCATAAATTTTGAACAGCTCTGTAGAATAGGAACTATCTCACTGCATGAATTTTTAGAGAGCTGTCGGCTAAATCAAAGATCCAAAGGTTAAATCTTGCACTCTGAGACATCTTGATGAATTGTGGGACTTCATACTACAGTGTGCCTTATGTGTGATAAATGGATTGTATTTTTTCCATATATGCTGACTTTGATTTAATAATAAACTCTCTTGTAACTGCTTTAAAACTTTGGATTCAGTGCGATGATTCCTGGGATGCCATCCCAAGACCTTAGGATTGACCAATTTTTTCCTCAGAGGTCAGAAGGAAGGTTCTACTCTTGGAGGGGGAATCCAATATCAGATCCGCCACGCATCACACCATTGGCTTTTGCAGCTGGTGTTTTCCTTAAGGTAATTGGTGCAATGGTTAATGCTAAGATGGATGTTTACTTACTTATCTGTACATTCTATATAGTTGCTTACCTCATAGCGATGATTCTGGGAACTATACAGAGAATTATGATTGATGATACACAAGCCAACCCTTGCATATGTGTTAAATAGATTTTGAGCTAATGTTTCTGAACATGTCTAGTTACATTGAGACTACCATGTCCAAAATTCCCAGCCAGCTTGGCCTCTGGCTCATCTGATCTTTTTCAACTGCTATTTTGAACACACACTATCTACTGATAGGAGCAGATTGGTACAGCTAGATACAGACAAAAAATTTGAGGGGAGGAAAATATTTCATCTGAAACTACTGCTCTTTAAATATGGCTATCCCAGACATTGGTGCAACAGAGAGAAAGCTGGACTTAAAACTGGATCTTAAAAGAACAAATCCCATTGACCGTAGGAAAAACTGAAATCCAGAGGCAATTTAGCTCATAGTAGCTGCTGCTGTTCTTCAGCTCAGTGAATTCTGGCATAAATTTTGAACAGCTCTGTAGAATAGGAACTATCTCACTGCATGAATTTTTAGAGAGCTGTCAGCTAAATCAAAGATCCAAAGGTTAAATCTTGCACTCTGAGACATCTTGATGAATTGTGGGACTTCATACTACAGTGTGCCTTATGTGTGATAAATGGATTGTATTTTTTCCATATATGCTGACTTTGATTTAATAATAAACTCTCTTGTAACTGCTTTAAAACTTTGGATTCAGTGCGATGATTCCTGGGATGCCATCCCAAGACCTTAGGATTGACCAATTTTTTCCTCAGAGGTCAGAAGGAAGGTTCTACTCTTGGAGGGGGAATCCAATATCAGATCCGCCACGCATCACACCATTGGCTTTTGCAGCTGGTGTTTTCCTTAAGGTAATTGGTGCAATGGTTAATGCTAAGATGGATGTTTACTTACTTATCTGTACATTTTATACAGCTGTCTTATCTCATCAAACACGTGACTCTGGGTGGTGCACAACAAAAATGATTGACGGTAACATTTAATCCCCAGTCCAGTTTTGCTTCTCTCTGTGGAATAGGCATACTTGGTCTTAGGCAGCAGATGTCTTGGGACAGCCTGGCTGCTAAATAATGATGATGCTAAATAATGATGATGACTTAGATGATGCTCTTCCACATCACTCCACTCTCACTGCAATTCTGTAGGTCAGGCTAAGAAACAGCAAGCGGCCAAAGATTGCTCAGCAAGTTTGAAGGAAATTGGAATCTTAGTCCAACATTAATTATTACAGCATCTCGGGCTCTTTCTATACTTAATTACTCTAGACCTAATCACATAACATAAGACAACTCATTATATATATCTGGGGGTTTTTTTTTATGGCCAGTACAGAAATCTGTTACAGGCTCCAATATGCTTTACTAATGATAGTGCTTTCACATTTAACCTTCACTCAAAATGTAGGTTAGCCTTATCAGCCTGCCCTCCAGTCTGCTGATGCTGTGCTTAAATGCCAAGTCATTCTATAATAAATCAAGAGTCCTCCATGACTTGATTGTGGATAAGGGGCTGAGCTGGCACATATTCCTGAGACATTGATAGATGGGCTGAGGAGAGAGTTGATTTTACTGACTTTGCTTTCTTGAGGATTTGGTGTGGCCTTCTACCATTCCTTACTTAGCAAAATGCTAACCTTCCCAACTCCCATCATTTTCTCTTGATATTGTAGTATAGTGTTCCATGAACCGATGGGTAGATTTAAAGTTGTCTCATTGGGGATGAGGCATATTAGCATGCTAAAAATCAAGCCAGCTCTTCTTTTTTTCCTTCCCTTTTCATTACTTCAGATGGTTGCTTGAATCTGTGATTCTCCAGTTAGAAGTAATTTTTTGCCAGGGACTAAATGTACTGCATAACTATGAGGTGTCCACACTGCACCTCTCTAAAGGATCCTTTGTTCTGTCTTCCATCTGTACATGGGCACACATGTGAGACCGCATATGTATATGAATATGCCTGGCAATATCTAGGGCTATAACTACTGGGAAGGCATTGCTATTCCACTATCAGGGGAACAGCAATTATAATTGTGGATCCATATGGCTATCTTAATTAACTTCTTGCAATTCCCATCCTTCCAACAGAGGGGAAAGTATGTGATATTGTTAAGCTAGGATTCAGCCTTACTGGAACAGCCTAGTAGTATTTTTTGAAAATAAGTGACATTTCGTTCATTTAGTCTGACTCCCTCAAAACTTAGCTTTGTATGGCAACACTTTTCACCTGACTGCTTCCCCACCCTCTTAATCACGGTACTAACAAAATAGAAGCTGCGTTTGTTATTGTTTTCTTAAATTACCCCCATCCAGGAGGAAGTGGCAGTATTCCTCATTCTACTTAATGCTTTTATGTCACCATACTCAAGTCCCTTCTTTATATTGATATGATGCATCAGCTCCCTTCTCTGATTTAGGAAGGCTGGATCAGACTGGAAGGAGCAAGTGTGTAATCAGGAGATTGATGGTGCTGATGGTAGCAAGGAGATGGTGGGAGATGCCTTTTAGGAACATGATGAGACTGGTGTGATTGCACCAAGATCTATCTAATCAATTGAGAAACAAAAAGGATAGGTTTAAAAGATGGAGAGTGGTACATTTAATGAAGGAAACACTTCATTAAGAGACACGTAAAGTTCTGCATTTAGGGAGAAAAAGACAGATGTACTGATACAACCCGACCCGTGCGCTCTCACAGGGAGGGACTCCTCAGGGTGCCGTCAGCCAGGCAGTGCCGACTGGCGACACCCAGGGGAAGGGCCTTTTCCTGACCTTTGAACCTTTCGCCGCGAGCTTAAGACACATCTATTTATTTGCGCAGGACTGGACTAGAATTTTAAATTTTAAATTTGGTTTTAACGGGGTTTTATTATTTTTATCGCAATTTTTTAATATTTGGCCTTATTTAATAAGTTTTTTAATTGGTGTTTTATTTTGTATTTATATGTATGTTTTTATTAGGCTGTAAACCGCCCTGAGTCCCCCGGGAGATAGGGCGGTATAAAAATGCGATTAAATAAATAAATAAATAAATAAAAATACAAGTTAGGTGGTGCCTGGCTTAGCAGTAGTCCTTGTGAGAAGGATCAGAGAGTTTGAGGAACCACAGAATTAAATAAGCCATCAGTATGCTTCAACTAAAAGGGATGTGGTGGCTTAGTGGCTAAGACGCTGAGCTTGTTGATCGAAAGGTTGGCAGTTCAGCGGTTCGAATCTCTAGTGCTGCATAATGGGGTGAGCTCCCATTACTTGTCCCAGCTTCTGCCAACCTAGCAGTTCAAAAGCATGTAAAAAATGCAAGTAGAAAAATAGGGACCACCTTTGGTGGGAAGGTAACAGCATTCCGTGCACCTTTGGTGTTTAGTCATGCTGGCTACAGGACCATGGAGACATCTTCGGACAGCGCTGACTCTTTGGCTTTGAAACGGAGATGAGCACCGCCCCCTAGAGTCAGGAACGACAAGCACATATGTGTGAGGGGAACCTTTACCCTTACCTTTATGCTTCAGCTGCCAAAATGGCTAATATAGTTTTGGGCTTCCTAATATTGCCATTATGCTGCAGCAGGTCAGACTGAATCTAGAATATTGTATCCAGTTCTGATCATCACAATGCAAAAGAAAAAGAAAAAAGGATGTTGAGTTTAGCTTAAAAAAAGAGATGGCTAAGGGAAAGCACAATAGGAGTCTTCCAAAGCAAATCATAGGGCAGAGGGTGTGGATTCCTTCTGCATAGTACCTAAGGGTAAGTCAAGAACTAATGGGTGGAAACTAGTGGTGGGATTCAACTGGTGTAACAACCAGTTCACTGAGTGCGTGCTTTGCAACTGAGGCACTCTGCTCTGCCGCGCCTATCAGCTGAGCTTCAAACAAAGGAAATAAAGGTTAGTATAATGCAGGGGTGGGCCGGAGGACCCACCTGATTGTCGGAGTAAACTGGTTGACTCTCAGCTGTTCGTCGGAGCTAGGGGTTCACCTGAACCAATCCAAACCGGCAGAATCCCACCCCTAATGGGAACTTTATTGTGAAAATTGCAAACTTGAACTAAAGAGGATTCTCCTGACCATTAGAGTTATTAAGCAGGGAAACAGCCTGCTCCACCACTGGAAGGTTTCCAAATAGGGTAGATCAACTATTTTCTGGGATGGTCTGAGTATTCATGCACCAGGCAGTGGTTGCACTACATGTCCTTCAAGATATTGCCCAAGTCCATGCTTCTATACAGAGAGTAGCAGATTGTCTTGGCTTTATTGGGAAGAGTAAAGGATGCCTCTTAATCCCTCCCTCCATTCTCTTTTATCTACAAATGCCTTCCTGTTCTACATTTTACAACAAGAACATCAAAGAAAACAATACCTACTTTTATTTTAAAATTACAAGTCAAGGTTTTGTAGGGAGATGAGTACCCTTATAGAGATTTCTTAGAATACTCCTTCTTCAGATGAATCAATAGCACATTGTTTCTTCCCAGCCATACAAGCTCTGTGCTCTTAGGCAGACACTTTATATATGTCAATGGTGAAAAAAATTGGTGTGTTAAAATTCTACTACATCCTGACAACATCCCCTTGCTGATCTCCAAGACCACTTTTATTAATGGGCAGAATTTTCAACCTTTCTGAAATGCCCGCCCTGTATTCCCAAGAACAAAGGGGGAAAAGCCTGCCTTGTATGTTTTTGGAGGGTGACCTTTGGTGTGGTGTGAAATGCCTGGTACAGATCTCAAAATAATGAAAGTATGGATCCATGGCTTGGTGAACATATATGCTAAGAAGCAGAACCTGTAAGGCCATGTCTCCAAGAGATGTGTTCATCTAGGCATGTGTTCATCTAGTTTATATACATAAAACTGACACACACTGCTCCATGGGAGAAGAACCCTGTGGTCTCTGTGTATTCAGCTTTGTATGCTGTGGTCTTCTCCACAGCATACATAGTATAGTAGTGTAGTTTGCATATGTTGTGTCTGCGCCCCCCAAGCCGGGCCCCCTGCCAGAAAGTGATTTGGGAAGTGAGGGGGAAGGGCCATCTTACCTTGGGAGCACCGGCTTCTCTGGCTCCAGGAGCCAGAGGCAGGCCAGGTGGAGGAGATAACAAGCCTCCGTCCCCTGACTCTTCCCCCCCCAGGCCATGCCTCCAGACCCAGCTGATGGCAATCAGGCCTGGCTGGACCCTAGGTTTCGTAGGCAGGAGAGGCTGGAACAACAGAAGCAGGGGTGGGGCAGGCTTAGGAAGTGCTGAGTCATGGAGCCACACCCCACAGGATATAAAACTAGCCTCTTCGTAGCAGGCAAATCAACTGCTTAACTAGAGCTGAAGTACTGTTTGTTCCTGGGTGACTCATCGGCATCAAGGGAGATAGCAGAGTCACTTGGCAGACGCTCGCTAGTTTGTTACCAGAGCTGATAGTGCTGGCTAATTAAGCCATCGCTCGGACGGAGGCGAGGAGGGACAGAACAACATAGTAGAAGAGACTGAAATATAGATACCACATCTGGAGCAAGGTTTACCTCAGAGGCTTATTTCTTTCTTGAAAGGTCTTGTGAATTGTAAACAGAATTCCTAATTAAAGCAATTAGTGCTTTAATTTCAATTAGAAATGAAGTCTTAAAAAGATGGAAAGAAAATTCTGAAATTCTTAATATGCAGCAATTGCATTATCTAAGTCTCCATAAAATAAAGAATGAGCAGCGAGAATGAGAACATTCCATACAAATGTCTCTGAATAAATGAACGGGGAAAATATTATTACCAGTAATATTGCTATTTATATTTTAAGTGAAATTTATAAATCAGTATACCACAATCAAATACATGGATGTCAAATAAAATAAACCTACCATGCAACTGTTCAAAATAAATAGCTTGAGAGTACTTTTCATGGTACTAAATATGTACCATGAAGTACATATTTTGTCAGAGGACAATCAGGAAACATAAAAGGAGTCAATACACTAAAAGAATGAATAAGAGTTTGGGTTCGGGTAATGTTTAATAAAGAGGAGGAAATCTGAAATGGATATTTACATATTTCATCCATTCATTTATTAATAAATGGGTCTCAATGGGGATAGAAAATACTTTCTTTGGAGAAGATACCAACTTCACTTCCAAGGATTTGGAAGAAACCTACTGTATGTCTAAATTCCATTCAGTGTAAAGAAAATACAATGGTCTGAATCTTTATGAAGTAGTGCCTCATTAATATGTACTCTTGTTCTGCACACCTCGTCCTTCTAGTCTCCTTGCTCTTTTAATTCTGTTGCAATCATATTTTGTGCCTCATGCTATAGCATGTTGCACATGCATACCTTCTGCATCTGCAAGAAGTGATTTTTGTAGGTACGTCACAAACAAAAACAAGTGAAATGGCATAAAGCAAATGGCTCTAGTGTTAGTTTGGCAGTGTAGAGAGTATTAAGAGGATCAGAAAAATAAAGGCATATACAGCAAGCACTAGTGCCTCTTTCAGACTGCTGTGGTGATGGTTGCTGGTACATTAAAGTCAGAAAATAATACTGTGAGAGCAGTGGTGGGATTCAGCCAGTTCGCACCACTTTGGGAGAACCGGTTGTTAACTTTCTGAGCAGTTTGGTGATCTAATTGTTGGAAGAAATCATTAGGGCAGAGAACCAGTTGTTAAATTATTTGAATCCCACCACTGTGTGAGAGAAGCAACATTGCTTGATCTGGTAGAAGAAGGTTAAATTTCTCTTAATGTTCTGTAAGGTAAGAGCCCCCCCCCCCATTTTTCAGATGTGCTAGACTCCTCATCCTCCAGAATTCACAACCAATGTGGGTACATATACCAGAATACAATTGGAGAACAATGCACTCCCATCTCCAGAAAGAAACTGAGATCCTTTCTTTCACATAAACACCAATGCCTTCTATGCACCCAGGAACCATCTACATACTTTTTGATTGAGACGTCTGCAACTCTCTTAAATATGGAACAGCGTTCCCCTTAGAGAAAGCAGTTGCAAATTCAGGGATTTTGTAACCAACCTTTTTTTTTTTTTGAGATGCAGGGGTTGACAGACAGCCTGTATGTGTGTGTGTCTGTTTGTATGTGTGTGTGTGTGTGTAAGCGTGTGCATGAGCAGAGAAGAGTTCCAACTCCGGTGTGCGTTTGCTACTAACCTGAACTAGTTTAAATAATTTTGCTCCCAGGCAAGGAGAGGAAATCCTCTTCCCTAATCCCTTGAGCCATCAGCAGTAGCTTTGTGAAGATTTGAGGCTTAATGGTTCAGCCTGAAAGTAGTGTCCTTTCATCACTCCTCTATGATTTATCAACTGCCTTTGACACTTTGACCAAGAGATGGCCTTGAGCCTTTTGTGGAACTCTTGGGTCCTGCTCTGGCCAAGAGCATTCTGTGCATTTGATTTAAGTGGGCATTTTCAGTTGTTCTCAACATATCTCTAACCTTGTTTAGTCACCTTCTTTCCCCCTTAGTTTGGCAATGTCCCCCGAAGCTTTTCAATTTCTGCATCCTATCATTACCCAAAAGCTATTGCTTTTATACTGATGACACACGATTTTACCTCTTGCTGTTTGTTTAGGAGCTTTAGCGAAAATGCATTGCCTTTAGGAGGAAAGCTCTATCTCACTCAGCATTTTCCCAGTCTAATATATTTTGTTAATTATCTCTCCTTTTCTCTTCCTCGTAAAGAGCTTTTGATGGCCATCTCAATGTTTTCTTTTTCGATTATGTGTTAAGAGCGGGGCCGTTGTTTTGCAATTTGTCAATTCTCGGCTTTCCAGCTCTCTTTAATCAGACAATAAAATGCGATTTTATCATCTCTGAAGTGTTGCAAAGGGGGCAGGAATTAAAACTCGGAAGGTATTAGCCTTCTAGTTCACATCAGGTCTGGATTTAAGGTTAGCATTGTGGGTGCTACGGCAGAACGCAATGTACTGTCGGAGGGTGGGAGGATACGAGCCTGCTGCCTCTCTGTGGCATCTCCCAGCAAGGTGCAAATGAAGTATGAAATAAAAACTCCTTGCCCACTCAGTGTACAGACAGAAAACAGATATTCTTTTAGCCTCACTGCTGAGAGGTGTGATTTGCTGTAATATTAACCTCACACAGAGCAAGAAAAGCTCCTCAGGTTTTACAGATGGAGAAGCGAGAAATATAATATGTCTTATTGGGCCATCTTGGCTCCCTGTTTTTCCACCAATCAGGGAAAACCACTGTACTCAAAGACTGATATTTAATCAGGCAGAACTAACCTGGAGCTGAGGCGATAACTGTGCTCGAAGACTTTGCATCAAAGAAAAAAAAATGATGCACCAAAGGCAATGAAATGTACACACAAATAAAGGCAAACAAGGTTGAGGGGAAAGATAAGAAAGCAAAAAAAAAATTCTAAATGAAGGAAGAACATCTTGTTTATTTTAACATCTATTGCTTTGTTTTATTAGGCATTCACTTGGACAGATTCTTTAGAGCAGCTGTTATCGATTGGCACCTTGCTACTCTATAGCTTGTCTCTTGTGGTAGCATCCTTACTGAATGGGATTGAAAGAACAAATGCTCTTACATTCCAAATGCTACAACACAGGAATCTAAGTATTCCTTCTTAAACTTGCAAAAACTCTATGACAAGGTCTATTATTTCCTGTTATACCATTTTAGCATATTGCATATGACTTTATAGTTCAAAAATGGATGGCAATTTTGGATTATTTTAAACTGAGAAATGGCAATAGTAGAAGAAATTAATAAGTTGTTAGCTTTTGATGTGAAATATCATTTGTGCATTTGGGTAAGGTGGATTTGGGTAAGGTGGAAGGGAGGGAATGAGACAGATCTCTGAAAGTAAGACGAAGCACCAACATTTGACATGCCACTGAAATAAAGAGCTTAAAAAGGGGGATCTACTCATAGAGGGATAAAGGTATTAAAGGTCAACTAGCCATCATGCTGGCTATATAATACTTATTCTGTCAGAGCCATAATAGTTGTTGGGGAATATGAGTAGGAAGGGACTTCAATTCCTTCTATTCTGCTTTGGGAACCCATAAACTTTGAATTAACACAAAATTTAACACAATAGCAATAGCACTTAGACTTATATACTGCTTCATAGTGCTTTTACATCCCTCTCTAAGTGGTTTCCAGAGTCAGCATATTGACCCCAACAATTTGGGTTCTCATTTTACTCATCTCGAAAGGATGGAAGCCTGAGTCAACCTTGAACCAGTGAGATTTGAACTGCTGAACTGCAGCTAGCAGTCAGCTGAAGTAGCCTGAAGTACTGCACTCTAACCACTGCGCCACCTCGGTTCAATACTAGACAAAACTTTTGGTCTGCTTCTCACTTTGTCTTTATGTCCATAGTCATTACATGGCAAGTAAATGGTTCATCTGTATCAGGGAGAGACAACTAGACGCCAATAAACACCAAATAATTTTGTCATGCTTGACAAACTCAAATTACTACAAATTATTTTTGTACTTTGCTCTAAGAAATACAACTGGCTTACATCTCTATTGGGTGCATATTTATTATGGTTATTATTTCATGAATTTATATGTTGCTGTTATGCTTATTCGGGGACAAAAGTGCTGTTAATGTCAATACATTATTTAGGTTTCAAGAACTAAGAAAATCTCGCTGGATCAGCTCAGTGGCACATCTAGTCAATCATAGGTTTTAGAAAGACAAACTAGGTGTATTTAGGAAATTCATAGGCATAGAAAAGAAGGCATTGGCCTTCCTTCTACAATTGTTTTTCATTAGTTGTTAGTCTGGAGTTATCTCGTGTATTGTGGAAATAGCAAACAGTCATCATGATTAGTAGTGAATGGCAGTGTGGTCCACCAACGTTTTGGCCAGTTCCCTTCAAAGGTCATCCAAATTGATGCCCTTCATAGCATCAGATGACAGTGAGTTCTATTAGCCTTGATGTTTTTTGTTTCTATGCCTGAGCTTAGGTTGTTTGGAATACAATGATTGCTTTTGCTCAGTTGCACACAGCAGCGTTTAGGCTTATATACCAATTCATAGTGCTTTAGAACTCTCTCTATGCAGTTTACAAAGTCAGCATGTTGCCCCAACAATCTGAGTTCTTATTTTACTGACCTCAGAAGGATAGAAGGCTGAGTCAACCTTGAGCCAGTCAGGATCAAACTCCGGGCAGTAAGCAGAGTAAACCTGCAATGCTGCATTCTAACCATTGTGCCACCATGGCTCTGTAACTGCATAAAGAACCATAAACAAGAGTCATTTGGGAATTAGGCAGCCTTTCACAACCAACCAACCAACCAACCAACCAACCAACCAACCAACCAACTAACGAGCCAACCAGCCAACCAATCAACCAACCAGCCAACCACCAACCAACCAACCAACCAACCCATCATACGTTCCAACTGGATATTACTACATTGGAGTCTCATGCACATTCCAGAAAAGCAAAGGACTATTTAAACTTCTCCAAGTGACTGTTGAGGGTGAGAGGATTGCTGCAGGTCTTGTAGCTCCTCATTCTCTGCTGCTAGAAGTCAGTGTTCTATGTGCCATGTGATCTTGTGTTCTGCAGTGCCATGTGGCCTTCAGACTGTATAAGGGAGGATGTTCCCCTGCCCCTAGAACAGACATAAGAAGACAGTGATATTCCAATTGGTTCCATTGGAAAGAACTTTTAGGTTGTTTTAGCATTCTTCTCAGTTTCCTCATAGGCAACTTGGAGTTAATATTGTAGAGCTATATGAAGTCTTGCCAATAAAGAATTGCAGGCACTATTATAATAATGCCTATCTTGACAGAATTATACACCAACATGCAATTCTGGACTCTGGGTCGCACTATAAAAACCAAATGATCCCCCCCCCAATGACTGCAGTTGACCCATTTCTAATCTTTAGGTTTATAAAATATTGTACTATATACACACACACATATATACACATACACATATCATACTCAAGTAAAATATATTTTATTTTCTGTAAGTCTTATTTATTAAAATATTTAAATTTATTGAATGTATTTCTATAATTTTTCAATAATGGAACAAGATCCATGTCTGCAAAAATGCTAACGAAGCTAGGAAATGAAATAATTTTGCCATCCCAACTTTATAGGCCATTTGAAAACTATGCTTTTTCCCCTTTTTTTCGGAAAGAACATAGATACTTGACAGCATAATTTGCCATTCCATTTGCATGAAGAGTGGCAGAGTGATAATTTCTTTGTTTCAGGTATTCCATAAATTCTGAATATCAGAAAGGATCCTCATTGTGACAGTCAAAGCAGACCATGGAAACAGGATGTGAATTGTTGCAAAAGATAATCCGATACAGAAAAAGTGTATTAAATAGGTTAATAGAATCTGTCTAATCAGATAATGGAGAATCACAGCATAAATTGCTTTCCCCTAGAATAAATATGGCTCCAAAGGTTGGTTTAAATGTGGAATCTTGCATGTACTGCTCTATTGAAAAGGTGTATAACGTTTAATTCATTATTTTTGCTCATCTGTTCATTAAAGTATTGGGTTCTATATGCATAGTTTTGTGGAATGTACATTTTGTTATCAGTTTTACTCTGTTCTTGTTAAGAACAGAGGAACTATAAATCATTTTCATGTGGATAAGCTTCGGTATTTCAAACGTCTTTATTTATATGCTGTAAGGCAGGGACACAAAACTAATAGATTCATATCCACCTACTATGAAATTATGGCTGACTTTATTATTAAAGACATCATATTTGTAAATCATACAAACCAAATGGATCTTTTAATGGAAATCCAAGTACAGAGCCATCGCTGGAATTTAAAGATCACATATAAAAATATATAGAGATGAATATGAAGGGACCATGCTTTGTTTTTTAACATCTCTTGAACTAATGCTTTGTTCTATTTATCATTTAACTCGTATTTTTGTTTGATTGTACTTCAGTTCGGTTTTTGAAAAGTACAAGTAATAGGGTACTTTTATAATATGGTGGTTTTGTAATATGATATAGGCAGACTCCTTGGATCATTCACTTATAATGGGGAAAACAGTGTATGCAGATGTTTCTACAAATTGGCCTAGAGTTGAATTACTGAAATTAGCTAAAAGTCATAACAAGAAAGGATATTATAGTAAAAGGACTGCGAATTTTCCTTATATAACAATAGATAATGTAAGAGAAAGTAAAGTAAACACTTTACAGCATAAGTAAACACTTACAGGAATTGATTTAATGGATATTCAGGTGTGGCCTTTAAATCTAAATGTCTGTGGAATCCAACTTCATGTCATTTGTCTAATTATGTAATTGTCTTGCAGAATAAGCTCAATCCAACAGATGAAAACAAATTTCCATTGTATCCAGAATCCACTAAACAAAAGTTCGATAAGGCTTTGTTATTTTGTGCCCAAACCAGAGAAACTGTTAATGTAAGAGATGGACCAGCAAAGAAACCTATGTGTCTAACGTAATATACTCTAATATAAAATATGATTGAACATTGTTTCCTGTGGTAAAGTTTCATCAGCTAATATAATTTACACAGATGCTGTGTCAGGGTTCCAAGTAACACCCCCATTGAAAAAAGACTCCGAGGCTTGAAGCTCCTCAAAGTTCCATTTTATTAGAGATGTCATATTGGCACATCTGGGAAAACCCAAATCTGAAAACTTCCAGGTTTTTCCCACCCAAATAAAAGTCCAAGTCCCTGCCCAGCACCCACAAGTCCATCACATGGTCCAATCAAGCACCGTTCCAACTGGAGATGCCTCCCAGTTCCAGCCTTCCAGGTGCAGGGCAGGATGTCCTTGAGTCTCAGAGAAAGGAATGATATTATGACTACATATCACCTTTACTCCATACAATCCTCCCTCCCAGTTTTCCACAGTAGTAAATGTGGCAGACCTGAAGATCCAATGCAAAAGATGGCCTCCAGGTCTGACAGGCTGCCCACCCTGAGATCAGAAGATCGTATCCTGTAATAAGAGTAACACAGGGGGTCAATTCATCCATCTCTCATGGTCAAGACATTTCTATTATCTATGAGCTGCTGACTATGATTCCAGAAAACGTGTTAATTTAATTAAACAGTTTAATACTTGTGCTCTAGGTAAGACAAGTTGTGATTAGGAGTTAAGACACTGTGGCAATCTATATTTATTTATTTATTTATTTATTTATTTATTTGTTTGTTTGTTTAATTTTTATGGCCACCCATCTCAGCCAATGACTCTGGGTGGCTTACATTTCAGATAGACTACTAAACCCCTTGTATCTGTTTCCTTATAACTTTCAATTGGGCAAAACTAGAAGGTGTAAGGCAACAATTATTGAACCAATATAATGGACTGTGTGGATGACCTTGGGGAACGAGAGGAAGAGATGCTTCCTAGGGAACAATGGGACAAGATAGGCAGGAGCCCCCAGTGGCTTAATGGTCAGAAAAAGAAACTTAGGAAGGCCTGTCCCTTATGGATCAAGCAGGGAAATTTGTACCTTCAGATTTGTAAGATTCTGTTAATGAAGCCTGACAATAATGTAGAATTACTTCATTTAATTGAGTTTCCTGTCTGGGAGGGTTGACAGCAGCAGGCAGTTCTGTGGATCAGCTGAGGAAGAGGGGTGATTTCCAATGCTTTCTGCCAGTTTCTCACAACATCATCAGTGGGGAAGCTGGCAAGAAATTGGAAGTTGTTACCATACCCACTGTATTTTTGCCCATCTATGATCACTTTGTTTCTCAGTTTGAGTAAGGAAATATCTCTGAAAGGATGACCCAATGGATCATGTATTGTCTAGTTCTCATAAAAACAAAACAAAACAAAACAAAACAAAACAAAACAAAAACAATTACTACCAACTTGCCTTCCATTGAGGACCTGTATACTGCATGAGTCAAAAAGAGGGCTGTGAAAATATTTACAGACCCGTTTCATCTCCTACCCTCAAAATGATGCTATAGAGCACTGCACACCAGAACAACTAGACACAAGAACAGTTTCTTCCTGAACGCCATCACTCTGCTAAACAAATAATTCCCACAACACAGTCAAACTATTTACTAAGTCTGCATTACTATTAATCTTCTCATCGTTCCTATCACCCATTTCCTCCCACTTATGACTGTATGACTTTAACCTTGTTTCTGGTATCCTTAAAGATTTATATTGACTGTTTCCTAATAGGATTTGATTGCTTATTTGTTCCCTATGACTATCATTAAGTGTTGTACCTTATGATTCTTGATGAATGTATCTTTTCTTTTATGTACACTGAGAGCGTATGCACCAAAACAAATTCCTTGTGTGTCCAACCACACTTGGCCAATAAAGAATTCTATTCTATTCTATATCAAAAGAATGATTGTTTTTCCAGATGCTACTGCCCACCTTTGATATATAGTGCCTACATACTTATAGTTTTTCTAATGTATGATGTAGTACCCATAAGCTGGAATTGTAGCACATTCCTTGAGACGCCATAGTGGGAGTTTGTTCAGAAATGTAAGCTCAGCTGGGGCTAACACATATTAACCATGGCAGTCACTGAAATCTATAACTTGCTAATTACCTAATTACCACAATACTGTATTACGTTCTTCTCATCTTTTCTGCTAACTTATCCTATTGGTATCTTATGATTATATTATTCTTTGTGCCCAACCAGACTTGGCCAATAAAATATTCTATTCTATTCTATCCTATCAGTTAGCAATGAGCACAATTTAAACTGAGATGTTTGCCAAAATAACATGAGCTGCTTTTTTGTTTTAACTATCACAGTTTATGAATGGAGATATGAAAGGATCACACAGGAGAGTGACTTGAGTTATATACCATGGCCCAGTAGATGTTTGATTAGAGAAAAGCTATATCATTGACCATGAATATTTCACTCTGATAGTTTCAAAGTGGCTTGGGAAGAAGCCATAGAGAAATTCTTCCAATGCTGTAGCATTTGAAGCTATTATCCAATTAACTACATAATCCCTGGAGAAAGGAAAGTACAAAATTCCCATTACCTGTTTTCAAGCATTACTTGAGCTTGGGCTATTGAATATTGATGCTTAATATTAAATTAATCATTCTTTTTTCTTTTAAAATATTAGATATCTCTGTCATAATATTCCCAGATTACTTCTTCCAGTTTTTTTCCTTTCTCCCTTTATTATGTAACATTTTCCTAATTATTAATGTGTTTGTGTACATGTGCATGTGAACACATAGATAAGTATGATACAGCATTTTCCTTGAAATGAGGAGCCATTCAAAAACTACATCCTCAAGGACCAATTTACTGAGACTTTGGGTTTAGTAAATCAGTTTCTTATGTAAAACTGACACTGACATTAATTCAGAGTATTCATGGGTGTATGGCTTTGTGAAAACTTAAGGTTTGAGGCCACTGAGAAAGTATTCAAGATGCCTTTGGGCCACTCAATATTAAGGTACTTTTGCCATTTTGAAACCACCATTCATCTCCTTCCCACCACTTTCTCCTACCAGCCTTAGACAAGAGGCAGAACATTTATCAGAAGACAATATTTTAGTCATGGACTCTTGCAGGCAATTTAACTCTCAGGAATTTGGGGACTATGTTGCATTGTTTCATTCATTGTATGCAAACTTATCTTTTGTAACAGCATTTAGTCCTGAGCCATTTTTCTAGAATATGTAATTTGTCTTATGTCCTGTAATTGCAGATTCTTGATTTGTCCTCACAATACTTACTAGTTTTAGCAACTTAGTTTTTGTTTAGCCTGAATTAGCACACAAAGATTCCAAAGCAGCATATTTTACATTGTACTTGAAAACAGAAGCAGTTTTTGCTCTCTGTCTGTACCTCTGACCTGGTTGCTTTCTTGCAGACATTTCATGATCCAAGTAGGTCACATCATCAGTGCTAGAAAGGAATGGGGCTTGTGTTGAGGAGAGAGGAGGGAGAAGGGGGAGGATGACAACAACAACAACAAAATAACCGAGTTGGAAGGGACTTTGAAGGACTTCTAGTCCAACCTCCTGCTCAGGCTGGAAACCCTATAACATTTCAGGCAAATGGTTGTCCAATCTCTTCTTAAAAACCTCCAGTGTTGGAACACCCACAAGTTCTGGAGGCAAGTTGTTCCACTGATTAATTGTTCTATCTGTCAGAAAATTTCTACTTAGTTCTAGATTGCTTCTCTCCTTGATTAGCTTCTTTTCTTTGCTTCTTGTCCTGCCTTTAAGTGCTTTGGAAAATAGGTTGACCCTCTCTTCTTTGTGGCAGCTCCTCTGCTATCATGTCACTCTTAGTCCTTTTCATTAAAGTAGGCATATCTAATTCCTGCAACCATTCTTCCTATATTTTAGCCTCCAGTCCCCTAATCATCTTTGTTGCTCTTCTATGCGTTATTTCTAGAGTTTGTTACATCTTTGTTACATCGTGGTGACCAAAACTGGATGCAGCATTCCAAGTGTGCCTTACTAAGGCATTATAAAATGGCATTAACACTTCACATGATCTTGATTCTATCCCCCTGTTTTTTCTTATATTCAGATATGGCCAAAAAAGCTTCTTTATATTTACAATGGACGCTACTTTTAAAGTTTGAGCATTTTCTCACATGGAAATACTACACATATTCACACTTTGTCCAGGTTTTAGGTCTAGTCTGGAGACATTGTATATTAACATAAAACAATTTTTGAAGGGTTGTTACAAAGATATTGCATGGCACTAAGGATTAAGAGCATAGAATTGTACAACTGGGAACCACAAAGGGAAGTTTTTGTTTGTACAGTGATGGCTCCAACTAGCTAATGCTATTGTAATTCCATTTCCTGGAATTACTGAAGAAAGCTGTTAAAATATGAAGAAAGCTGTTGAATCTGCTGGCTTGGAATTCTGGGCTTTATATTTCCAACACATATGAATCAGGAAAGGGGAACTGAAGCCAATGCAGAAGAATGATTTTCTAAAGAGGGGAAAAATGCAGATTCCATTTTTGGACAACTTTGCAAGCATTAACTGGAATGACTGTATTGTATTGCCTTTCCATTGATTAAATGAAGCATTTGTCATGCATAACATGTCTTTGCACAGTTTTAATGTGCAAGGATGGCTACCCTAAAACCCACAATGATGCCGTATTGCACAAAAGAGATAAGATAATGTGTGCTTGCAAATGTCCACAAAGTGAGGCCAAATAGCAAAATCTTGTTTCTTTATACAAGCCATGCATACACACACACATACACACACACACACACACACAGACACAGAGAGAGAGAGAGAGAGAGAGAGGGAGGGAGGGAGGGAGGGAGGGAGGGAAAGAGAGAGAGAGAGAAAGAGAGGAGAGAACCTCATTATTTTGTGATTCTCTGTGTATCTCACTTGTAAGTCACTGAAAGACAAAGGGCTGAAACTATTCATAAGTAAAGGAATTTAGTTAGTAAGTTGCTTCATCCTAGCACAATCACCTCTCCTAATGCTATCTGTCATGAAGGTAGAGAAGAACAGAAGAAAAGAATTGCCAGCAGAGATGAAACAAAAGACTCCCAGCCTGTGTTTCTTGTCTGTCTCACTTTTGGATGTGAAGACTACAGCCCAGTAGATGGCAATCTACTCCTGCCACTAAAAGAACATTGTCTTATTTACAGAACCATTCCTCTCTTTTCTCCTTGCTTATTATAATTCATGGAAAGGTTAAAAATAAGAGATACTCTGAATTCATGGAAACCTTTGTTTGGTATAGAAGCACAAGATCTGATGAGAAAAGTCTGTTCCTCTCGTTTAGTCTGTCTGTCTGCCTGCCTGCCTGCCTGCCCATCTATCTATCCATCTGTCTGTCCAGCTACCCACCCAATTATATACCCTCTATCTAACTACCCCAAAACTAACCTGGAAATATGAACTTGTTTCCATATTTTGAGTGTTTAAGTGTAGGATACCCACAAAGTTATTTCATCCCATGATGCTCTTTTCTCTTCCATCCACCAAAAACTTAACTTTTCAAAAGAAAGGAAATAATGACATTCTTGTCCCATCCTGCTTTCCTTTCCTTACCGTACCTTTCTGAACAGGCAGCTTCAGAAGTTGATGGAAGGACTGCAGTTGAATAAAATGCAAATAAAGTGGGATAGTTTGGAGGTTACGAACATTGTTGTCATATTAAACTGACAAACTTACCATAATAACATCAATATTCCAAAGACTGGTGTAAGACAGACTATCTGTTTATGATTTTAAAATGCTAGACACCAAATTTCATTTTATTCACATGTAGTCTTTTGCTGCCAAATAACAGGCTTCTACTATTAAATCCATTATACACGCAGAAGCAGAATCTGGATTTTTCTTCCTTTTCAGTGGCACTGAAGAAAACAAAATCTAATCTGCTAAAAATAACCATCCAGAAAGCCATTTGATGGTTTGCACATGAAATAAGGCTTAATTTTTTTTTTTTTTTGCCATAGACGTTTGCCATCAGTGCTCAATATCATTTTTCTATTTTTGGAACATGGGCAGTGATCTTTAAAAGAAAACATTTAAAAACATGTTCAGAGGGCTTTTTACTATCAACAGCATAGATCTGGAATGAAGATATGATATATCTAGGACAGAGAGCTGTTTAGACTTTTAGAAATTAAATATAGTTCTGTAGGAAGTTACATATTGAAAATACCGTAGGAACACTCTGGTGTATTGCTTATACTTTCCTGGAATATAATATCTTTTTGTTAAGAAAAAAAAAAAGCTTAAGCTATCCATTGTCACGTCTTCAGTCTGGGGACCCATCTTGGACCAATGAACAGCTACATCACTTCTTTTCAGAATTCTAGACTATCGTTGTGTATATTCTTTAAAACTCTTTCTTTAGATCTATATTTCTGTCCTTTAAAAATTGGAATGTATATACTTACATCATTTGTGTAAGCATTGTTTTCTTCTGGAATAATCCATTTTCTAACTGTTCATATTGCAGAACTTCATTGAAAGGACATTTACACCTATCATTTCTGTAGCAGGAAGTGACAGATTGCAAAATGCATCAAAGACCGTTTCTTTCAGAAAGTCCTGCTTCCTCTTGTTTTTTAGGACATTGAATTATTTCTTTAAACAGTCTAGATGCCACTCTTTCTGTCCTCTTCACAGTCTCTCAGGATTCATTTTGAGAGTCAGTGAGGTTACTTGGAGGTTTATGCCCACTGAGGGGTGAGGGGGCACAGATAATCTCTAGTTGTCCTTAACAACTCTCAGAATGAATGTTTACAATCAGATGACTACAAGGAATATAAATCCTTCCATCATCCACCATTCAGTCAGAACTAAAGAAGCTTCTTGGATGAGAAGAGAAACGTCTTCACAGAAAAACAAAGTCCAGTTGTCTTTTGGGGAAAAAAAAGCACCTTTGAGACAACGATGTGATACTGAAGACTGAAGTATCTAAGAGTATATGGGATTGATGAAATCTTGATGCTTTGCCTTTTGCAAATGAAAAAACATTTCATTACTTTAAGATTACATAACCCTTTGACCCTATTGACATGTTTGGAATAAATAATGCTAGATAACTGATTGTTCTCTGCAGTTTTGCCCTCATCATTTGAGCTGTGCCATCTATTTCTGTTGTATCACTAAATTTTCTTTGATAAAGATATAGCCAAGTTATTTTATTTCTGACCATCACATCGTTTTTCATTTTTTAAAAAGCATGACATGCTTCAAGGTTTTATCCATTACAAAAAAAAATATTGATACATTTTTGCTATTTTGCTTAGACAGCATATATGCAAGTAAGTTTAACTGTCCAGCTGCGATTACTCAGAGGTAAGCACGTATAGACTAAAACCTTAAATAATTATTTTAGTATTATTGCTTCTGGTGTGTTTTTCACCCTTTGGGTTACAGTATTGCCTTTTGAAATACCAAGATACCATCATCTATAATAACATGTGACACCATCAAGATACACAAATCTGTCTTAGATCACCTTTTGGTACACCTCTGAAATTGAAAAGATACAAAGGGTAATACCATAAATCTGAACCTGCCAACACACTGTTGAATGTATACTTCTTAGAACTTTTTTTAATCTAGCTGAATTTGTTGAATTCCATTTGTTGATATCAAGGGTTGAAAGCTTACTGTTTCTAAGACCTTCTTGATAATTTCTTCTGAAGTAAATTATGTAAAATGCTTCCTTATCATTACTCTGTTTTTACCAGGCAAAGACATTTTTGTTCTTATTATCATACATGCAAGATCTATACATACTATTAGCTAGTTTCTACTAGAAATAAATGCACTTATTAAGTTGACTTCAGCTCTATGTTCCCTCACCTTTTCTTCTGTCAGCAAAATTATTTGCTGTATGAGAACAATAGTAGCCAACATGGGCTTAGGGAGAAAGAGGAATATCTACATATTTGGTAGGACCTTGTCTATATTTCAAGAAATTATCTTCACTAGAATATTGATACTAAGGGCTCTGTGAGATAAGTTGAATGTTAAAATATGTTGAAGAGAGGCAAGACCTTCTGGCAGGAATCTTTGAAACACTTCCAGAAAATGAAAAGTTTACATTAGTTCATCTATGGCATGGGTGTCAAACTTGATCATGTCATGTGACGTATTGTGATATACCATGACTTTTTTGCCTTTGCGGAGCTGGGATGGGCATGGCCTGTGCATGGAGTATGTGGTCCATGGGCCACCAGTTTGACAGGCCTGATCTATGGAGATTCTCAGTCATCCAGGTCATGGTTGTCCCAAAGATGCTTTTTCCAAAAGGCAGTTAGACTTTCTTCGTTTTTCCTTGAAGATATTTCATTTCTGATCCAAGAAACTCTTCAGTTCCAGAGAAGCAACCTGAAATTAAAGAGAAACTTCCTGACAGTGAGGACAATTAGCCAGTGAAACAGTTTGCCTCCAGAAGTTGTAGGTGCTTCATCACTGAAGGTTTTTAAGAAAAGACTGGGCAGCCATTTGTCGGGAATGGTATAAGATCTCCTGCTTGTGCAGGGAGTTGGATTAGAAGACCTCCAAGGTCCCTTCAACCCTGTTATTGTGTTATTCTTCCAAGACACACTCTCTCTTCCTCTCTCCATATCTATCTATCTATCTATCTATCTATCTATCTATCTATCTATCTATCTATCTATCTATCTCTATTATCTATCTATCTTTATATCTATCTCTATCTCTATAATATTCTTTTACAAGTAAAAAGCTAGCAGAAACTGGACATGGAAAAGTCCATCTAGTTACATATATACAAGTGATAAAGCCATATTCTGCAATTGTACTGCTATCAATCATTTTAACATTGAGAGTGACCATAGAATGGTATCAGCTAAAGTGAAGATAGACTGTTGAAGAGAGCATATGAAAGTGTCTTTATCACTTTCATATGCTCTCTTCAACAGTCTATCTTCACTTTAAAAATGAGTGATAAACTGTTAGAGGAGAACAGCAATTTTGAGATTAATTTATGAAATTAATTAATTAATTTGCTTTATTGTAAGATTTGAAAGAGATGAACATTATGGACCAAAATAAACAAATAGTCAAAAACATCCTTGAATTTGCTGCATCTATAGCACTACTGGAAAAACACTGGGTACAGTCAAAAATCTCTGATGAAACTATTGATTTAATGAAAAAATGTTGAACAAGGAAGAATACCAGAAGTTTTACTAATAAACTGGAGTACATTGAACTTTGCAAGACCATAAGAAAATGTATCCAAGAAGAAATGTATCAGTTTAATGTGAAACTTGTGAAAAAGGAAATTGAAAAAAAAAACAAAGGAATTAATAGAGCAAAATGCAAGCTTATAAATACAAGAAAGGTTTTTGCATTAAAACCTGAAAATGGCTCTGTGTGTAGAACAAGACAGGAAATGTTAGAAATAATTGAAAATTTCTATTCAGAGCTTTACAAGGATCAAGATCACTCAAAAGTAACAGTACCCACAAAAGAGGAAATGTAGTAGAGGAAGTAAACAGTGCCATAAAATCAATGAAAAATGACAGAGCTTCAGGAAATGACTGTGTTACAGTTAAAATGCTGAAAGCTAATGGTCGCAGTTTATACAAGATACTAGAAAAAGTATAATCAAGATGCTTCAGAGAAGAAAAAAACGTGATGCATGGAAAAATGTTGAAGTGATTCTTATACACAAAAAAGGGGCCCAAGATGATTTAAACAACTATCACTCAATAAGCCTTCTTTCAGTCATCTACAAGGTTTTCACTTAGATAATAGCAAAAAGAATATTAAGAACATTAAATGATGTACAGCCAAAGGGGTAGGCAGGGTTCATAAATGGCTACAACACAATGGATCACACTCAGGTTGTTCAGCAAGTCATTGAAAGGCACCATGCCTCTGTGCATGACTTTCATTGACTATGAAAAGGCGTTTGACTCAGTATTCCAGCAAGCAGTATTTATGGCATTGCTCAATATATGAAAAAAAATGGCAACAATTTGCCTTAATGATCTTAAAGTGGAAATCAACATAGAACAAGGTATATAATAAGGTGATACAAAATCACCTATTCTTTTCTCAGCCTGCCTGGAAGAAGTATTTCACAAACTAGACTGGGCAAAAGATGAAATAAAAATCAATTTAATTCACTTAAGATTTGCGGATGATGTTGTTCTCTCCTCACAAAACCCAGAAGAACTACAAAGACACATGCAAGAGCTGCACAAAGCAGAACCATTTGGCTTAAAAATGAACCTGAAAAAGAGCCAGGTTATGTTTAATAAATTCACCAAAGAAATAACATTTTTTTTATATCTGGAGAAGAACTAGACACAGTAGACCACTACATATACCTTGGCCAACAGATCTCAATAGAAGGTGACACAATAAAGGAATTTGAATGGTGTGTTAAATGTGGTTGGTAGGCCTTCAGCAAGCTAAGCATAATTTTCAAGAACAACCTGCCTCTATTCCTGAAGAGAAAAGTTTTCAATCAGTGTGTGCTACCCGATATGCCAGTGAAACATGGACACTAACCTTACAATCAGTACAGAAGCTAAGAGTGGTGTAAAAAGCCATGGAAAGATACGTCCTCACCATTACAAGACAAAATAGAAAGACCTGCACATGGATTAGAGAATAAACAAAAGTGTACAATATTATCAAGACAGTAAAAGAATTGAAATGGAATTGGGCTGGTCACATAGCAAGAAGAACTGATGACAGATGGACCAAGGATCCCACTTGATAAAAAGCATCCATGAAACAGACTTAAAACAAAATGCATCAATGACATCAGGAAGTATTGTGGGCCTAACAGGCAAAAGAAAACTCAGGACTCTGTTGGTTGGAAACAGGCCTTCATCCTGCAGTGAATAGACAATGGCTAAAATGATGATGAATTCTATCTATATCACCTACCTACCTACCTACCTACCTACCTACCTACCTACCTACCTACCTACCAGCCTGATCTGAACCCATATTCTAGTCAAATTCATATCTCATGTTAAAGCATGCATCATGCTTTTTAATATACTTTGATTGGATTCACATTTAAAGCACATTAAATATTATGGATAGCTACCAAGTAAACATCATTATGGATAGCTACCAAGGAAACATCATATAACTGAAAGTTTTTTAAGCACATTACCACATATAATTTTATTATTTTTATTATTCTTATAATAAAGTAGAATTAATCCATCTGGTTGTGCTTCTTATCTGAAATATCTCACAAGGCTGACATTTTAGTGAGTAAACAAAAGGAGGAGGAATGGATATATTGTGCAACAAAAGTCATACATGTGAGATGGGTGGCTATATAAATTCAATAAATAAATAAACAGTTTTCAATCTTTTAGTAATTCAGGTGTCTCAGAAGCTGAAAATACTGCTGGTCCAAAGAATGTTGTTAACAAATATGGTAATTGTAAATATTGCCATTAGATTTTATTTGATAGATGATATGTATCTCTTAACACAGAATATGTTAAAAATTCATTTTATCATCTATTATTTGATTCAAAGTCAGTATCTCTGCTTCCATCCACTTTTCCCACATCACCATATTTCTCCCAGTTTTTAAAGTTTATGGTTTCCCCATAAACTTTAAAATCTAAAATCTGGAACAGGAAAAAGTTCAATGTTTTTTTATTAAACATTACATCCCATAATTTTCTAACTGATGCAATTGCTTCCAGAGGTACAAAGTTATATATGTATATTCCAAGGTTACCCACATTAAAAAAATTAGCACCAATTGTTAGCTTTCAGTATTTAATACTTGAAAGTAGATAAATATGATGATATAGCTCCAGATTCAGAAAACCAAATCTTGCTTCATTAATAGGTAATTGCATTATCTGTAGAGATATTTTCAGAAGCTAAGAATCCAAAAGAAAATTTATAAACAAAGGATTTATGTTCTGAAAATATTTTTGCTATATAAACTGGAATTCCTCTCAGAATATTCAGAATATGAATTAATTTGGGAATAATATTCATTTTGAAAGCATTCAATCTTTCCTCAAGGTTAAAGTTTAATGACTCCCATCAACTGATATCAGAAGAAACTTCTCTCTATATTTTATTTATATTACATGTTACTCACTGAGTTATATCATTTGGTATAAACATACCTAAATATTTGATGGATTCAGTACAACTATGGAATTGACATTCCTTACATGGATGGGTAACCCAATTTTCACCTATTGGCATCAATTTCAATTTGAATCATTAATAGACTATCCTGCTATTTTGCTAAAGGATCTATCTTTTACATCAGCACTCAAATAGTAGTGTGAGGTTTAGAAATAGAAGAATGCTGTCTGTAAATAATGCCAATCTGTGTTCAATTGAGTTATGTACTAGTCCGTAGATCTATGAATTGTCTAATAGCACAAGCCAAGGCTTCCCCATGGATAGTAAAAAGCACGGGTAAAATGGATATCCTTGTCTAGTTCCTCTGAATAGGGGGGGGGGGGAAGGACAAACATGCTGTTAGTTTTTACTTTAGATGTCGATGACTCATAATATTTTAATCCATTTTATGAATTCCAAAGGAAAACCCAAATCTATTTAGTACAGCAAACACGTACTGTTTATGCACTTTGTCAAAGGCTTTTTCAGCATCTAATAAGATGACAAATTGATCTTTAATTTTTATTCAAGTCTATTAGATCTACAACTAAGCCGATATTATCTGCTGCTTGCCTAGTTTTTATAAATCCTGCTTAATAACAAATGGAATAACTTGCTTTAATCTATTTGCTAACCCTGCTACACTAACACTTTTCGGAAACCTGAGAACATGTTACAGCTCTCCCACAAAACTAGCACAGTGAAGACAGGACCAATATCAAGAGGCCAATCGGTGAGCTGTCTTCCCTACTACCTTTCCTACTCCCAAGATATGCTACCACCATCAATGCACTTCCAAACAAAGGGCTGGTGGCAGGCCTTACCGTTTTTATTTTCTAGCTTTGCTTTTGAAGTCTTTATGCTGGCTAAAGGTGTTCTTGAGAAGAAAGATGATACTTAGACTGGTATTTTGCTTTGCTATATGCCAGCTTCTCATTTTTAAAAATTAAACTTAAAGAAAAATAAATTCAGATTAAGCAGGATACTTGGTGAATAGTGTCACTAGGTACACATGGGTTATTAAGACTCTATTCCAGTGTTAGGTTGTCCCTGGTTTGGTTCGGTTCTTGCAAACCGGTAGTAAAACCGGGGGCAGGCTCCACCCATCCACCTGGATATCATCATAGATAACATGCACAGAAGCTCAGCATGTGTGCAAGCGAATTGTGTGGTGTGCGCAATCCCATTGTGAACTGGTAGTAAAGATAAGTAGAACTCACTCCTGATCTATTCCTCGGGTATACCTCTATTGGGGCATATTGGGAGTGTAGAATAAATCAGGAAGTCCCGGACAGTTAAAACAGGATTTGGTTAGCTGGACCAGGAATTAGTGATATGCATTTTTTTTTCTGAAGAAGTAAGTTATTCACATTTATGAAAGAACTCCCTAAAGTTCTTTGAATGTGATTCAGGATCATGTTGCAGTGGCCAGATCATCCTTTTTCAAAAGAGGTTCACTAGAATATGCTAGCCAAAATTTTTAATAACTGATGGTAGTTGAACTGATTTGTCTTTATCTTGCATTTTAGCTTACATGAAGGTTTAATATATTGACTAAACATATCCCATCTTTGATATTTCTTCTCTAATGCTATACCTTCTAATTAAAAAAAAAGATTCACAGGCATTACCTATCATGTGCTAGATAGAAATTTATCTCACAACTGATCTGGTTTCTGACATTTTTCCAAACCTCTTTGCCACGTCTTCTCTATAAGATTTTTGTCAATGCACTTCTGTTTTTGCTCTAAAGATGGCTGCCCTTTACTTTCTGAAAGGATTATTAAACTGTGAGGCATTCATGTTTTTCAGTTTGGTCCTATCTATTTCTTACTTGCCACTTTCTTTGCCCTACAGATTTCTTTGACACGCTCTACATTTGAAATTATTTTCTCTTGGTAACCACTCTTCATCTCTCTGCTGCTGGAAATTTGAATTCAGCAGAAACATTTGTTTGAGAATATGCTGCTGAACAAAAACATAGTGCTGAAAGATTACTAAATATTAAGCAGCAGAATATCCTATTTTTCTTAGATGCAGAGTGCAGGCGTAGTCCAACTATCATTCATGTATTTGAAGTAAAACATAGATTTATTAAGAAATACATGAGGATAGAAAAACTCCCCTTCAATCTAAGCTGTATGTTGAAGAAAAGGAAGCACAGGAGAGAGGAAGAGACAAGAAATCCGTTTGTGTCCTAATGTCTCTGCTTTCAATGTCTCTTTGGATACTACATAGCATTGTGGCTATGGACTTTATAAATTGGATCCACACAACTTGTGTTGATCAAACCATCTCTGGTTAACAGCATGACCTATAACATCAGATCTCCAATGCTTGCTGTCTTTAAGTCTCTATTTTTGGTTTCCGGATCTGTTTTCTTTTAGACAACAAAGAAAGGAATATTATGTTTTATCCTGCAATGATAATGGCGTACTCACACTGTCCCTTTAGGATTATTTTAAACTTGACCTTTTGCAAAGTTTGAAGGATTCCAAACTACAGTGACTGAAAATGAAATCTTATTGTAGATTACTTATTTGTTTTTGCCACAGATGGTTTCATTTCATTTTCTTCTACAGTCGGGACTCTTAAAATCTTTGAAGAGAATAATAAAATATAATAATATGAAGTCACTGTGATTGGTGGTGGTGGGGATTTGCTGAAAACAAAGCTGGAATGTGTTTATTTTCTCTTATTTTTGAAGGATATGGACAGGATCGTGACATGGTTTTGTTGCTAGTTTGCACTAGGATTATGGAGTTTCCACCGATAGTGTAGGTTTTGTTTGAAAAAGACAGTTATTGGTATTCATATGAAAAGCTGCAAATGACAATTGGGCAGGGAATTCATGCTGATCCCACCTCAGGGATCCTCTCCAAAGCCTCCTTGCATACAGCCAGGAGGTCTGTATTAGTATTTGGCTGGAAGCAAGTTCAGCTCTCCGGATGATGCAGGGCCCTGCTTGATCAGCCATTTTTGCCAACCATGCTGAAATTTGGTAACAGTCAGTAAACACACAATAGCTTGGCTTCAGAACAAATCCGTTTGATTATCTGATCCTGTTACATTTCATGGTAAGGTAGAGACAATCTGCACTGCGTATTCATGAGTACAAATGCAGGTATGTAGTTGATGCCAGTGAATTATATTTTTCCAACCTCATGCTCCCTTGATATGTTGAAACAATAAGTTCAAGAAGCATGATGTAGTCTGCCTTGGGAGTTATAAACCAAATATATCTGAAAGTGGAACAAATTGGCAAAGAGCTCTTATTTGTATATTAAGGAAGGTTTTTTACCCCCCAGGAAAGAAGCCAAAAGATTACTCTTTGTATCTATAGAAAATTTGCAAATTGAGACTATTGTAACCCTAAATTTGCATTTAAACTCTACTAACTTGCGAATGGATAGATGTCACCACTGGTGGGATTCAAATGGTTTTACTACCATGTGGGCATGGCTTGGAAGACGTGGCAGGGGAAGGATACTGTAAAATCTCCATTTCCACCCCACTCCAGGGGAAGGTTACTGCAAAATCTCCATTTCCTCCCGATCAGCTGGAACTTTGGAGGCAGAGATTAGATGGGGGGCGAGGCCAATCAGAATTTTTACTACCGGTTCTCTGAACTACTCAAAATGTCTGCTACTGGTTATCCAGAACTGGTCAGAACCTGCTGAATACCACCTCTGGATGTCACCTGGTAATCAGATATATTAGTAGTTCTGATCCTTTTTTAATTTCCTATTGATCCCCCCCTCACAAATAATGTTTCAGTATAGTATCTGCTGTACCTGACAGCAACCTTGGTGCTCATCAGCTTCAAGGATAGTTTGTTTTTTTGGTGTTTTTTTTTAGTTAGCATGCTGCACTGTAAAACCCCAGCCTGTAGCATCATTTTTATTTGCAGCAGTGCCTTGCGCTCTGATAAAGTCTGACTGGGATCGTAAAGGACATGCTAGGGGATTAATTTTTCTTCTGCACCTTGGCAGTGCTCCCTGCAGGAGTCATTTCATGGTGAGATGGGCGGGCAACCAAATTTAATAAATAAATAAAAATAAATTTTGTGAATAGGCAAGCCCATAAATGAACAGCCATGGCATTCATTTTGTGACGGTCCCCACTGCACCATGTCAAAATTCCAAAGGAACTTCTAGTCGCCTCCCAAAGTTATCCATCCTTTTTTCTTTAAATGATGTTGTCTAGTTCTATCAGTGTTTATAGGAATCATTTTGTTTGGCCTCTAGTATCCTTTTGCAACAAACGAAGCAAAGCTGTTAAAAGTTTCAGTGCCCATGTGTATGGTATTTAAAACACTGCCATCAGTGACTGAATTATTGGAGCTAATGTATAATTAATTTTTAAATTAATAAATAATAAAATGAACAACTTGCTGGCTTTAGGGAAAATGCGACAGAACAATTAAGGAGTGACAAAAAGGCAATGAATTATTCATCCATTAACATAAAAAAAGAGACTTTGGCCTTCATATTCAGAAAACAATACAGTTCCTCAGTTTAAAAGTAAAAGGCCCGTAATAATCAAATTTATACTGAAAAACATTATCATAGCATACAGAGCGAAAAAGCCAATAATCCTAAATAGTTTGTAGAACTTGATGTGTAGGAAGAAATGAGGCTTTTACATGTTTTTGTTTTTTTAAATCAAGCTAGATCCCCAGCAGCAATTTTTGTTCCTTGATACTAGCAGAGCTATAGAAGGAAAAGAACAAAATGGGTTGAAACAATATGTTTTTTCTATTTTGCTTAAGTTCTTTGAACAGGAAAGTTGCATTGATTCAGTACCTTAGTCTCCACTGTGAAAATCCTGGGGGCACGCAAGTCAGTAAGAAGTTGCCTTATAAATAGTTCAAAAGTGAAATAATAAACATTTTGGATAGCTTCAGCTTTTTACCTAAGAATTTGCAAAGTCACAAGTTCACCGAATGCAAGGAGAATTATCCTTGGAAGCTGGAGGCAAATATGAAAAAAGCAAGAATATGGGGGTAAACAGAGGTATCTCTCTCTCTCTTTCTCTCTCTCTCTATCCCAGAATATGTAGCTTTTCTACAGAACCCAGAAGCATATTTCATTTTGTTGTTGTTTACTGAAAGGCTCATTCCACAAAGTTGATGGGGAAAAGTTGAAAAAAAAAAACCCAACTAATTTGGATTCCATTCCAATGTAATTGAATTTAAATCAAATTAATTAAATATCATTCATATGATTACTCCCCATGTACTTAATATTCTTCCCCTTTCATTACATCAAAATGCAATTTGGTGGCAACTCCTTGGGGGCTAAAGACATAACCAGGGTCTTAAATGGTTGCCCTGCTCATACCACTTCAAATCTTCCTGACCTCTCCAGAACAAGATGAATTGGGCTAATGAATAGTTGGAACATCACTATTAGCAGAAAACAGCCTTGTTAATAGAACTGCATACATACCTTCTCATCTCTTGACAGAGAATAATAATTTCCCCACAGATTTTTGTTTTAAAGAAAATTGCCTGTTTAAATAAATACTTTTTAGGTAACTCCGATTGCTATTCTTGGTTATAGTAATGATGAAAATCAAATTGTGCCCTTCTTATCCTCTATGCTGACTTTTCTGATAATGTAGAAACACACTTAGAGCTTCTTAAAAATAGAACCCATAATTTTCCCCCTAGTGACAAATGCATTTCAGTTGCCATCATTCACTCTGTTACCTGGAAGATATTTATAGTCTCTGAGAATGCCCACTGTTTTGCTGTAAAATCTTTGTTTATCAAACATATATAAAATTAATGCTGTAGCTTTTGAGTCATCATTCTAAATTGTTATCTTCCAGTCCTTAAGTTAATGGACAGGGAAATAACACAATGATCACAGACTTTTCCCTCGCAAAAGTAAAAAGAAAAGTTACTAAAATTATTTATATTTACATTATGAAGAAGTTATTTCTTTACTTATCTGTTTTTCCTTTCTGTTCTTCCCTTTCTACTTTTTTATTGGTTTTTATTAGTTTTATTGGTTCTTGTCGTTTTAATTGTAGTGCACAATAAAATTACTATAAAAATAATGTTTAGAAGAGTATTAAAAGGGCTATAATGTAGTATTGTAGTGTTTGTAAGTTGCAGTATTACTATTGTTGATCATTTATGAAGAAATACTTTTGCATGTTCGTGTTGTTCACAGACAAACATAAACTGTTCCTTGATCTTAATCTCCTCAAATAAAACCCTGATAGTTGATTTCATCTCATTTTTTTCCTTTGCCCCTTATCACAAAATTCTTCACAACTTAAATGATCTCTTTTGTAAATCCAGGATAAAAGAATTATCCAGATCACTATTTTTTTAGTTTCATCAAGCACCAGCCGGTTTCATTTGTACATCCAGTGTAGCATCTCCTTCCATATAATTCGCATAGTGTTATTTTTAGATCCACTTTCAAATCAAATCAGTTCTATCCAGTAAAGCATATCCCTTTTCCACATCATCTTCCAAACATAATCTGTCTATAATGTCTAACATTTTAAAATTAACATCTTGGTCCATTCTTCATAAATATCCTTCAGTTTTGCTCCATTTTATATTTTTAAGTTTAAATGATCTTCTTATTTAATTGTAATCTTTATTTTTTTTTGTTTCCTCTGGTTTCTAACCTTCAAAATCCTGTATTAGCAATCTGGTTTCAAATCTATCTGGACCCTTAGTCTACTGCTATTCAGACGGTTCTATCAAGTTCAGTCGAACCAATAGAGGCGGCTGCAGGAGGCTTCGTCGACCCACCAGGACATCATCACGTCCCATTTTTGATGCTATGTGCATGCGCACGTGCTCCCAGTTGTGAACTGGTAGCAAAGGTAAGTGAATAACACCCTGATCTACAGCCCTTCAGATATTAAAGACAGTGTCTTGAAGATGGTCTCTTCTCCATCTAAAATTAGCACAGGATCTTCAATTGTTTCCCCATGCAATTTTTTTTTCTTTGAAGCTTGGTTGTCTCCTCTGGATACATTTCAATTTATTAATGTTCTTTTAAAAATGCTGTGCTGAGACTTTCCCCTTATTTCAAACTATCTGGAATCGTCAACAGACCTGATCACTGGGCTGCATCTAACAAAATGAAATGCAATGGTGAGAAAAGTTAATATTGTACATTTAGTCAAGAAAAACCAAATGCATAAGTATAGAATAGGTGGTACCTGACTCAATAGTAGTAACTGTGAGAAGGATCTTGGAGTCCAGGTGGACAACCACTTAAATAAGAACCAGAAACCCTAGGTTGCACTAACAGAGGGATAGAACCAGGATTATATGAAGTGTTAGTATCACTTTATAATGCCTTGGTAAAATGACATGTGGAATACTGCATCCAGTTTTGGTTACCAAGAGATAAGAAAAGGCTATTGAGACTCTAGAAAGAATGCAGAGAAGAGCAATAAAGATGATTAGGGGGCTGGAGGCTGAAACATATGAAGAACAGTTGCAGGATTTTGGGTATGTCTACCTTTATGAAAAGAAAGACTGGGGTGACTTGACAGAAGTCTTCCAATATCTAAGGGGCTGAAAATAGAATAAGAAGCAAAGAATGGAAATTAATCAAGGAGAGAAGCAACCTAGAGCTAAGGAGAAACTTCCTGATAGAACAATTAATCAATTGAACATCTTGTCTTCAGAAGTTGTGGGTGCTCCATCACTGGATTTTTTAAAGAAAAGATTGGAAAGCCATTTGCCTGACATGGTATAGTGTCTGCTGCTTGAGCAGGGGTTTGGCTAGAATACCTCCAAGGTCTCTTCCAACTCTGTTATTCTGTAAAATTGAAAGCAAAGATGCACAGCATTAACACATGTGCACCTAGGCATATGATCTACGTTAGACATTCTGGGCAAAATAATTAAAACAATATTATTCTACTCTTACATTGATGTGTTTGCAAATATTTATGTTTATCTTTTTCTTATTGAGATTACCACCATTATTCTCACTTATGGATGGCTTGCTTTTTAGGAATTTTTCATAGCATAAGAAAGCAGAGTGTCCAAGTAACAGCTACATTTAGCTATAGAGTCTTAGTAAAATAGGTAATATAGGCAGAGCACAAGCCTACTTATTTATTTTATGGAGCAAGCCCACTCTAGCAAGGGCTTTTATAGATTTTATAGATCCATTAATGTATATTAATCAGAATTAAGGCTAAGACAGTCTCAAGACATTCACAATTTAAAAGTTTAATCAAATACTGTATTTCCCCAAAAATAAGACCTGGTCTTATTTACACCTTGCAGCATCTTGTCATAAGTGGCAGCACTGGTGTGATGATCCATGCAGTATTCTGCCACAAGCGGTGTCACCGGTGCAAAGAGCCCTACGGTGTTCTGCTGTGAGGGGCAACACTGTCATGATAAACCACATGGCATCCGGCCATGAGTGCCTGCAAGTAGCTGCCAAAGAAGTCAGGCAATGGCGTGACAAATGTCATGGCATGGGAGGCCTGGATGCGACGATCCTAAGGAAAGTGGGTGCAGGGTGCTTGCGGAAGCTCCACTCCCCCACCCCCATTCTAGCTTGATTTTTATGCCTGTGTCTTGCCCCACTTATACAACTGATGGTGGGCAGGGCTTAATAAGGGCTTATTTTTGGGATAAGGCTTATATTAGGCACAGGCATGAGAATCAGGCTAGGGCTTGTTTTCAGGGTAGGTCATATTTTCAGGGAAACCTGGTAGGTAGCATACCGAGGATGGTGTGTTGGTGGGGCAGCCTGGTGACGACAAGAAGGCCATCCAAAAAGATGGCAGCTGATGGAGATAGTTCTCTGCTGTTGGTGTACCAATCACTGTTTGGCACTTAGTGATGTGACAGAGCAGCAACCAAGGAAGGTGATATTCAAAAAAATGATTCCCTGCAACTGTCAGAAATGATAGGTGTCAGGTTTCCAAGAAATAGATCCATAGCAAGCAAAACTCCAAGGCAAAGGATTCCTAAAAGGATAGCTTTATTGGAAATACCATATTGGCACATATTTGGTGAAAACTGACTATAAAAGTTCCTGCGGTTTTCACCTAGTTAAAGATGTTTTCCCACAACCCCAAACAATCAGTCACATGGTCCAATCAAGATGCTGTCTGGTCCTCTGGTGACCAACCTCCTTCTTCCATGGTCCAGGTGTGAGAATGTCCTTGGTTCTCGAGAGAAAGTATTTTATTGTGGCTACACAAATCCCTCTATCTCTAATTCCCCCTCCCTTTCCCTCAGCTCCAGAGTGGCAACACTGAAGCTCCAATATGGCTCTGGTTAGGTCAGCTTCAGGATTGACACTGGATGCAGCACTGATCAAATGCAACACATAGCATCTTGGAGAGGGAGAGCTCTGTTAGGACTATTCAAATGAAGCAGCTTGGCTGCTGTATCCTACAGCTGATCAGAACTATAAAATAAAAGCAGCACAGAGATTATAGCTAGCAGCATCAGGACTGTGACCTAATTGCTACAAAGTTAAAGATAGGGACATACTGTTCTCCAGTTCTCCAAATGAAGGTTGGTTTTCTAAATTCAGTTTAGGGATACTCCCATAAGAAGAGAGAGACGAGCAATCCTGAAGTTGCCCACTATTGTTAACATCTTTTCCTGGAAAGATGAAATTGGAGGCACAACTCTGCAGTTTCAGATCAAACATCAATCTGCAGTATTTAATTAAGGGAGGCAAATTCCATCAAGGCATCTGCCATGCCTATGAATGATAGGAGAATATTGATGAAAAGCGAAATCTAGAAATACTTGTACCCTCGTATTTGCATCCTTAATTAAACTAAATAAAATCAGATTTTGAAACCCCGAGAAATGAACTAATCTGCCAATTTTGCTTTCTCCAACATTTGCTTTTTCTTTTTCAATCTCAAGTTCTTATCACATTCATAAAGGAGAATATGGATCTTGCTAAACTGGTGTGAAAACTCTAGCCAAAATCAACAGGTACAGCTGCTCCCATTTAATAACTACTTCCATATTGAGTTAATAAAAATAGAAAATGAACTTCACTCAGGTTTACAAATTTAAAGTGAATGCGCAAGGGCTTCAAAGCAGGGGTGAAATGCTCCTGGTTTGGACTGGTTTGGCCAAACCAGTAGTGATGGCGGCCGGTGGTTCGGAGAACCAGTAGAGATGGCAGCATGGGGCTCTGCCCATCTGCCCGGTCATCATTACTTCCTAGTTTTAACTAGGAAGTAACCTGTTTTTTACCCTCTGCGCATGCACAGAAGGGTTTGAGTATGCACAGAGGGTCCGCACACACATGTAAAGCGAGATCGCATGCACGGCGCGTGCACTTCCGAACCGGTTGGGAAGGTAAGTAGATTTCACCCCTGCTTCGAAGTCAGCCTTTTAAGTGCAGAAATACCTTTTTTGTGAATGGTTGACTCTGCCAAAAGGATGTCAAAACATGCACTGCTTCAAAGTCCCTTTAATGAGATGTCTTCTTAAAGCAGTAGCTTTTTTTTCTCAAATGTACACAGAAGTCAGAAAAAAAAGGGGATTGATATAGTGAATAGCAGGTAGGTGTTCTACTCTTGTGAGATCTTAAGCACCTGAATCTGGTCGAAGTGTACATTGCTTATTGGATAAAGTTGCTGAACTTTACTGGGAGGGAGGGAGGGAGAGAGAGAAGGAGAGAGAGACAGGGGGGAGAGAGAAAGAGAGAGAGAGAGAGAGAGAATACAATAACATGCATTATCAATAGATACTCTGAGTTATTGATACGAAAATGCAAAGTATGGATAATAGTTTCTTCTATTTCAGCGTTATTGCATTTTTGCATCATCCTCAAATTCTTTTGTCACTGACTTTTTATATTTACCAGTATGGGCAATCTTTTAAAACACCCCAGACATCAAAAGATCATCAGATCCAATTTCTGCAATCACATCTAAAAACTAGTGAGATCTCATTTCGGAATGTCAGAATCCTATAAAACATCACCAAATTTTTAAAAATTGAAGCTTATTTTTTAATGGCCTATGAACATCAGGTTGCCAGCCCTGATTTAACTTATGAAAATTCCTGTTTTTGTCTCAATCTTTCAGCCTAACAAATTTAATTTTATATAAGAAAGTAAGACTAGGTTGTAGCTTATGTATTTTTGCATTAGTCTATAAAATTTGATCATTTTTATCACATGCTGACTGAAATGTTTTTGGTGAGATGTCTTTTCCAATCTCATTACTGCTTTTCTACAGTACCTGCAATATAATTTATTTTTAAAATGCATCAAAAACATGTCCATTAAGTACTGTGTAATTTAGTACTGGATAATGGTTATAGAATTTAAAGGTTTTTCTCCTTTGCTTTTGAGGAACTAGGCAAGTGATGCTACAATCAGAAGGACTGAATTGACAAATGAAGTGAGAATGAATAGGACAGAACAAATGAAATGTGTAGTAATGTGTAATTCCCCTATAATTTTAATCAATCCTTTAAAAAAGGGGCTTTTAGTGAGTCATTAAAATGCCTGTTTTGTGGCCATTTATATTGTTATTGTTTACATCAGTTCACAATAATTGCTTTTGGAGTGCTCCCTGATATGGTATGAGTGCACATATTTGTATACATGCACAAACAACAAGTAATACGCATGTCAAGCCTGTGGATTACTTAAAAAAAGAAAGAAAATAAATATATACATTTTGTTATACATAGGCATCCTATAAGTTTTTTCTCTATGCATGTATGCCTCAGTGTCTGTAAAGAGCTGCTGAAATGGAGAGCTGCAGTACCCATAAACCTAATAAACAGATTACGTCGGCACTACAGATAAATTAAGGCCTCCAATACTTTGACCTCTGACTTATGTTTGGTGATGTGTTTCAGGCAATCTGATTCCTGTCAGGTTAAGTTCATCTTTGTATCTGTATGTGGAACTAGATGAAGACTTTGAATTGTAGAAAGCAGGGCCGTTCAGTACAGGTTGTCCTTGATTTACAACCATTCATTTAGTGGTCTTCGAAGTTACAATGGTGTTGAAAATGGTGACATGTGACCAGTCCTTGCACTTATGATCGTCATAGTATCCCCATGGTCGTGTGATCAAAATTTGGGAATTTGACAACAGCTTGTGTTTACCACTTTTGCAGCATTCAGAGACCACATGATCACCATTTGTGACCTTCCCAGCCAGCTTCAGAGAAGCAGAGATGGGGGGTGGGGGGAAATCTGGGTGTGCTTAATGACCATGTGATTCACTTAACAATTGCAGTGCTTCACTTAACAACTGTGTCAAAAAGATCATAAAATTGAGCATGACTCATTTAATAACTGCCTTACTTAGCAATGGAAATTCTGGTCCCAATGGTGATTGCAAATCAAATACTGCCTGTAATGCTGAGGGAAGGAGCAGTATGGGAAAGGATATACAGTATCCTTCCCCTGCCCTGCTCACCAAGCCGTGCCCACCAAGCCACATCACACCCACCAAGCCACGCCCACAGAACCAGTAGTGAAAAAATTTGGATTTCACCACTGATATGTATGTATGTATGTATGTATGTATGTATTGTCAAGGTTCTGACTAACAAACCGAAGCAAATCAGAACTCAAATCTTCCTCAAGAACTTTTTTATTGGGTACATCATACGTAAAACCAACTCTAAATATTCCCTGCAGTTTCAGTATAATTAAAATAGTAAATGATCCCCTCCTCAAGTGTCACCAGTCACATTGTCCAATTAGTTTGATTGGCAGGCTCCTTAGGCACTTCCCTCCTTCTTCATCTGACACCTATGGAGAAGACCTTGGTTCCCATGAGATAGATCGGTGTTGTGTCTGGCAATGCATTCCAGCCTCTCTCCCCCCTGCCCCATCTACTGTGTGGCAATTGAGAAACATATAAAATAATAAGTACAAAATAGCATATAAATATAAAATAGCATATAAAATATAATAAAATAAACGTATAAAACATATAAAAATATATAAAAAAACATATAAAAAATTAAATAATATAAATAAATAATATAAAAAAATAAATAATATAAAAATATAAAAAAAACATATAAAACTTATAAAATATAAAATATAAAAAAGCATATAAAACATTTGCTAGACCAATTCTAGAATACGGCTCGCCTGTTTGGAACCCTCACCACATCTCTGACATCAATACAATTGAACATGTACAGAAATATTTTACAAGAAGAGTTCTCCATTCCTCTGAAAACAGCAAAATACCTTATCCCACCAGACTTGAAATCCTAGGCTTAGAAAACTTGGAACTCCGTCGCCTTCGACAAGAGCTAAGTTTAATTCATACAATCATCTACTGTAATATCCTTCCTGTTAAATGTTTAACTCATATTTAAATGTTTAAATATTTAAACTCATATTTAAATGTTTAACTCATAGAATCATCTATTGTAATGTCCTTCCTGTTAAAGAATACTTCAGCTTTAATTGCAATAATACAAGAGCAACCAACAGATTTAAACTTAATGTTAACCGCTTTAATCTAGATTGCAGAAAATATGACTTCTGTAACAGAATCATCAGTGCTTGGAATACTTTACCTGACTCTGTGGTTTTTCCCATAATCCTAAAAGCTTTAACCAAAAACTTTCTACTGTTGATCTCACCCCATTCCTAAGAGGACCATAAGGGGCATGCATAAGCGCACAAATGTGCCTACCGTTCCTGTCCTATCGTTTTTCTTTTCTTCTTCATATATATATATATCTGTGTGTGTGTGTCTTTGGTTATTCGAGTTTTCTCCCGCGTAAAATTGGAAGTATCTTCCTCTTGACCTGGAAAGCCATTTGCTATATTGAAAGGGAAAAGGAGCATCATGTACATGTTCATACTGTCAACATGATGCAGACACAAGTGCAGTGTAAAATCCTTTCCTTAATTCCCTTAGATCTCTGTCTTAAACCAACATCCTTTACATCAGGGGTGTCAAACTCAAGGCCTGGAGGCTGGATCCAGCCCATGGGCTGCTCAGATCTGGCCCATGGGCCACCTTAGAAACCGTGAAGGACCATGGTGCCTCTGCCGGCCCTCCCGAGCTCTTTTTTCACTGGCAGAGGGTTGCAGGAAGCCATCACAGCTGAAAATGTAGCTTGGGAGCCTGTTTTCACTGGCAGGGAGCCCACAGGTGCCCCCGACAAGAGTGACATTGAGCTGACCATGCCCACCCTGAATAGCTCAGGCTGTTAGAGCCTGTTATTAGAACACAGTAGCCTGCAATTACTGCAGGTTCAAGCCCGGCCCAAGGTTGACTCAGCCTTCCATCCTTTATAAGGTAGGTAAAATGAGGACCCAGATTGTTGGGGGGGCAATAAGTTGACTTTGTAAAAAATATACAAATAGAATGAGACTATTGCCTTATACACTGTAAGCCGCCCTGAGTCTTCGGAGAAGGGCGGGATATAAATGTAAACAAACAAACAAACAAACAAACAAAAACCCTGGCCACACCCACCTGGTGAAACACAACCCTGATGCAGCTCTCAATGAAGTCAAGTTTGACTCCCCTGGTTTACATGATACAGTATACCTTAGCAAATGAAATATTACTATATCAGTAACAACAAGCTAACACTCCTAAAGTCTATTACTTTAACGATACATTGTTAAAGAAACCAAACATTTCCTTGCTTTATTTAATTATTGAGTTGTTTCTGATTTTAAGAAGTCCATTTTAAGCATAATCCATTTTCTGGTGAAAAGAATATATGTTTGCCAGAGACAGCACAGTTTCCATTCCTCCCTACCATTAAATATAACTTTACAATACAGTTCATCATTAATTCTAATGGGGAGTTTAAATAGTTATATGTTATTAGAATGATTGACATGACAATATTAAACTATAAAGAAACATATTCTTAACTGGGAAACATTTGAAAAATCAACGTCAGCTTTCATCTCATAATTAATCTTTAACTGCTAACTGCAGAAATATGGTGTACTAGATAATTTTAGAATATACTTATATCTGATTTTTTTTTCTTATAATAATGTAAGATTCCACCCTTTCTTTTGCCGATTCCAATCAAATTCTCTCTAACCGCATTATTATTTTTAGATAAGCTAAATGATTCCCTGCTTTAATCTTGAAAGTATCAAATCATTTTAATTGAGCCTGGAATTAAAATTAATATTAGAAATCCAAAGTAAAGGTTGATTGTAGTTCACATGTAACATCAACTGAAATTTTGTGATTTTGTAGTCATTCCTGTTGGGTAAAATTCTACTGAAGAGCACTATAGCTGAGTGGATATGTTGGATTGGAAAGGTGAACTCTTTCTCAAAAAATATTAGAAACAATATTTTGGGACAATCTCACATTTGTCATATTGATACTTAGCACGTATAATTAAGTTGTGTCAGAACTGGAACAATTTCCTGTGTCAATCCAGCTACCCTTGTTTCTTAAGATTACAAATGCAGGATGGCTGTTAGATGTTACCAAGGAGATATAGTGATGGCGAACCTTTTTGCCGTTGTGTGCCAAAAGCGGAGGAAGCCTGGGGGTGGGGGTCGCGCACACATGTGCCTATACCCATAATTCGATGTGATGGCCCAGTGGGCCCAGTGGGCCCATTTCTCACTCTTCCCAGCCTCCAGAGCCTTTCTAGGAGCCTATGGAGAGAAAAAATGGCCATTCCCACGCCCCAGAAGCCAGAAACGCCCCATTTGCTGACTTCTGGTGGGAACAAAAGGCCCATTTTTCACTCTCCCCAGGCTCCAGAGCTTTTCTAGGAGCCTGGGGAGGGCAAAAATGGCCTTCCCCAGCCCCCAGAGGCCCTCTGGAGGCCAGAAGCGGCCTGTTTGCTGACTTCAGGGATGTGGTGGCTCAGTGGCTAAGACACTAAACTTGTTGATCGAAAGGTCGGCAGTTCAGCGGTTTGAATCTCTAGTGCCGTGTAACGGGGTAAGCTCCTGTTACTTGTCCCAGCTTCTGCCAACCTAGCAGTCCGAAAGCTCATAAAAAATGCAAGTAGAAAAATAAGGTTCACCTTTGGTGGGAAGGTAACAGCATTCCGTGCACCTTTGGTATTTGGTATTTAGTTATGCCAGCCACATGACTATAATAGATGTCTTCGGACAGCTCTGGCTCTTCAGCTTTGAAATGGAGATAAGCTCCTCCCTCTAGAGTTGGGAATGACTAGCACACATGAGCAAGGGGAACCTTTACCTATAGGACTAATCTCAAATGCTGCAAACACCTGCAATTGATTATGTCTACATCTGAAGTTGTGTTGCTGATCTCTAGCTAGAATGATAGAGTTGGAAGAGACCTTGGAGTCTTTTAGTCCAAACCCTTGTCACGTGGGAACCTTTAGACCATTTCAGACAAATGGGTGTCCATTCTTTTCTTGAAGTGGAGTGATGGAGAACCCATGACTTCAAATGGGAAGCTATTACACTGTTTAATAATTATCTCCATCAACAACTTCCTGCTTATTTGAAGTTTGGATTTCTCTCTTTAAGGCATCCATCCTTGGCTTTTGTGTTTCCTGTTTAGAATGCAGTATTGTAGGCTAATTCCACCAACTGCGAGCAGTTTGATTTTTATCACCTCAAGGTTGAATCAGCCTTCCGAGGTCAGTAAAATGAAGACCCAGATTGTTGAGGGCAATATGTTGACTCTGTAAACTGCTTAGAAAGGGCTCTAAAGCATTGTGAAGTGGTATATAAATCTAAAGACTATTGTTATTGATACTCTGGGAAATAAACCTACAACCTTTTCCTTGTGATATTTCTTTATGTATTGGAAAACTGCTGCCATGTTTGTCCTTAGCCTTCTCTTTGTCAGACTAATCATGCTGTTCATAGGATTTAGGTGACTTATTTAAAATCATTATTTAAAATATAACCATGTGGCAATGTTAGATGTAATATTGAGAATCAATAAATAATATTGAAAATATACATTTACATTACATGTACATGTATATTATCTCACACACACACACAAACACAATACTATGAGATTGCCACAAAACATATTTTTCTATCTATTCCTTGTAAACATCAGCCACTATCTTCCTACAACATGTTAAAGAAGGATCTTTTTACAAGTGATTTCTGATATTTACCTCCCATTTCTCTTTTAATGGATAGCCCCTGGATTTAATCAACATGCATAATAGCTTCTTCCCATGGTTGGTTTCCTAGAACAAGTAGGTCTCGGTGAGAAGACATTGCCTGTAATTTGTGCGTCAGTGCTTAATTTAGAATTTGCAGGATGGATATCAAAGAACGAGAACACCAAGGGAGACATCAGGATGGCCACAACAAACTTTGAAAGTTTATTAAGAAATTGTTTCCAGTAGCACTGGGGTTTTCGTTTAATCTTCAGGGTGAGCCCAAATTGCAAGGACAATCTCTGGTCTTGAGTCACAAAGGGGTTACTTTCAATGGGCAAGTTATATATCTCTGCAACCTCTCTTTCCCTCTTAAACCCCAGAATTGCTTTGTTTAGGCATCAGAAAATAAGGATTATGTATTAATGAGGATTGTCTAGCAGGCCCTGGGCAGCTGATGCAACAAAAGGGGAAATAATTATCAGGTTGCGATTGGAGCAACCTTGCAAGAGTAAATAGGAAGAACTAACTTGCTTAGCAGCTTCCCTTTCAGGTGTTAATTGAAAATGCAAGTCAATCACAAGACATAGGGCAAGATTTCAGAGACTGTTTCTGCCTCCTTCTCCATCTTTTTTTTAATAAGTTTTTTTTTTGCTTGTGCACTACTTCTTTTTCCTGCTGATCAGTGGTGGGTTTCAACCTGTATTACAACTGGTTCACTTCGCGCAAGCGCATTGCATTTCAGAACAGCTGAGGCATGGCAATCTGCTCTCCCACACCTATCAGTTGGACTAAAAATGAACGAATATAGGTAGGTATAGCGCAGGATAGGCGGGTGGGCCCAGCTGATGGTTGGAGTGAACCGGTTCGCTCTCAGCTCACCATTGCCGCTACCGGCTCACCCAAACTAGGGTGAACCAATAGAAACCCACCATTGCTGCTGATGTTATAGGCACTTTAGCTACTAGTTAGCAAATCAGGACCACTTATTATTTTGTATGTCAGCTTTTTTAGAAACCTAAATTTTTTTGTTCCTGATGTTTAATTTCAAGCTTCAAAAAATGGAACTTTTTTGTTAATCAAAGTACCACCAGTGGTGGCCATCCAGGCTCAATCTGCATCTATTTCTGACTAGGTGTGAGTCACTAAAAATTCTCCCACTTTCAGAGTCGAAGAGCCCTTTTGCTTATTAGCCATTGATTTCCATTCCCAATTTGTTCTGGAAGCTAATTAGAAAGGTAAGGTAGTGAAGTTGAATGTAATCTCGAGATAGGCTTTAGCCCGATGCCCTGTTTTGTCACAAATATACCAAACATTTTAATCCTGTTTTGCCTTTCAACTCTCCTTTGTTCTCTTTCCATCTTTTCCCATTTGCCCACCTTCTGATTCTACCTCCTTTTAGAGATGAAATATGGATCAGAAGAATAATCCACTATAGCAAGCTTTATATCCTTGCTAAACTTTACTCATCACTGTAAATCATTGGAGCTGTTACCTTTAAATTCCTTTGACTTTTGGTTTAAAAAAATTAGAATTGGAGGTTCTTGAGAAAATTGTTTACTCATATCAATTCTTTGCTAAAGATTCTTGTTTAGCAGGTAACTGACACTAGTAGGCATTAATTTGGTTTTACATATCTGCATGGAGGTAGTGACAGATTTTATTTTCCTGGGCTCCAAGATCACTGCAGATGGGGACTACAGCCAAGAAATTAAAAGACACTTGCTCCTGGGGAAGAAAGCTATGGCAAAGCTAGACAGCATATTAAAAACATCATCCTGCCAATAAAAGTGCATATAGTCAAGACTATGGTTTTCCCAGTTGCAATGTATGGCTGTGAAAGTTGGACCATAAGGAAGGCTGAGTGCCATAGAATTGAGTTCTTTGAACTATGGTGCTGGAGAAGACTCCTGTGAATCCCTTGGACTGCAAGGCGAACAAACAAGTCAGTCCTAGAGGAGATCAATCCTGACTGCTCTTTAGAAGGCCAGATCCTGAAGATGAAACTGAAATACTTTGGCCACCTCTGTTGTGGCTCCAGCCCCCCCCCCGGGCCTGGCCCCCTGCCAGAAAGTGACTCAGAAGTGAGGGAGAAGGGCCGTCGGGGCTCCCCTCTGCAGGGCCAGCCTCTTTGGCTCAGCTCGAGGAGCCAGAGGCAAGCCAGGTGGAGGAGGTGATGAGCCCTCCGTCTCCTGTATCTACCCCTCGCCCAGGAAACACTTCCAGATCCAGCTGTGGACAAGCAGCCCTGGTTAGATCTTAGGTTTCATAGACAAGAGAGGCGGGAACAACAAAAGAAGGAGTGGGGCAGCCTAGAGAGTGCTGAGTCATGGAGCCACACCCCACAGGGTATAAAAGCAGGAGGGGCTGCTCTACTACTTCATGATGGACAAAACAAACTGACTGGAGAAAACTTGAGCTGAACTATTTGAATGAACATTTGGCCTGGATTGCTGTTTGTTCCTGACTTCCTGGTTGCTCCGGTAACATCAGGGAAGATAAAGAAAACCTTGGCAGACGTTTGCTGGTCTGCTGCCAGAGCTGAGAGCTGCCGTGGACTAAGTTGCTGGCTAATTGAGTCAGTTCACGTGTCTCCCGGACTGAGGTGGGCGGGGACAGAACAACCTCACTGGAGAAGAGGCTAATGCTGGGAAAAACGGAGGGCAAAAAAAGAATGGGACGACAGAGAAGAAGGTGGCTAGATGGAGTCAGTGAAGCAATTGGCATGAGCTTAAATGGACTCTGTGGAATGGTAGAAGACAGAAAGACCTGGAGGAACATTGTCCATGGTGTCACAATGGGTCGGACACAGTGGTGAAATCCACATATTTTTACTACTGGTTCTGTGGGCGTGGCTTGGTGGGCGTTGCAGGGGAAGAATACTCAAAATCTCTATTCCCACCCCACTCCAGGGAAGGATACTGCAAAATCTCCATTCCCACTTCACTCCAGGGCCAGCCAGAGGTGGTATTTGTCAGTTCTCCAAACTACTCAAAATTTCCGCTACTGGTTCTCCAGAACCTGTCAGAACCTGCTGGATTTCACTTCTGGTCGGACATGACTTTGCAACTAACAACAACAACATATGTGAAGCAAGATAAAATAGAATTTTAATATATCTATTCCTCCTTGGTCAGAAAACCCACAGACTTAGGATCCCGACACTTCCTGAGTGACCAGTAGGATGAACTATGTTCTGTATAATAAATAGAATATTCAGTTTGACCCTTTGAACTGTAAATAAATGCACATCTCTGACTCAATAGTGAGAAAGAACAGAAAAGAATGGTAGAATAAATAAAACAGCTTTACATAAACACAGCTGATGAAGATAGGATTGTTACAAATGATACTTTTGTTCCTGCTGAGCCAATACCAACACCTGCAGTTAAAATAATTATTTAAACCACTTCCCTTTTGAAAAGAACAAGTAGTTAGTGACATTCTTGTCTTGTTATGGTAAATTAACATCTGCATTTAATATGACTCTTCTTGGTTGTAAACATTCTGAATTAGAGCTTGTTATCTCTTCTAGGAGGTAAGTTTTGATCATTTCACCAGCTTTCTACAAGATAATTGCACATTTTCTTAAAGGACAAGGTGGACAATGATCGTATTTTACTGCTGCATCCATTATGAAATGTTTCAGTGCAAACTCTCATTAATTAACTAGGATAGCTTTTGAATTAAAGGCAGCACAGTAAGGAAGCAGTAGATAGAGATGAAAGGGTCCTCATAAGAAAATATAACAATGAAGAATGCAAATTTTTAGTCTCAGAAAAAATATTAGTGTGGTTTATGACCTTGATTTATATATTTGACCTTATTATTACAAGATTCTTTTTTACTGAACAACTGATCTGCACACTAATACTGACCTGACTGATTTCAATATATTTGCTGGTGGGGCTAGATGTTTATGTAATGTATTACTGTAAGTTTTGGCGGGAGTTTTAGGCGGGAAATATCTCGTTTCTGATTGGATGCAGCCTCAGGCTGAAGTGTATATAAGGAGAGGTTTTTCTCCAGAGTTTTGCTGGGTCACACTATATTAAAGAGCTGTTGTCACTAACCTGGTCTCCTGCCTCGTCAATACCCAAACTTAACATTGGCGACGAAGGTGGGATATTGAGGCAGAGCACCAGAACAGAGCTGAACTCACTACGAGAATCAAACCCAGCAAGGTGACGGCGAATGCAGCGATGACCGGCTACACGCCACCCACTCCGTTTGACCCTGCCCAGGAGACATGGGGAATATATATGACCCGTTTCGAAAGTTTCCTGGAGGCAAACGAGCTACAGGGAGTCTCCGACAACCGCAAACGGCCTTACTTCATAAGCCACTGTGGGTCAGCAGTCATCGCCGCCGCAGAAGCCCTAGCGGAGCCAACACCGCTACACTCCGTATCGTGGCAGACCCTTCAGACCCTCCTGAAGAATCACTACGCACCAGCCCCGCCCAAATACGCTCGACGGTACGAGTTTGGGGAGCGAGGCAACAAGAAGGCGAGTCTATCAGCGACTACATGGCAGCCCTGAGACAAGCCTCCAAGCATTGCAGTACCGCGATCTGGACGAAGAGCTGCTGGAACAACTTATACGGGGGGTCAGAGACATCCGTTTGAGGAGACGGTTGCTAGCCAAGAGCAACCTGACATTGGCAAACGCCCTGGACGAAGCCAGAGCCCATGAGATGTCCAACCATGCAGCAGACACCTTACAAAAGCGACTCACGCCGATGGCGGGCGCAAAGCCGAGCACAGTCCACCACGAAGAAACCTATCGTGAGTCAACCAGCGAAGAGGAGGAAGAAGTCCACTACACCGGAAAATCGACAAGGGAAGACCCGGAGGAATGCGGAAGTTGCGGGGGGCGACATCAGCGCCAAAGATGTAAGTTCAGGGACGCCATTTGCCGGCGGTGTGAAAGGAAGGGGCACCTGGCTCAAGTCTGCCGAGCACCCCAACCTTCCCGCCGAAAATTCAAATCGGCCAATCAGAGCGGCTCTGAGTCAGAGATGCAAACCCCACATTCCCGCCCAAATTTCAAACCAGCCAATCAGAGCGCGAGATCGCCGAGGCGACCGCGATTGGCCAGGAAAGAAAGAGCGAAGTCAAACCGAATGACTGTTACCATAGACCACGCAGCTACCCGCATCGAAGAAAAGATCTTCACAAACCCGACAATTGAAGGCGTACCGTGCCGACTGGAAGTAGACACAGGATCAGCTATCACAATCATGTCCTGGGACACTTTTGTGAAAGCCTTGCCGCACATCGCAAAGCGCAAGCTACAGAAACAACGGCTCCGGGTGCAGGATTACCAGGGCAACCGCATCCCTGTTCGAGGGACAACGACCGTCGAGGTCAAGTACGGAACATACGAAAAGACCCTGCCCATCACGTTAGTCGAGGGAACCTTGCCAAGCTTGCTGGGGTTAGACTGGTTCCGGGCGTTGGGAATGGGGGTGACTGGCGTCCACCGGAGCGGATGCAACCTGCAAAACGCCCTAATGGAGGAATTCGCAGACGTATTCGAGGACCGTTTAGGCAAGTACAAGGGGACCCCTATCTCCTTCAATTTAGACCCCCAAATAGCTCCTATTAGGTTAAAGGCAAGGAGGGTTCCTTTTGCACTCAAACCTAAAATCGACAAAGAATTAGATAAATTAGTCTGCCAGGGGATACTAGTGCCAGTTGACCATGCCAAATGGGAGACGCCAATCGTCACCCCTATAAAACCAGACGGGTCCATAAGAATTTGCGCTGATTACAAGGCTACCTTGAACAAAGCATTGCAAAAGAGCGCCTACCCAGTTCCAGTAGTGCAACACTTATTGCACTCACTAGGGCACGGACAAGTTTTCGCCAAATTAGACTTGGCACAAGCGTACCAACAGCTACCCGTAGATGCTAGCACAGCTGAAGCCCAGACCATTGTAACGCACCGGGTGCCTTTAAGTGCACCCGTTACAGTTCGGGTGAGCGTGGCCCCGGGCTATTCCAAAATTTGATGGAGCGGCTCCTACAAGGGTTACCGGAGTCGACCCTATTTCGATGATGTGTTGGTATCAGGGAAGATTTAAGAGAACTGGGGAAGCGATTAAGGAAAGTTTTGGCCATTTTAGGTCGGCAGGATTAAAAGTCAAAGCAAGCAAGTGTCAGATAGGGGTCGAATCTGTTGAATTTTGGGCTATAGAATAGACAAAAAGGATTCACCCCACTGAGAGCAAAGTCAAGGCGATAAAGAGAGCCCCAGCACCCAAAAACAAGACAGAACTCCAGGCTTTCCTGGGTCTGGTAAACTTTACGCCGTGTTTTTAAAAGACAAGGCAACCGTTGCTGAACCGCTGCATAAATTGCTTGGAAAAACACTGTTTGGTCGTGGGGAAGTCAGAGAATAGGGCATTTGAGTCAGTAAAAAGTTTGCTATCAAGCGATAGCCTGTTAATACAATACAACAACAGACTGCCGTTAGTATTGGTTTGTGATGCGTCCCCCTATGGAGTAGGAGCGGTACTTAGCCACAGACTCCCAAACGGCACTGAAGCCCCTATAGCGTTCTATTCACGAACGATGTCCCCGGCTGAAAGGAATTACAGCCAGCTAGATAGGAGGCTCTCGCAATAGTGTCAGGGTGAAAAATTTCACGAATACGCTTTTGGGAGAGATTTGAAATTGTCACTGATCACAGACCGCTATTGGGGTTACTGGCTGGCGACCGCCCAACGCCAGTAGCACTCTCACCTAGACTGACCAGATGGACTATTTTTTTGACCGCATACTCCTACAAGCTGCAGCATCGGCCTGGAAAGGAGCTGGGGCATGCGGACGCATTGAGCAGATGCCCATTGCCAGGGGAAATCGAGGACCCCACCCCGGGCACACCGTTCTACTAATTGACTCTTTGGACTCGGGGCCAGTCACATCGAAGGAAGTGGCTCGGTTCTCCTACCGGGTCGTTGTTTTAAGTACTGTAATCAGTTGGGTTCAAAGGGGATGGCCCGCTGCGCCGGGCGAACGTTTCAAGGAATTTGTAAAGAAAAAAGGGGAATTGTCTGTGCAAGGGGGGTGCCTGCTCTGGGGGGATAGGGTGGTAGTTCCAGAGAAGCTGAGAAAAAAAGTTCTGGAACTCCTGCATGAGGGTCACCCAGGAATTGTGAGGATGAAGGGTTTGGCTAGGAGCTATGTCTGGTGGCCCCTAATGGACAGGGAAATCAGTGACAGGGTTGGCCGATGCCAAGTATGTCAGGAATCCAGACCACTACCACCACGGCCCCAGTTTTGGAGTGGGAGAAACCCCAAGGCCCTTGGTCCCGCATACACATTGATTTTGCCGCCCTTCCACGGCCAAACATTTCTAATTGTGGTGGATGCATTCTCCAAATGGCTGGAGATCATCCTAATGAAATCCACAACCGCTGGAGCTGTCATCTCAGCACTAAAACACCTTTTCGCCACGACGGGCTACCGGACACCCTCGTGTCCGATAACGCCCACAGTTCACCGCAGCATTATTTGAAGGGTACCTGGCTGAAGAGGGCATCCGACATGCCCTCTCAGCGCCTGCTCCACCCTGCGCCGAACGGCCTTGCTGAACGCTTTGTCCGGAGTGCGAAAGAAGCGCTATCACGAAGCGGCCCGGCGATTGGCAGGCACAAATCGACGATTCCTAACCGTCCAACACAGGACCCCTGTGTGGCCACCGCCGCAGCCCAGCCGAGCTATTAATGGGGCGGAAGCTACGGTGCCCGCTAGACCGGCTACACCAACTACGACAGGACGGGTTCAAAACAAAACCAGATAGAATCCGAGAGTTAAACATAGGAGACTCGTGTGGGCACATAATTACAGCGACGGCCCTAACTGGAAGAGGGGGATAGTCATAGACAAAACGGGCCCCAAATCTTATCTAGTGGAACTAGACGATGGCAGAATCTGGAGGCGCCACATAGATCAATTAAGAAACAGATTGAGCGATAAGGCAGAATTAGGCGAGAACAGCCCTGACTATGATTTGATTAACCCCACAGCTGACCGGCGCCAAGAACAAACAGAAAGCGTAAGCAAAGAACCAAACAGAGACTTATCTGAGTCAGGCGAGGTCCAGCGACACCCTCCGGTCCCTCTAGAGGACAGCAGGTCCGAGCCGGCGAATAATCCAGGGCCGGATGGCCGGGAGGAGGAGCTCAGAGGAACGAAAAGTCCCTCCGGCAAGCTCGACTCAACTCCAGAAAGTGAACTGCGCAGGTCCGGGAGAGTCAGGAGACGCCCCACGTACCTGCAGGACTACGTAGAGAAGTAATATGCAAATATTGGCAAAGTGCCTTCTGGGAGGGAAGGAGTGTAATGTATTACTGTAAGTTTTGGCGGGAGTTTTAGGCGGGAAATATCTCGTTTCTGATTGGATGCAGCCTCAGGCTGAAGTGTATATAAGGAGAGGTTTTTCTCCAGAGTTTTGCTGGGTCACACTATATTAAAGAGCTGTTGTCACTAACCTGGTCTCCTGCCTCGTCAATACCCAAACTTAACAGTTTACATAACTTGCATTCCATTGCCTTTTAGAAGAGTAACTTGGGTTTTCAAAACCAACACTCTGTATGCCAGGAATTATCATTTGGTTTATGCAATTCCTGAATTCAAAAAGGATCTTTCTGTGGAAGTTTTCATCATCCTGCAATTCTTTAGCACTGGGAATATTTGCATGCTGAGTTTGCATTGTTTTAAATAATCCTGGCCAATTTGATCTTCCGTTTCCCAAATTGTCTTCTTTTGCAAAGATTTCTTTTATTGTTTCTACCGCATTCTCAAGGTGGTTAAAATATCTTTGAAATTTCTTTGATGGTGCATTTTAAATGTATTGCTGCAGTTCAAGTTTGTGAGGATTCTTTTTAGTTCTGTGGCAGCCCTGTATCATATGTATTTTCTAATATAAAATCCCTTATATCTTCTGCTGAAATTTAACTGACATGAAGAAACCCAAGAAAATGGCAGGTTAGTGGAAAAGCTTGTAGTTTTCTAGCAAAACAAGTGTCAATACAGTAAAGGCTACAGGTAAGAATTTCATTTTAATTCATGTGAGTTGGATTCTAAGTTGGTGATCCAGTGAAATCATATCAGGGAAGTATAGGACTTGGGAACATTTAACACTAAATCTTAGATCCTAGTAAACATAGCTTAGGGTTCCCCCCGCCTTCAAACAGTGAACAAAATGCTGTGCTACCAGCGGAACAGTTTGCCTTCAGAAGTTATGGGTGCTCCATCACTGGAGGATTTTAAGAAGATATTGGACAACTGTTTGTCTGAAGTGGTATAAGTCTCCTGCTTGAGGTTGGAGTAGAAGACTTCCAAGGTCCCTTCCAATACTTGTTATTCTGTTATTCTTTTCAATTTCCTGAGATGATGCTCCAAAGAGGTTCTCAGATAAACCCCGCTGATCATTGATAGTGTATCTGAATTTGAAGTTTAGGATCTGATTTGGACATTTAGACTGAAATTCTACTTTCTCCCTCACTACCTTTAGTCTATTGTATAAAGAAGTGCCTTTTCCATGCATTGGTACAGTAAACAAACACAATTTTTGGATGCACGTGATTACACATTTCCCTAAAAAGGTATATCCCAGGGCCGTCAAACTCAAAGCCTGCGGGCTGCATGCATCATGCGCTGGCCACGCCCATGTCGAGTTTAGTGAAAGGGGAAAAAGTCCCGATGCCGTCACGTGATGCCTCTGTGATGCCACGAGTTTGACACCCCAGCTATATCCCATGCCCCTAAGCTTTAAAAAGAGGAGGATGGTTGAATTTGGTGCAAATTATTTTAAAATGTGTCACATAGTGTTGGTAGGCGATGCTTCAGAGGAAAGAGAGGGACAGGTTGCCTTAATCCTTTGCAAATGAAGGAGTGTGGTAAACAGCTTTTGTTTCTGAAGTATCATTCTGATCTTAACACACAGACACATGCAGCCCTTACATGCTTTAAAAGAGTTCGTTCACACTCAGCGGGCTCTGAAGAAAAACTCAAAAGCTTTCAAGCAGCCGTTTCACCTCTGCGCTGACATCCTTCCTGATTAAATTCTGCTTTATTGTGCCCCCAAACTTTCCAGGCTCTGATTGTTCAATCCGTTCTTGCCACTGAACTAGCAGTCAGATGCTTTTGAGATTCCTCCTTTGTGCTTGTTCCAAAAAGGGTGCTTGTGAAGGGATGCAGTCAAAAGCCTTTACCACTGGAGATTGAGGGCATCACCTCTATTATCCTCCTTGCTCTTGCCAGAATACAGGGTTAGCGGCAGACTCCTCTTTACCTGCACCAAGCTCTTCCACAAAATACCATGGAGGGTCACCGCTGAGGTCTAAAAGAGGAATTCTTTCCACTTTTCACGTTTTATTTCCCTCTTTCTTGGTGAATTTTAATTCATGGGTTTTTTTCCCCCCGAATGTAGGTGCAACCGAGCAATCCATAACAATAAAAAAGACCTAGCTTTTTTCGGTGTCAGCCAGAAAAGAGGTCAATACAGCATTTAAAGAAAATGAGTGCTGCTCACTGACTGGCATGCTTTAATTAGGCCAGTCCAGTGTTTGGACAGGGAATAAAATACAGTTCTTAAACCTGTAGGTGCATATGTGTGCGCGTGCATGCGGGCGTATGGGTGTTTTCCTAATTGAAGTGCTGAGGTTGGCATTTGATTCTTGCTCATTGAAATGGGATTCAAGGAGACTAAAAAGAAGTTGCTCAAGGTGAAATTGTTAGAAGTTTGCACAGTTAGGATATATGTCTTTGCCAGGTTTTTTAAAAAAGGATCCCTTGGCCAATTGTCAGCATAACATATGCCAAATTCTAAAAGAATATCTCCATAATGCTTTTACAAAAGGAACTAAATTCCATCTTCATTTCTCTTTTCCAAAGGACCGCTGAGCTCCTTAATTCGCCCATGATTCAGAGTAAGTGTTAAGAGGTCTTTGGCTCTTAAATTCTGGCTTTGAAAGTGTTTCTGCATACGGGTAGAGCCTCCTTTAATAGAAATGATCCTAAACTGTCTGGAATGGATAAAGTACAGAGTGCTTTTTAAAAGCCTGTTGTAAAATTAGTGGGCTCAAATACAATATTCTGAATATTAATTTGGGAATTTAATGGGAATAGATTCCAGTGGCCTCCGTAAAGATGACTTCTAAATCAGGGGTCTCCAACCTTGGCAACTTTAAGACTTGTGGACTTCAATTCCCAGAGTTACTCAGCCAGCTCTGTTCTAAATAGACATGGATAGGGTTGCGCTATTAATGGAGTTTGTGAGCTAAATGTCTGTAGAAACATTGACAGTATAGAAACATGTAGGAGATTATAAATGTACATGAACATTTAAACCTGTTAAAGAAATTGGAAAGAGCCCAATTAGAAACAATGTGCAAAATATAGGAATGAATTTCCTAAACTTTTTTCTTTTTGTTATAGGTGCAGGTTACTTAAGCCTTATTTCACATGATGCAGTATTACCTCAAACTGCCCTTCTTGAATCTGCTTTTACCTTTCAAGAGAAGACAAACACACATGCAAATACAAATACAAACACACATGCATGCACACACGCACATACCCACCCATACCTATAGTATAATATTTTTTTGTCATATCAGATCATGGAACTCATAGGTTCCCAAATGTAATGTCTAGTTAGAGAAAGCATGCCTTTCTCTAACCAGCAAGCAACATAATAAAGATAATTAGGCAGATATTTCAGCAATTTCTGGAGGGATGGCGATTCCATAGCCTAGAATAGAGTTTGTAATTCTGCAGAAAACATTTTGGGTAAAGAGAAGGAAGAATCATGTGGATCAGGTTGTCCACTACATTCTCTGAATTCCATGGATGCCTTTCCTCAGTACTTATCGCTAGTTAAATACAGTGACATCATTTTCCTTATGCACGGTCACTCACGCCCTCGTCACTTCCCGTCTGGACTATTGCAATGCTCTCTACATGGGGCTCCCCTTGAAAAGCACCAGGAGGCTCCAGCTAGTCCAGAATGCGGCTGCTCAGATGATAGAGGGAGCACCGCGTTGCTCCCATATAACACCTATCCTGCGCGGCCTGCACTGGCTTCCGGGTGCAATTCAAGGTGTTGGTTACCAATCTTTAAAGCGCTCCATGGCTTAGGACCAGGTTATTTACGAGACCGCCTTCTGCCACCGATAGCCTCCCAACGACCTGTGCGCTCCCACAGAGTGGGCCTCCTCAGGGTGCCGTCGACCAATCAATGTCAATTGGTGGCCCCCAGGGGGAGGGCCTTCTCTGTGGCAGCACCGGCCCTATGGAATGAGCTGCCTCCGGGGTTACGCCAACTCCCTGACCTCCGGACCTTCAAACGTGAACTGAAGACTTTATTATTCCATCGTGCGGGACTAGCCTAAGTATAATTTTAATTGTAATTTTAAATGGGTTTTATGTTGGTCTTTGACCGTTTTAGTTGATCTGGCTATTAAATATTTGGTTTTAATTCGTTTTTTAAAATTGTTATTTGTATTTGTTGTTTTAATATGCCTGTAAACCGCCCTGAGTCTTTGGGAGAAGGGTGGTATAGAAATTAAATTATAAATAAAAATAAATAAATAAATAAATTTTCTAGCAGAAAATGAAAAAGCTGGTGCTATTATTTTACAGAAATCTGAAATTAAATGGAAACATCAGTATGTCAACAAGTAATTTTGCAAGAAATAGCTGAGCTGTAAAGAAGTAGATTCTAGATTCTGAGTACTGATTAGGTGGCCAAGTCACTCTGTGAGATTACAATTTCTATCTCCTGGGGGGGAATAGAATAGAATAGAATAGAATAGAATAGAATAGATTTTTTTTTATTGGCCAAGTGTGATTGGACACACAAGGAATTTGTCTTGGTGCATATGCTCTCAGTGTACATAAAAGAAAAGATACGTTCATCAAGGTACAACATTTACAACACAATTGATGGTCAATATATCAATATAAATCATAAGGATTGCCAGCAACAAGTTATAGTCATACAGTCATAAATGGAAAGAGATTGGTGATGGGAACTATGAGAAGATTAATAGTAGTGCAGATTCAGTAAATAGTTTGACAGTGTTGATGGAATTATTTGTTTAGCAGAGTGATGGCCTTCGGGAAAAAACTGTTCTTGTGTCTAGTTGTTCTGGTGTGCAGTGCTCTATAGCGTCGTTTTGAGGGTAGGAGTTGAAACAGTTTATGTCCAGGATGCGAGGGGTCTGTAAATGTAAAAAGCTTGCCAGGCTTCTACCTGGAATGGAACCGATAAATAGGCACACAAGAATTTCAGATATATTATAGAAAAGTTAATTTCAGCTTTTGCATGCATCAAGTCAAAGTTATATTTATATTGCAAGGCATGTTCACATTCTTTTTTCACCTACTGATTAAAAAAAAACCTTTTCATGAAAGAATAAAAATGGTTCCTCCCACTCAAAAGTGGCTTACTTTTCATCTTTTCTTTGTTACTGAAACAAACAGATCTGGTATTAGGATATTAGCGTCTGACCCTCTCAGAAATAGTTCCTGCTATTTCTCAGGCTGGAGAGAAAGAGAGCAGGTTGCTCTCATCCATGAAACAGAGGAGGCGAAATCAAAAGAAGCTCGATTTCCATGTTTGCTTTGGGGGAAAAAAAATCCTGACTCTAACAATCACTTAACCTGAATAAACGGATTGAAGGGTGCCCATCCCATCCTGTTTCATTGGTTAAGACCACAAACGACATAGGCAGATATTTCCCTTTGCCCCCTAGAAAGAATATTATGGCAAGGAGAAGACCATCCATCTCTCAACAGCTTCCAGAATTTTGCTTCTTCCCCCCCCCCAGCTAAAAAGAACCGTCATCTTGCCTACCTAATACTTTCAACTACAGCTCTGTCCCTTGCAGATCAGCAAATTCCCCAAGGGACCACTTGCCCTAGTATAACCTTTCACTACTTTTCAGGTGTATCAAACTTGGTATTTGCAGGATACAACAATTTTCATAGTTCTTTACGATTGCATTAGTCCATTCTTTGAATGCTTCTTTCTACCTGCCTTTTGTTCTCCTCCGTGAAAGAAATCAGAAAGCTTCTTGAAAGCTGAACCGAATCGAGCACTTTTATGATTTATCTCTAATTATGAAATCATTATACTTAATTTGCATATTCTCATAAGATGAATGTGAGATTCCGTACGTCGTTGTTTGTTTTATAGTCTGTGACATCTGTGTAGCAACTAGTACAAAAAAATAAGTGCTTCCCCCCTCCCTAATTGGCAAGTACAACATGGTTATTATGAAAGCTTTGGCAAAAACAAAGCAGTAGGGTAATGTATAATCCAAGATATCACATTCCCAATAGATTCGTTTTCTTAATAGCATCTTTTTAATATGATTATACATACAACTTCAGAATTGTTTAATTAGACTGATGACATGATCCTTAGATCAAGGGAAGGTTTAGAACATTAAGGTCATGTTTATTTACAAACTTCTCTCTGTTCATCATGATTTGGGACTAAACATTATGAAGGCCTTCATACATTTATAAATGTGCATTGTCTGAATGGAATAACAGAAGGAGCCTTCTTTCGCTCTCTCTCCTTAAGAGAGATGAAAGAAAAGATGAGAAGTATCACTATATTGTTCATCTTTTTTCTGTTAGTGGAGCTCTTAATTAAAAAGGCAATAAAACAACTAATAATTGCATGCAGATGATTTGTCTCCTTACTTATTGTCCCTTGAGAAGTTTTACAGATCATTTCAGCTCAGCCCAACTTACTAGCAATTGTTCAAATGCATTATGGAAGAGATTAGAACCAGACCTTGAATACACTTAATTAAAGCAATGATTAGATTTTTCTGAGCTCTCAGAGAAACAATTTTTGGTTCAACCAAGATGTCTCACAAATAGCCATGTCCAAAGTGGTAGCCCTGTTTTGGTTTGTGTTTTTTTGGGGGGGTTTTTGGTAGCAAAAGTTACAAAGGGTTTGTAGTGCCTTAAAGTTTAACAAATGCATGCAGGGGTGTCACACTGGCAGCCTCTGAGCCGGATGCATCACGCCCAGGCCACGCCAGCTCTGTGAAGGGAAAAAGTTTGACCCCCATGCATTAAGGCATAAACTTTGGTAGTTTTGATTTAGTTCATCTGATGTATGGAATATTATTCAAAAAAAAATTTTTTTTTTTGGTGTGTGTGTGTACAGACATATGTACAAACATCATACTCAGATTCACTTCATATACCCGTTTTATCCATTAGGCATAAAAAACTTTATGCACATATAACTGTATGCAAGGTGCTCTTTATTATTGATTTCAAATTACAAATTATACGTTTTCAGAACTTCATAGGTATAATTATCTACATAATAACTACCTTTTTTTATTCCCATATTCACAAGGATTTAACATAACATAACATAACATAACATAACATAACATAACATAACATAACATAACATAACATAACATAACATAACATAACATAACATAACATAAAACATTGGACCAAGGAAGAACTTCAAACAGTGTTGTCTCCACCAAAGTAACAATAATTTTGTTTGAACATAATCAGGATGTAGACAGGCATTTTCTGTTAATGTTATATGAAGCCTTTATGTCATGCATACATATGTGTATACAGTATATACATGTATATAAAATCCAAATTCTTCAGATGGTAGGAATGATCACCATGTAATCTTAATGAAAAAAAAAAACCTAATTGGGAAGAGTTTAGTGTCCTGCAATTTTTTTCTCTCATTTTTATGATCATAGTATACAATCTTTTGATTTTGTTTTCCCCAATTTTTTTTAAAAAATTATCTTTAGGTATTAATGCTTTATTAGTCTCCTTCCAACTCCCTGGCATCTTTTCAGTCTGTAAGATAAAATAAATCATGTTTTGTTATAATTCATCTTCAAAATATTTATAATACGAGGCTGGCAAACCATTGCCAGGTAAATGGCTGAGCAATTTTTACCTTTTTTTATAGCTTGACAAACTTCCCATATTTTAATGGGTCCATTCATTAATTGTTTCTATCTTTCTGTGATCTTTAGTATTAAATATTCTTCAACCTTGCCAGGGAAATTTCTTCTTTATTATATAATATAGTATAGTATTATGAATTATTGTTTGCATCTTTAGATTATCGATTGTTAAGGCATCTCCATCTTGTAATTTTAATATAATTTTTTTAAAAAACATTTTTTTACCTTAACTTATATACTGACCATTTTCTTGGCTTGTTTGTAAATTTAAGATTCTTTTCTTTTACATAATTCATTTTTACTTCCATTTCTCTTACTGTTAACAAAGGCAGCTGCAGTTATAAAAAAATAATATGCTTTGGAATAATTTTCTTTTTGGGGAATTTCTTTTATTCTTCTTTCATTTGTAAAATTTTCTATGTTTTTCTCTTGTGGTTTTGTTTTTTAGTTTACTATTACGCAGAATAAAAGTTTTACATATGTTCCAAATCATTCTTATATCTGAACCTTTATCAAGATTACTATAATTTTTTTTACAATCTTTTATTACTGCTTCTTTCTGCAACAATATTTCATTTAATCTCCATTTGAAGAAGTGGTTTTGCTTTTTAAATAGTAAAGTTACTGAGTTGTAGTCTGAAAAAGTCTTTGGCAATATTTTCACTTTATGAAAGTTAGTAGCCAAACTCTTAGCTATTCCAAACATATCTTGAAAAAGACCTGTATCTTTTCAGAAAAGTAAGAATATTCTTTTGTATCATCAGTTTTGTGTTCCTGTGTATCTACAATCTCTCAATTGTCCATAAGGTCAAAAACAACAACACCACCTCAAAAAACCCTCTTTTTGTTAATTTACTTTCTGTTGTTTTGCTAATTTTTGTCAAAAGTTCTGTTCTTTTTTAGACAAATTACTCCATTCCAGTCTCCCACTAAATTCTAATTTTCATATGGAAAGTCATTTATTTATTTATCTATCAAATTTGTATAGCTGCCTATCTCACCAAAGAAAATCTTATCCTTTGTAAGGTTATTTTATCTTCATTTGGAATGTAATTTCCTACTACCAGTCTTTGTCCCATGTAGAACAGCTTCCACTCCTACATACAATATATATCATAATCATTGGTCACTATCAGTTGTGGATTAAGTTTGGGGCTTACATACAAAACAATTCCATTTATCTTTTTAATTCCCACTGAAATAAATTCTCCACCCAAATTTAACAGGCCAAAGATTTTATATCTTTTGTTCTAGTATTCATATCTTGAAGACAAGCTACATCTTTTTTCAACTTTTTGAAATAATAAAATAGTTTTCTTCTTTTTTGAGAAGCATTTGCCCCAGAAATGCTTTTTTGAGAAGCAGGTTCTCTGTTATATTTCATGTTAGGCATTTAAAATTCATGTCAATTTAAGAAACAACTTAGAAAAATTAATACCTGTAATGCCTACCATTTATTATGGAATAAACTAGCAGTGTGGTTCCAGTGGTTATCAGCATACTGGATGCCATATAAATAAATCTTGGATGTCACTTAAAAATCTGCACATTGGCAAAATTTCCATCTGTCAACTCCAAAAGGCCATCTATTTGGATTGGTACATATGCTACAATGATACAGTATAACATCTAGGTTCTTTGGAAGCAACTGATGTATATGAAAGCCAATACTACCATAAAGAAACCTGTGAATATATAATAATAAACCTTGGTTCACAGCTAAAGTTAAGCAGGTACATCGTACCAAAGAGGAAGCCTACAGAAAAGATGATAGAATGCTATACAATCAGGCCAGAAACTTATTAACAAGGGAGATCAGAGCAGCAAAAAGAAGCTTCTCTAAAAAGCTAAGGAATCTGTTCTCAACAAATGAACCAGTAAACATGTGGAAAACTCTTAAAAATTCACCGGTTACAGCAAACCTCCTTCCCATGGTGAAGGAAAATTAACAACTGGAAGATGACCTGATTGTGTTTTACTGCAGGTTTGAGAGAAAACTACAGCCACCCATCTCCATAATCCCCATCTCAGACACAACAGTTAAGCCTCCTACAACCTAACCCATCCCATTGGATGCACAACATTTGGTGATTACAGAGAATGAGGTACAAGGTCTATTTCCAGGCAAAAGCCAGGAAAAGCTCCAGGCTCAGACAAGATAACTCCTTCTTGCTTAAAAGCTTGTGCTGACCAACTGGCCCCCATCTTCACCCGCATCTTTAATAAATCACTAGAGATGTCCTATGTTCCTTCTTGCTTCAATTGCTCTACTATCATCCCAGTGCCGAAGAAACACTCCATCAAGGAACTGAATGACTTCAGACCAGTTGCTCTAATATCTGTAGTTATGAAGACCTTTGAAAGGCTAGTGCTGGCCCACCTGAAAACCATCATGGGTCCACTGTTAGACCCCTTGCAATTTGCCTACTGAGCAAAAAGATCAACAGATGACGCTGTTAATGTGACTCTGCACTACATTCCACATCTTGAATCTCCAAAGACCTATGCAAGGGTCCTCTTTGTAGACTTCAGCTCAGCATTCAATACCATCATTCCAGATATTTTTCTAACTAAACTAAATCAGCTAGCTGTACCTGATCACACTTGTAAATAGATCATAAGCTTCCTAATAGGAAGCAGCAGGTGAAGCTAGGCAAAATTACATCAGATACCAGTCCAATTAGCAAAGGAGCCCCCCAGGACTGTGTGCTCTCTCAACTTCTCTCTATGCACCAATGATTGCATCTCAAAAGATCCCTCTTTAAAGTACTGAAGTTTGCAGATGATACAACAGTGATTGGTTTCATTTGAGACAACAATGAATCTGCATACAGATGGGAGGTTGAACAACTAGCCTCGTCATGCAACCAGGACAATCTGTAACTGAACACACTCAAAACCGTAGAAATGGTGGTAGATTTTAGGAGAAACCCTCCTATATTACCACCTCTTACAATACTAGACAACACAGTATCAACAGTAGAGACTTTCAAGTTTCTAGGTTCTATCATATCTCAAGACTTAAAATGGATACCTAATATAAAAAATGTCATCAAAAAAGCACAACAAAGAATGTTCTTTCTGCACCAACTCAGAAAGCTCAAACTGCCCAAGGAGCTGCTGATTCAGTTCTATGGATTGAGTCTGTCATCTGCACCTCTTTAACTGTGTGGTTTGGCTCTGCAACCAAATAAGACAAACACAGACTTCAACAAATAATTGGAACTGCAGAAAAAACAATTGCTACCAACCTGGCTTCCATTGAGGACAAGTCAAAAAGAGGGCTGTGAAAATATTTACAGACCCCTCACATCCTGGACATAAATTGTTTCAACTTCTACCCTCAAAATGACACTATGGGGCACTGCATACCAGAACAACTAGACATAAGGACAGTTTTTCCCCGAATGCCATCATTCTGCTCAACAACTAATTCCCACAACACTGTCAAATTATTTACTAAGACTGTATTAGTATTATTCTTCTCATCCTTCCTAGTACTTATCTCTTCCCACTTATGACTATAACCATGTTGCTTGTATTTTTACAATTTATATTGTTTGTTTCATTGTATGATTTGATTGCTTATTAGTAACCTATGACTATCACTAAGACTTATGATTCTTGATGAATGTATTTTATTTTTCTTTACACACATTTTTATTTTTCTTCATACACTGAGAGCATATACACCAAAGACAAATTTCTTGTGTGTCCAATCACACTTGGCCAATAAAAAATTCTATCTATATAAGAACTAGCAGTTATGATTTCAGATTGTTGTAAATAATAATAATAATAATAATAATAATAATAATAATAATAATAATAATAATAATAATAATAATAATACCACCACCACCACCACCACCACCACCTAGGACACTGGCAGCAACTCGTATCAACCATTAGCACTAGTCAATGGTATTTGTGATGCATTTTTGAATGTTCCATTGAGTCTCATGTTTAATGAATAAAGTAAATAATAATAATAATTTATTACATTTATATACCACCCAATTCCCATCATTTACAAAGATGAAGATAAAAAACAGTATCCCCCTTTGTCTCCTTCTACACTTTCTCTACATCCTTAAGACTTTAATCTGTCTTTCTGTAGTTTAGATGGCATATTCTATTACATTTTATACTTTTTGTTTAGTAACTTCTCCCAATTATCTTTTCCATTTGTTGTCAAACAATCATAATTCCCAGGAAAGCCAACTTTGCTTATTTAATATTTTGGTATTTTCACCAAAATATTTATCTTTCAGATTTATGCTTTCTTAGTCAACATCTTGATTAAGCTCTTTGCTGTCATTTTAAAGTATTTTAAAAGTATTATTTTGTTCCTTTTTTTTTTTTTTGTAATCTGGAAGGAAGATTAGCTCACTGAGAAGTTTTCTTTGTGCCACTGTTTTCAAAGACCACTTTTCAATTGTAAATTGATTGTACCCTGAAGTGATCAAGAAAGTGAAGGTTGGTCAAAATGAGTGAGTTGTTTCTTCCTTGTTCCCCAGCTGCTCAATGACAAGAAGATTGTAAGCTTCCATCCTGCAGTTTCCTCACAAGAAAGATCTATCTGGGGCACAGGTGGGTGTATATATGCTTATACATCGTATAGTTATTTCATGCTTATGCTTATATATACTGTTGTGACATATAAAATAAATAAATAAATAAATAAATAAAATAAAATAAATAAATAAATAAATAATAATAATAATAATAATAATAATAATAATAATAATAATAATAATAATAATAATAATAATAATAATAATAATAATAATAATAATAATAATAATAATAATAATTTAATTTGTATACCGCCCTTCTCCCGGAGGACTCAGGGCGGTGAACAGGCAGATAAAATAAAGACAATACATTCAATAAAAACAATATTATAAAAAACTTATTCCAATAGCCTAAATTTAAAATACAATACAAAATATAAAATAAACCCCAATAAAATCCATATTTAAAACCCTATTAAGCCAGTCCTGCTCGAAAGAATAGATATGTTTTAAGCTCGTGAAAAGTCCGGAGGTCTGGAAGTTGTCAAGTCCTGGGGAAGCTCATTCCAGAGGGTAGGTGCCCCACAGAGAAGGCTCTCCCCTGGGGTCGCCAGCCTGCATTGCCTGGCTGACGGCACCCTGAGGAGGCCTCTCTATGAGAGCGCCGGTCGGTGGGAGGCATGTGGTAACAGAAGGCGGTCCCAAGATATCCCGGTCCTATGCCATGGAGCGCTTTAAAGGTGGTAACCAACACCTTGAAGTGCACTCGAAAACCACAGGTAGCCAGTGCAGCCTGCGCAGGATCGGTGTTATATGGGAGCCACGAGTGGCTCCTCTATCACCCGCTGCATTCTGAACTAACTGAAGTCTCCGGGTGCACCTCAAGGGAGCCCCATGTAGAGAGCGTTACAGTAGTCCAGGCGAGAAGTGACGAGGGCATGAGTGACCGTGCATAAGGCATCCCGGTCTAGAAAGGCGCAACTGGCGGACCAGGCGAACCTGGTAAAAGCTCTCCTGGAGACGGTCGCCAAATGATCTTCAAAGGACAACCGTCCATCCAGGAGAACCCCAAATTGCACACCCTCTCCATTGGGGCCAATGATTCGCCTCAACAGTCAGCCGCGGTTGCAGCTGACTGTACCGGGATGCCGGCATCCACAGCCACTCAGTCTTGGAGGTTGAGCTTGAGCCTGTTTCTCCCCATCCAGACCGTCGGCCTCCACACACGAGACAACACTTCAACAGCTTCATTGGGGTGGTCAGGGGTGGAAATGTACAGCTGGGTGTCATCCGCGTACAGTTGATAACTCACCCCAAAACCACTGATGACCTCGCCCAGCGGCTTCATATAGATGTTGAACAGGAGGCGAGAGAACCGACCCTGTGGCACCCCACAAAGGAGGCGCCGAGGTCGACCTCTGCCCCCTGCCAACACCGTCTGCGATCGGTCGGAGAGATAGGATGAGAACCACCACGGTGCCTCCCACACCCAATCCCGCCAACCGTCGCAGCAGGATACCATGGTCGATGGTATCAAAAGCCGCTGAGAGATCAAGGAGAACCAGGGCAGAGGAATAACCTCTATCCCGGGCCCTCCAGAGGTCATCCACCAATGCGACCAAAGCTGTCTCAGTGCTGTAACCGGGTCGGAAACCGGACTGGAACGGGTCTAGATAGACAGATTCATCCAGGTACTGGGGTAACTGGTGTGCCACCACACTCTCAACAACCTCCGCCACAAAGCGAAGGTTGGAGACTGGACGATAGTTACTCAAAACAGCTGGGTCCAGGGAAGGCTTCTTGAGGAGGGTCTCACCACCGCCTCTTTCAAGGCGGTGGGAACAACACCTCCCTCAGAGAAGCGTTAACAATCCCTGGAGCCAGCCTCGTGTACCCTCCGGGGTGGCCAGCACCAACCAGGAGGGACACGGGTCCAATAAATATGTGGTGGCATTCAGCCGCCCCAGCAACCTGTCCATGTCCTCGGGAGCCACAGGGTCAAACTCCTCCCAGATGGTCTCAACAAGACTAGCCTCCGTCACCTCGCCAGAAACTACCCAGTTTTGGTCCAGACCGTCCAAGCTGAGCGATTTTGTCAAACAGATACCTGCTGAAATCCTCAGCACAACCCTGTAAGGGTCATCGCAACCCTCCTGGTTAAGGAGGAGCGAGTCACCCTAAACAGGGCGGCTGGGCGGTTCTCTGCTGACGCAATGAGGGTAGAAACATAGGCCGCTTGGCCTCCTCAATGCCACTAGATAGGTCTGAGTAAAAGACCTAACTAGTATTCGGTCAGCTTCGGAACGGCCGGACCTCCACGCGCTCTCTAGGCGTCTTCTCCGGCGTTTCATCTCCCTCAGCTCCTCGGAGAACCAAGGAGCTGGTTGAGATCTAAATAAATAAATAAATAAATATAAATAAATAAATAAATAAAATAAAATAAATAAATAAATAAATATCCTGGTTTTTTCTTTATCCAGAAAGATTTTTGTTGGTCAGAAATTACTATTGGTCATTATTCACTATTGCTGCACTGTCTCAACTACTGGATCCAGTCTGAAGAACCTCACCCAAAGGTTTTTTTTTTTAAAGACAAATGCTATTTGGGCTTTGCTTATGCTTAGTGCCAGTCCCTTTGAGACAGAAACTCTCAAATTATCTCTTATTCGCTTACCTATAACTTCAGCAATTATTAGAAATAGATTATTGCTGTCCTGAATTGGTTTTGTTTTGATGCCATTTTAAATAAGATAAAGACAATAGTATATTCTTTCTGGAAGCAGAATAACTGATTATAGAGCTTCTGTAATTTCCACCAGTTTCATTCATGCCTTCAATATTACTATAAAAAATAGTGAAATATTGGTTTTTTTTATTCAAAGTTTAATATTCAGATGAATAATAAGAGAATGTCTCCGAATTTAAAAACAAAACAAAACAAGAGAGGGGCTTACAGACAAGTTGGAAGTCCTACAAGAAGAGAGTTAAGTTTTACACTGAAAGTGCTGACAAAACAATAAAGAGAAATGAATGCTCAGGTTGTTTTGTTCTCATATTGATTGTTCAACTTACACTAATTGCTTCACTTGCTGTAGTCTAAGAGCCAGAGTTTCCCTGGAGGGGTAAATCAACATAACTCAATCATGTTGCTGAAACTCTGCTGATTTACTCTAGTTTAGGATATGTCCTTAAATTAAAAATGGAGAAATAAGTGGAAAGGTCCTGTATTCTGGCCCACAAAAATCATTATTTATTTGGCACCACAATAAAAAGGCAACAGGTAAGTCATTGCATTGCATCAGACAAATCAATTATCCCTCTATGGTTTTCTACCTTATATATATCCAGTATAATGTATGTCATTCTGGCAGATAGCCCCATTCTCCATCTCTCCTCCTGACTCTTTTGTATACACGTATAATCATTCCATCATTTACCCTCAATGAACCCACTGGATATATAGATTACTGCTGCAAGGTTCAATCTAATAATATATATGGCTGTCAGACTTAAGTTACTATCTGCTTAGAATCTATTGATCAACATTGCTTGGGCAGCCATCTCACACTTCCATGGATCTTAGAACAAGTTGATGAGAAAAGTTTTCCAGCAAAGAGTTTTGCACAAACTTGGTTCTATCTTCCTTATATGTTGGGTGGAAAAAGATCCAGGAAGAAATACCTTAGATATAGATTAAGAAGACACTTATTTAAATTTTGCAGCAGGGAGCAGGAAGAAATTCAAACTGCTTAATTCCTTTTTTTTTTTTTTTGCATCCATCTTTGTGCAAAATGAAAAAAAAAATGTCCAACTTCTCAAAAGCAGCACAAAGGGAGATAGAATCGGAATGCGGGTCAAAATAGGGAAGGAATTGGTAAGAGAACAACTAGCTGCTTTGAATGAGTACAAGTCTCCTGGACTGAATGGTTTACATGTAAAGGTACTGAAGAAGTTGGGAAATACGATTTTAAAACTACTGAACGAAATGTTTCAGACCTCCTAGAACATTAGGGAACTGCCAAAAGATAGGAAAAGAGTTCAAATCTTCAAAAGGGGGGAAAGAGTGGATCCAAGAAACTACAAACCAATCACATTGTCTCCAATACATGGGAAAATTCTGGAAAAGATAATCAAGCAATGGATTTGAGAGTACCTAGAAATGAATAAGGTGAATAATAGAAACCAGCATAGGTTTCTTAAGAATAGATAAAGTTTCCCCTGCACATGCTTGCTAGTCATTTCTGGCTTTAGGGGGCGGTGCTCATCTCCGTTTCTAAGCCTAAGAGCCAGCTCTGTCCAAAGACATCTCCATGGTCATGTGGCCGGCATGACTAAACTTCAAAGGTGTATGGAACGCTGTTATCTTCCCACCAAAGGTGGTCCCTATTTTTCTACTTGCATTTTTTATGTGTTTTCAAACTGCTAGGTTGGCAGAAGCTGGGACAAGTAATGGGAACTCACTTGGCACTAGGGATTTGAACTGCTGAACTGCCGACCTTCTGATCAACCAACTCAGCAACTTAGCCCCTGACCCACCCTTTTGTTCAGAATAGGTCATACCAAATTGCCTTCTTTGATAAAGTAAACATATTAGCAGACCAAAGAAAGCTGTGTATATTTAAGTATATTTAAATTTCAATAAGGCATTTGATAAAGTAGACCACAGCCTACTTTTTGGTAAGATAAAATAGTGTGGGAAAGACAGTACCACTACCAGGTGGATCTGCATTTGGCTGAACAACTACATCCTTAATGAAACTACATCTACAGTACATGGAGGAAAGTATGTAGTGGGATTCATTAAGATTTTATCTTGAGCTCCATGCTCTTCAACATCTTCATAAGTAATCTGGATGAGATTGAAGAAACACTCATCAAATCTGTGGACGACACAAAACTGGAGGAATAGCTAACCCTTTGGAAGAGCCATTAAAATTCAAAAGGATCTTGACAGATTTGAACATTAGACCGTATTCAACAAGATGCAGTTCAGTGGTGAGAAAAATAAGGTTCCTACACATATGCAGGAAAAACCAGATGCACGTGTACAGGATAGGCAGTACCTGACTCAACAATATGAGGGGGAGATATGTTCCTGATGAACCACTGTTGAATCATCAGTGTGCTGCAACCGCTAACAAAGGCAACATAGTCCTAGGTTGCATCCACAGAGGGAAAGCATCAAGATCATGAGAAGTGATAGTACCATTCTGTACCACAGTAGTGAGGCCACATTTGGAATACTGTGTCCAGTTCTGCTCACCACAATAAAAAAAGATGCTCAGACTTTAATGTTAAAGAGTACAGAGAAGATCAACAAAAATGATAAGAGATCTGGAGTCTAAATTCTATGAAGAATATATAAAGAAATTAAGTATGTTTAGTGTAATGAAGAAAAAACTAAGGGGAGACATGATAGCAATCTCTGCCAAGGAAGGGGGTATTTATTTTCTATATCGCCTCATGTAGGAAAAGAAGCAATGGATGGAAGCTTGTCAGAGGGAGATCCAACCTGGAAATATGGAGGATTTTCCTGAGAGTGAGAACTATTAATCAGTGGAACACCTTGCCTCCAGGAATTGTGGGTGTGGCATTTCTTTTGCTCCATTGTTTTAAAGAAAACATTAGATTGAGAGAATTCTTGCCTTGGGCAGGGGATTGGATTAGAAGACCTCCAAAGTACCTTCCTGTCCTATGATTCTATGAACGTTTATTCTTTCTTTTATTATGGTATCACAGATAACAGATTATGATTACTGATATAGTTCATATATTAGATTTTACAGTATGTTTCAAGATACTTCTGGAAAATTGTTGCTAAGTGAAGAAGTATCTAAAACAATATTCCTAGTCTATAGTCTGAAGGGATGAACCATAATAATAATAATAATAATAATAATAATAATAATAATAATAATAATAATGATGATGATGATGATGATGATGATGATGATGATGATGATGATGATGTTTTAATTTGTATACCGCCCTTCTCTCGAAGGACTGAGGGCGGTGAACAGGCAAATAAAATACAAACAAACATACTCAGGTTTTTACTAGGACTCTGCAAAAAAGGAAAAACACAATAATTCTGGAACCCATTTCATTGGCTTAGAAAAGTGGTCCTTTCAGTTCCAAATCTTGAAATCCTATGCTTTAGTTCAATTCTGAGGTACAACATTACCTTGCTTAATTTATGGAAAGTTTGGCATATCCATAAGCATAATTTAAAGATTAACAAATGATGATTACTTTATTTTCTGGCAGAATTAGGTAATAGTTGCAGACATAATTGCCTCTTTGAAGGATTTACAACTTTCAAATAAATAGACACAGAGTTTTGTGCTACACTACTTTAAAACTAGAAGATAGTGTTTCTTATCAAAACGATCCTTACCTGTTTAATGATTTTGTAATTAATTTGTATGAATACAATGTATGATATTGCAATATATGCTCCACTTTTTCATTAGAAAATGAAGACCAAATACTTTGACTGCTTTTAATTTGTTTGCTGAAATTGGTTTCATATTTCAGGGTAGGCCTGGGCTCCTTTCTCTCCCTGAAAATGTTGTTCTTTCAGGTAATTTTTTTAAAAATTAATTAATTAATTTAATTAATTAATTTTGTCACAACAATATATATAAGTATCATACAGAAAAGATTATATAATGTATAAACATATATAAGAGTAAATACTAGGAGGAATAAGTATATATATATATATATATATATATATATATATATATATATATATATATATATATATATATATATATATATATCTTTGTTATTCGGTTTCTCCCGTAAAATTGGAAGTGTCTTGGCGACGTTTAAGTCTCATTCGTCATCTTCAGGCTTCAGCAGTGCTTCTGGGAGCAATGTGTGATCGCAGCTGTTTCTTCCTTTAACTGCCAGTGGGGTTTGAACTGATTGGGTGGGAGCTTGACTGTGCTCTGATTGGATGGAGGTTTTTTTGTGCTCTGATTGGCTGGGGGTGTGTCCTGTTTGGGTGGGGGCTTGGTTGTGCTCTGATTGGATGGAGGTTTTTTTGTGCTCTGATTGGCTGGGGGTGTGTCCTGTTTGGGTGGGGGCTTGGTTGTGCTCAATTTAGTCTGTGTTGCAGGGGGATTTGAGCTGGTGAGCTGCATAGCTGTTGTTTGGCTTTGTGGTGGTGCTACATCTACATAGATAGATAGAAAAACGAGATAGAAAAACGCCCACACAGCATGAACAAACGAGATGATACCTCCCGCCTACCAGCCATTTGGAAACCTGCCCTTATTGACAAACGTGTCCCTAACACGAGGAATGACACCAGACCCACACTCACGAGGTCCACACAGGATGTCACCACCACACATCCACCCAGAAAGCACACCCAAACCCACACTGATCAGGAAGCACGACCAAGGACCAGAAGCCAGACCGCAGCTGCAACATTAGCCATTTCAAACCCCTCCAATCCATACATGCAGCAGACTGACACCCACTACGAAGATGTAGCACGACCACGAACACGAAGCCAAACAGCAGCAGTGCAGCTCACCAGCTCAGATCCCCCTGCAACTCAGACTAATTTGAGCACAACCAAGCCCCCACCCAAACAGGACACACCCCCAGCCAATCAGAGCACAAAAAAACCCACATCCAATCAGAGCACAGCCAAGCTGACACGTTGGTTCCGCCCCAGGCGCCTGATGGACCCTGATGGGTTCCGGACGGAGCTTGGGCCGTTTCCTGAGGGTCTGGCCCACGGCTCGGCTGAGGAACTTGGCGGCCTGGGAGCGGGCGGCGGGGCCTTAGACCGTGTCGTGCCTTTGCGACCTCTGACCCGGCGCAGGTCCCAAGCTCCTTGGTTTTCCGAGGAGCTGAGAGGGATGAAGCGCCGGAGAAGACGCCTAGAGAGTTCCTGGAGGTCTAGCCGCTCGAAGCTGATCGGACACTAGTGAAGTCCTATACTAGGACTTACCTAGTGGCATTGAGGAAGCGAGTAGCTACGCCTCCTCCTCATTGCATCGGCAGATAACCGCCCAGCCGCCCTGTTTGGTGACCGCTCCCTCCTACATCAGGGGAGCGGGATGACCGCTACTGAGGGGCGTGCTGAGGAGTTTAACGGTTATCTATACGATAAAATCGTTCAACCGGGATGGGTTGGACCAAGATTGCGTGATGCGGGTGAGATGTTCGAGGGTGGTCTTGGCGATATTGTTTGGGATGAGTTTGACCCTGTGGCTCCTGAGGACATGGACAGGTTGCTGGGTAGGCTGAATGCCACCACATGTTTACTGGACCTGCCCTCCTGGCTGGTGCTGGCCACTCGGGAGGTCACACGAGGCTGGCTCCAGGCGATTACGACCGCTTCTTTGGTGGAGGGTGTCTTCCGGCCGCCTTGAAAGAGGCGGTGGTGAGGCCCTCCTGAAGCCTTCCTGACCCGCTGTTTTAGGTAACTATCGTCCGGTCTCAACCTTCGCTGCGGCGAAGGTTGTAGAGAGTATGGTGGCATATCAGTTTCCCTTGCACCTGGATGAAACTGTCTATCTAGACCTGCTCCAGTCCGGTTTCCGCCCGGTTACAGCACGGAGACGGCTTTGGTCGCGTTGGTGGATGATCTCTGAGGGCCAGGGATGAGGTTGCTCCTCTGCCCTGGTCCTATTAGACCTCTCAGCGGCTTCGATACCATCGACCATGGTATCCTGCTGCGCCGGTTGGAGGATTGGGAGTGGAGGCACCGTTTATCGGTGGTTCTCCTCCTATCTCTCCGACCGTCGCAGTCGGTGTTGACAGGGGCAGAGGTCGACCCGAGGCGCCTCACTTGTGGGTGCCGCAGGGGTCGATCTCTCGCCCCTCCTGTTTAACATCTACATGAAGCCGCTGGGTGAGATCATCAGTGGTTTCGTGTGAAGTATCAGCTGTATGCGGATGACACCCAGCTGTACTTTTCTACACGGACCACCCCAACGGTTATCAAGTGCTGTCCCGGTGTCTGGAGGCCGACGGGTCTGGATGGGGAGAAACAGGCTCAAGCTCAATCCCGCCAAGACAGAGTGGTTGTGGATGCCGGCATCCCGGCACAGTCAGCTTAATCCGGCTGACCATCGGTGGCGAGTCATTGGCCCCGATGGAAAGGGTCCGCAACTTAGGCGCCCTCCTGGATGAACGGCTGTCTCTAGAAGACCATTTGACGGCCGCTCCAGGAGAGCGTTCTACCAGGTTCGCCTGGTACGCCAGTTGCGCCTTTCTGGACCGAGATGCCCTATGCACGGTCACCACGCACTCGTGACGCCTCGCCTGGATTACTGCAATGCTCTCTACATGGGGCTCCCTTGAAGGGCATCCGGAGGCTGCAGTTAGTCCAGAACGCGGCTGCGCTGGTGATAGATGGAGCCCTCGTGGCTCCCGATAACACCCATCCTGCGCAGACTGCACTGGCTACCTGTGGCTTTCCGGGTGCGCTTCAAGGTCTTGGTGACCACCTTTAAAGCGCTCCATGGCATTGGGCCGGGTTACTTACGGGACCGCCTACTGCTACCGAATACCTCTCACCCACCCGCGCCTCACAGAGAGGGTCTCCTCAGGGTGCCGTCAGCAGGCAATGTCGCTGGCGACGCCCAGGAAGGGCCTTCTGTGGGGCTCCCACCCTGGAACGAACTTCCCCGGACTCCGCCAGCTTCCGACCTTCGACCTTCCGCTGGCTTAAAACATATTTATTTAATTGTGCAGGACTGAGCTAGGTTTTAAATTCATGGGTTTTAATTGGGTTTTATTTGTATATTTTAATTAACGGGCTTTCAAATAAGTTTCTTAATTGTTTTTATTCTGTATTTATATTTATATGTTTTTAAATGCCTGTGAACCGCCCTGAGTCCTTCGGGAGATAGGGCGGTATATAAATACGATTAATAAATAAATAAATAAAATAAATAAGCTCCCACCCAATCAGTTCAAACCCCCACTAGCAGTTAAAAAGGAAGAAACAGCTGCAATCACACATTGCTCCCAGAAGCACGAAGCTGAAGCCTGAAGATGATTTAATGAGACTTAAACGTCGCCAAGACACTTCCAATTTTACGGGAGAAAACCCGAATAACCAAAGACCTACATACAAACACCTTAAAAACCTCAGAAAACAAATATATATATATATATATATATATATATATATATATATATATATATATATATATATATATATATATATATATATATATATATATATATATATATATACAAATATATATATATGGAGAAAAAGAAAAACAATAGGACAGGAACGGTAGGCACATTTGTGCTCTTATGCATGCCCCTTATGGTCCTCTTAGGAATGGGGTGAGGTCAATAGTAGAAAATTTTTGGTTAAAGCTTTTGGGATTATGGGAAGAGACCACAGAGTCAGGTAAAGTATTCCAAGCACTGATGATTCTGTTACAGAAGTCATATTTTCTGCAATCTAGATTAAAGCGGTTGACATTAAGTTTAAATCTATTGGTTGCTCTTGTATTATTGCAATTAAAGCTGAAGTAGTCTTTAACAGGAAGGACATTACAATAGATGATTCTATGAGTTAAACTTAGGTCTTGTCGAAGGCGACGGAGTTCCAAGTTTTCTAAGCCTAGTATTTCAAGTCTGGTGGGATAAGGTATTTTGTTGTTTTCAGAGGAGTGAAGAACTCTTCTTGTAAAATACTTCTGGACACGTTCAATTGTAATGGACCCAGGACCTTCTCATTCGAATAAAAAAGAGCTTAACAGGAATGGTAAAGATAGTAAAGTGACTTCCTGACTGACAAGAAAATGAATTTCTTATGTGACAAGAAAAAGGAGAAGTCAACGAAGTCATCTCAATTGGGAAGCATTGTTCTGAAGAGCTCTTGACATCTTGAGGTGCTTGAAAAGTTAACTTCTTGTAAATGAAGGCAAATATACATGTCACAGAAAAATGTTGCAGGATCCAATCTGAGTTGGTCACCAGAACCAAAGATCTATTCTTTTGAGCTTTTGAACTCAAGCTGGAGCCCATCATCAGAGAACTTCCCTCTTGCTCCAGAAATTGACTTCTTCATCACCTTTTCCAGTAGAATATGCTGCTTAAAATAATTTAGAATAGAATAGAATAGAATTCTTTATTGGCCAAGTGTGATAGGACACACAAGAAATTTGTCTTGATGCATACGCTTTCAGCGTACATAAAAGAAAAGTTACATTCATCAAGAATCATAAGGTATAACACTTAATGATAGTCATAGTGAACAAATAAGCAATCAAATCATATTAGGAAACAGTGAATATAAATCTTAAGGATACCAGCAACAAGATTACAGTCATACAGTCATAACTGGGAGGAGATGGGTGATAGGAATGATGAGAAGATTAATAGTAGTGCAGATTTAGTAAATAGTTTGACAGTGTTGAGGGAATTATTTGTTTAGCAGAGTGATGGCATTTGGAGAAAAACTGTTCTTGTGTCTAGTTGTTCTGATGTGCAGTGCTCTATAGCATCGTTTTGAGGGTAGGAGTTGAAACAGTTTTTGTCCAGGATGTGAGGGGTCTGTAAATATTTTCACAGCCCTCTTTTTGACTCGTGCACTATATAGGTCCTCAATGGAAGGCAGGTTGGTAAGTGAACCAGTTATTCTATAATAGCAATAGCAATAGAACTTAGACAACTATGATACCATACTGAAAGAAAGAATAAATGTTCATAGAATCATAGGACAGGAAGGTACTTTGGAGGTCTTCTGTTCCAATCCCCTGCCCAAGGCAAGAATTCTCTCAATCTAAGTTTTCTTTAAAACAATGTAGCAAAAGAAATGCAGCACCCACAATTCCTGGAGGCAAGGTGTTCCACTGATTAATAGTTGTCACTCTCATGAAAAATGTGAGCTTCCTTTCCATCATTACAGCAACAGTGAAAAGACTTTTCAAAAAACAGTTTTTGGCTTTACGTATTACTGCATTGACTATGTATGTTTATTCACTTGGATTGGTAATTGTATTCACTTTCAACTGAGATCTTCAGTGTAGTCCTGAGTTTGACAAAAATTTAGTCAGCCCCATGCACTTTCACTTTGGTAACTATGGATGCAAAACTCAATCTGAATGAAAACAATATTCAGAAGACACACCCATTAACTCTTCTTTATGTCCCTGTTCATCCATAGCTTCATCAATTCTGGCTGATCAAACATTTCTCTCAAAATAAAGAATTGCTTCCATATAGAGTTTTAACCAATCTTCTCTTTGTGATATTAGGTTGAAAACTGTCACTATTTTTTTTAAAACAAAAAACCTCTAAAACCAATGTATATTGTGTAATTTTTAGTTCAACTTCTTAGATGCATTTTCTGATTCTTGATTATTCCATTTACCTTGCATCACTTGGCTTTCCCTACAACTTGTTAGCATTTCAACACATTAGTTAAAGACAAAACTCATAGACCATTTCATTATTAATGGGAAGGGAGATATTGGAGATTAACTTTGGATAGGATGAGATTGACTGGTAGATAATAGAAGAGTCAAGACATTTGTGTGGACTGAACTTTAAGATGAGTAAAAATAATTAATATATGTTTGAAATCTGTGGTATAAATAGATGGAATACACTTAATGGGCTTCACTTGGTAGGTCTTTATTAAAACACACTCCAGCGGAGAATGATATAAAGAAGCATATAAATTTACCAAGAACATTAGCTGTGGCAGGATAACCAGAATGGAGAAATTCATAGAACTCTATCGAGTTAAGACTAATATGATTTGTCAGACTCTATCATCAACTACTTGAAACAAGTATGTCTCCTATTGATTATAGCTGCTTGAGGAATTAGTATTTTATCTGAATAATAAATTCAAACTGCTTTCATTTCATGCAGCCTAAATAGGTTTATTTTAAAAATGAATAATGAGGATTCACTCTTCCATATCTGCTTGATCTTTTATTCCAATTAATCAGTATTTTTCAGTTCTATGTTTTAGAAGTTAGGCAGATATTATTTATTCATCAGCAATAAAAAAAATCAAGAATTAATGCTAAAATGTGGATTAATCTGGAAACAATTTGGATTGTAATTAATGGAGGATCATTAGAAAACTCAGTTAAAAGATAATATAATACTTTTATGGTATAATACATTGATTATAGTAAGACATAATGATTGTGTTAGGTCTGCAGGCTATGTGAGTTTACATAGATCAATGGCATTCACTTACAAGTAATCTGTATAGGCAGCCAGGCAGGGAAATATTATAGCTAACCTAAGATGATTGCCAATATGTTCTCCAGTATCAATCAGGAGAAAAATAAAAGCACCAACAGGAATTTCACTGATATTAGAGGCATCATAAATAGCCAAGGAGAGCAAATGTTGAAAGCAATGTTAGACTGCTGTAACGCAAGCTCTGTCTCTTTTGTATTTATGTAATAAAGACTCATCACATTGGTAGGAAACGGAAAGAAGGATACGTAAGGAAGGCAGAATACCAGCATATAGCCCAAATATGAAGCCCAAAGATGAAGTCAGGAATAAATTAAGACTTGCAACAAATGTCAGTAATAATAACTTTTCTTTCAATGTGTAAAAAAACAAGAAAAAGGACAAAGAAACAATCAATCCACTGATGGGAGAAAATGGCAAAAAAGTCAGTGGCAGCAGGGAGAAAGCAGAGCTACTCAATTTATTCTTTTCATCTATCTTCACGCAACAAGAAAAAAAAAGCCCAATTTACCAAAAACAGAACCATAAAACACAGACTAGGAATACAAATTAAAATAGGCAAGAAAATGGTAAGAGAACACCTGCCCACATAGTCCTTAATGGAATACTGCATCCAATTTTCATCACCACAATATAAAAAAGATGTTGAGACTCTGGAAAGAGTGCAGAGAAGAGAAACAAAAGTGATTAGGCGATTGGAGGTTAAAACATATGAAGAATGGTTGCAAGGATTAGGTATGCCTAATCTAGTGAAAAGGAGGACTAGGGATGACATGGTAGCAGTATTCCAATATCTGAGGGGCTGCCACAAAGAAGAGGGGATCAATGTTTTCTAATGTGCCAGAAGGCAAGACAAGAAGCAACAGATAGAAAATAATAAAGGAGAGAACCAACCTGGAACTAAGGAGAAAATTTCTGACAGTGAAAAGAATTGACCAATGGAATGTCTTGCCTTTAGAAGTTGTGGGTGCTCCATCATTGAAGGTTTTTAAGAAGAGATTGTCCAACCATTTGTCTGAATTTATTTATTTTTTATTTGTCACAACAGTATATATATAAGCATAAACATGAAAATAACTATATAATATATAAGCATATATATGAGCATAAGTATAAGTATATTAATTGGATATAATGAAAGGAAACAATAGGACAGGAATGATATAATGGTATATATATATATATATATATATATATATATATATAGGTCTTTGGTTGTTCGGGTTTTCTCCCGTGTAAAATTGGAAGTGTCTTGGCGACGTTTCGACGAAGTCTCATTCGTCATCTTCAGGCTTCAGCTTCGTGCTTCTGGGAGCAATGTGTGATCGTAGCTGTTTCTTCCTTTTAACTGCTAGTGGGGGTTTGAACTGATTGGGTGGGAGCTTGGCTGTGCTCTGATTGGATGGGGGTTTTTCTGTGCTCTGATTGGCTGGGGGTGTGTCCTGTGTTGGTGGGGGCTTGGTTGTGCTCAGTCTAATCTGTGCTGCAGGGGGATTTGAGCTGGTGAGCTGCACTGCTGCCACCAAACGCATCCGTGTGGTCATGCTCGTCGGCCCGGCCCTGCATAACCAACAAGGCCGCCACGCACCACAGGAACCCGGCCAGCGCCATCCCGCCGCCGCCGCCACTGAGGAAAGGAGCCGCCGCTTCCGCCGTGACCGCCACGTCATCCGCCGTGACCGCCACGTTTTCTGTGGTTTTCACGGGTGTTTGTATGTAGGTCTTTGGTTGTTCGGGTTTTCTCCCGTGTAAAATTGGAAATGTCTTGGCGACGTTTCGACGAAGTCTCATTCGTCATCTTCAGGCTTCATCTTCGTGCTTCTGGGAGCAATTGCTCCCAGAAGCACGAAGCTGAAGCCTGCAGGTGATGAATGGGACTTCGTCAAACGCCGCCAAGACATTTCAATTTTACACGGAGAAAACCCAACAACCAAAGACCTATATATATATATATATATATATATATATATATATATATATATATATATATATATATATATATATATATATATTTGTTTTCTGTGGTTTTCACGGGTGTTTGTATATAGGTCTTTGGTTGTTCGGGTTTTCTCCCGTGTAAAATTGGAAGTGTCTTGGCGACGTTTCGACGAAGTCTCATTCGTCATCTTCAGGCTTCAGCTTCGTGCTTCTGGGACCTCCCCAAGATACACAAAGAAGGAACCCCACTCAGACCCATAGTCAGCTCCATAGGCTCACCTCTACAAAACCTAGCCAAATTTCTCGCCAAACAACTACAGCCCTATGCAGAATCCATCACCTCACACGTAAAAAACTCATTCCAGTTCATAGAGATCATAAAGAAACAAAACTTACAGCCCAGCGACCTACTCGTGAGCTTTGATGTCATATCCCTCTTCACCCAAGTGCCAATCAAAGAAGCCTTGACAGCTATCCAAAACAAATATAACCCCCCCAAGCACATCCTAGATCTGACCAACCACTGCCTATCCAACACATACTTCATCTATAATGGACAAAAATACAAACAAATAGAAGGAGCACCCATGGGATCACCCCTCTCACCTGTCATTGCCAATCTCTACATGGAACACTTTGAAACCCAAGCTCTAGAAAAATCTGATCACAAACCCAAACTCTGGCTCAGATATGTAGACGACACCTTCATAATCTGGCCACACGGGAAAGAAAAACTTGACAACTTCCTCACACAACTCAATAGCCTACACCCCAAAATACAGTTCACCATGAAACAGAAGTTAACAACCATCTTCCCTTCCTGGATGTCTTAGTCTACAGGAAATCCAACGGCTCCCTAGGACACACCATCTACCAGAAGAAAACACACACAAACCGCTATCTGCACGCACTCTCACACCACCACCCAGCACAGATCAACTCCGTAGCCAAGACACTCATCTCCAGAACAAAATGCTTAGCTGATGAACAACACCTAAAACCCGAACTAGACACTCTCACTAACGTACTAACATCCAATGGATTCCAAAGAAATAAGATTACCAAGCTAATCCAAAAAGAACCCCCCACTAAAATCCAAGACAGAGAACAAGAAAACGGCACAGCCCTCCTCCCATATATAAAGGCCACCACAGACAGAATCAGCAAGATCCTCCACAAACACAACATCAAGACAGCATTCTGCACAAACAGAAAAATATCCACCATCCTAAGAAACCCCAAAGACAAAATTGAGTTAGAAAATCAAGGAGTATATGAAATCCCATGCACCGCCTGCCCCACCACATACATTGGACAAACCAACAGAGTTATATTAAAATATCTTGCCTGGATTACTGCAATGCTCTCTACATGGGGCTTCCCTTGAAGGGCATCCGGAGACTGCAGTTAGTTCAGAATGCGGCTGCGCGGGTTATAGAGGGAGCCCCTCGTGGCTCCCGTATGACACCTATCCTGCGCAGGCTGCACTGGCTACCTGTGGCCTTCCGGGTGCGCTTCAAGATTTTGGTAACCACCTTTAAAGCGGCATAGGGCTGGGTTACTTACGGGACCGCCTACTGCTACCGAATGCCTCTCACCGACACGTGCGCTCTCACAGAGAGGGACTCCTCAGGGTGCCGTCAGCCAGGCAGTGTCGTCTGGCGACGCCCAGGGGAAGGGCCTTCTCTGTGGGGGCTCCCACCTTCTGGAACGAACTCCCCCCAGGACTCCGTCAACTTCCGGACCTCCGAACCTTCCGTCGCGAGCTTAAAACACATCTTTTTATCTGTGCAGGACTGGACTAGATTTTAAATTTATAGGGGTTTTAAATTGGTTTTAATATTTATATTATTTTTTAAGAATTTTGGCTTTTAGAATAAGTTTTTTAATGGTTATTTTAATTTGTACATAAATGTTTTTATCTGCCTGTGAACCGCCCTGAGTCCTTCGGGAGATAGGGCGGTATACAAATACGAATAAACTAAACTAAACTAAACTAAATATCATTTTTTTCCCCTTGGGCAACCAATGATAAATTATTTTATTTATTTTTTATTTATAATCCAATTTCTATACCGCCCTTCTCCCGAAGGACTCAGGGCGGTTTACCGCCATATTAAAAATACAAAAATACACATAATATAAATAACAAATTTAAAAACATTTAAAACGAATATATTAATTGGCCAAATTACTAAAACGGTCAAAACCGACATAAAACCCTTTAAAATTTAAAAACTATAATTAAAATACATTTAAAATACATTTAGGCTAGTCCCACACGATTAAATAATAAAGTTTTTAATTCCCGCTTGAAGGTTCGGAGGTCGGGGAGTTGGCGTAACCCTGGAGGTAACTCGTACCAAAGAGCCGGTGCTGCCACAGAGAAGTCTCTCCCTCTGGGGGCTGGCAACCGACGTTGTTTGGTCGACGGCACCCTGAGCAGGCCCACTCTGTGGGAGCGCACAGGTCATTGGGAGGCTATTGGTGGCAGAAGGCGGTCTCATAAATACCCCGGTCCTAAGCCATGAAGCACTTTGAAGGTGGTCACTAACACCTTGAATTACACCCGGAAGGCTACCGGCAGCCAGTGCAGGCCACGCAGGATGGGTGTTATATGGGAGCAACATGGTGCTCCCTCTATTACCCACGCAGCCACATTCTGGACTAACTGGAGCCTCCTGGTGCTCTTCAAGGGGAGCCCCATGTAGAGAGCATTGCAATAGTCCAGGCGAGAGGTAATGAGGGCGTGAGTGACCGTGCATAAGGAGTCCCGGTCAAGGAAGGGGCGCAACTAGTGAATCAGGCGAACCTGATAAAATGCTCCCCTGGCGACGGATCAGACACATGAAGAGCATTATCCCATAATATATAAATTCTTAAGTTTTTATCAAATGGCCCAGACATCTTTAAATAAAGATAAATGTTTCTACATTTATTTCTCCATCATGGAGCAGGGCTTATACAGACTTTTCCCCCATTACTTAGAGAAATTAGAGAAATTGACTACAAGTGGACAGTTGAAGGAAAAGTCCAAAGCTGCAGCAACATTTCAAAACACTGAAAAAGTCTTTTGTAGACAATGGAAAGTTGCAGAGACAAGATAGGACATAAACATCACAGTGGCACAGTGGTTAGAGTGCAGTACTGCAGGCTACTTCTGCTGACTCCCGGCTGCTTGCAATTTGGCAGTTCAAATCTCACCAGGTTCAAGGTTCACTCACCCTTCTATCCTTATGAGATCAGTAAAATTAGGACCCAAATTGTTGGGGCAATATGCTGACTCCGTAAAACCACTTAGAGAGGGCTGTAAAGAACTGTAAAGTGGTATATAAGTAAGTGCTATTGCTATTGCTACCACACTAACAGATTGAACAGATTAACAGAGATGGAAGGGATTTTATAGGTCATCTAGTCCAACCCCCCTGCCCTACACTATTTCTGACAGATGGCAGTCCAGTCTCTTCTTGAAATCTTCCAGTGATGAAGCTGCCACAACTTCTGAAGGCAAGTTATTCCATTGGTTGATTGCTCCCATTGTCAGAAAAATTCTCCTTATTTCTAGGTTGGATCTCTCCTTGATCAGTTTCCATCCATTATTCCTTGTTTGGCCTTCAGGTGCTTTGGAAAATAGCTTGACCTCCTACTCTCTGTGGCAGTCCCTCAATATTGGAACGCTGCTATCATCTCTCCACTGATCCTTCTCTTCACTAGACCAGCCATGCCCAGTTCCTCCAACCGTTCATCGTAAGTTTTAGCCTCCAGTCCCCTAATCATCTTGGTTGCTCTTCTCTGCATTTTTTCTAGAGCCTCAACATCTTTTTTTATAGCGTGGTGACCAAAACTGGATGTAATATTCTAGGTGTGGTCTTACTAGGGCTTTATAGAGTGGTATTAGTACCTCACTTGCTCTTGATTGTATCCCTCTGTTAATGCCTCTGGTGGCGCAACAGGCTAATGCAGCCTATTATTAACATCAACTGCTTGCAATATTGCAGGTTCAAGTCCCACCAGGCCCAAGGTTGACTCAGCCTTCCATCCTTTATAAGGTAGGTAAAATGAGGACCCAGATTGTTGGGGGCAATAAGTTGACTTTGTATATAATATACAAATGGATGAAGACTATTGCTTGACATAATGTAAGCCGCCCTGAGTCTTCGGAGAAGGGCGGGATATAAATGCAAAAAAAAAAAAAAATGCAATTTAGGATTGCATTGGCTTTTTTGGCTGCCACCGCTAGTTTTCATACGTATAACAAGAAGACCTCTAACATTACTCTTTATTGTTAACAGAATTCTTTTTTAAGTGGTGGTGCTCTCCACATCATTTCTCTCTCTCTCTCTTTTTTTCATGTTCTCTTTTCTTAAGATTACTGTTGTCCTTCTTGGGATATTTCAATGGGCAAAGGAGAAGCAAATGTCATCTTGATAAAAAACCTCTAGCTTAATTTAGGACATACGCTTTGCACATAGACCCCTGGCCTTTCCAGCTACAGCTGGAAGACATGGCCTTTCAGTGTGCTGCTTTTAGGTAGTTAAGGAATATTCAGATGGATACATTAGTAGTCTGATTTGAAACAGGACAACTTCTTTCCACAGCAAAACAAAAACTTTACAGAGAAACAGCAAAGGGAGGAAAAGAGTGATTCTAATCATAGCATCCTACATCAACCATGAGCAAAACTTTGCCCAGGTTACAGGGTTCACTATCATTACCAACATCACCATCCCTGTTATGAGGATTTCAGCTCAAAACAGAAAAATCATAAAGCAATAAATGTTGGAAATGCCATGAAAAAGAAGAGGCCTATTACTGGATGTAGTGAACATGTAAAAAAAAAATGTCACGTATACTATTCAGAGTATTTTAAGGATCCAACGCAAAATGAAACCACCATTTTTAATGAGGTATGATTTTAGAACACATCAATAAAGCATATTACAATTGATTAAGATACGTGCTTAGAGATGCAAGGATAATCTATATACTGTACTGCTAAAATGTTTGCTCCTGTAACCTTTAACCTTTATGCATCATAAAGGAGTAATCTTTGAACCAAGGTGTCTTAAGTGGGCTAAGTTATAGAATGTGTCCAAAATCCAGGATCCGTGATTTCCGAGAAATGAAATTGGGGAAAGTTGTGGCTGCTTCAGTCTTTACTAGGCTGCTGCTGTGATCATGAAATTCTCATTCTGAATGTACCATTGACAGTTTCTGAGCAGTCACTTACCTGCCTGTTGGAAAGGGAAGGAGAGAGGGGGGAAGGAGCAAGGAATATCCATGCACCCTTCCCAACCCATACCGCTACCTCAAAGGAAAACTTTTGGGTACCCTCATGCAGGAATGGGACAATTTGCCACAGCCAACTTGCTGCAGCCAACTCACTGTGGCTAACTCACCATGATCAACTCACCACAACCAACTCATCATGGCCAACTCACTGCAGGACAATTCGTCACGGCCAGCTCGCCATGGGAAAACTCACTGCAGGCCAATTTAACAATTCTATGTAATTATTTAAAATAAATAAAAAATATTTTAATTTTTTCCATTCACATTTCATTCTGTCTCTCCTTTTGCATCCTTTCTTTCTTTAATGATTCTATTCCACCGTTTCTTTGTTATTAGTGTAATTCTTGTCCCACAATAGGTTGTCCTTTATATGAGTTGCGGTGGCATAGTGGTTACAGTGCAGTACAATTTGGCAGTTCGAATCTCACCAGGCTCAAGTTTGACTCAGCCTTCCATCCTTCCGAGGTCAGTAAAATGAGGACCCAGATTGTTCGGGCCAAGATGATGACTCTGTAAACTTCTTAGAGAGGGCTGTAAAGCACTATTGGCTGTGTTGAGTGCCATGGTGAGTTGGTCATAGTGAGTTGGGCCTCATGAGTTGCCTGTGGCAAACTGTCATAGAACTCCCTCTTGCACCCTTCCCAAACCAAGCGGTTCCTCTGCATACCATCCTTGATGTGCAAGGCACCATTCATGTATTCCCGAGCACCCACGGCATCCCACGCAAATTGCATCACCCCTGTATGTCCTCCCCGACTCATGTGGTATTTCTTGTACATACCGATGAACTCGTCCAGACCTCCTAATCTCGTTATTGTTTTTTTTTAAAATTTATTTATTTATTTATTTATTTTATTTATTTTATTTATTTTATTTATTTTATTTATTTTATTTATTTTATTTATTTTATTTATTTTATTTATTTATTTATTTTATTTTATTTATTTATTTATTTATTTTATTTCTCATATTCAATTTTTTAAAAAAATCATTAATGCCTATTTTAAGAAAAAGGCTTGCTTTGTAAATGTTACTTCTTTTTCTGTTTGTAATTCTATATATTTTCCAATAGGGTAGCAAAGAAATACAGCTTAGGCCATGCTTCTTGTGTTCCTTATTTAAAGAAAATTATCAGAAATTCAGCTGTCCTTTATCTTCTGAATACAGGCTTCATTAATTAATCCTTTTTTATTTTTGACATTAACACGTAAATTCTGCCTAGAATTCTAGTATCCACTCGTATTGAATTCTAATAATGCTCCTGTTTTGCATATTTAATAAACCTTTTATTGGCTACTTACTCAATAAATTCTCCATGTTTGTTTCAGTGAAATTATATGTTCATTTAGTTAGTTGTTTAAAACAAAATAGTATTTACTTTAAGAAAAAAGTAGATATTTCTTAAATATATAGAATACTACACAGAATACTATGTATAGATATACTTGCAATAATTATCAATTAAAATCAGGAGTAATTTGCCCTATGTATTTTTATATGTGAAAAAAGGCCTATTTTTTTTTCAAATAGTGCTTGAAAGTGAATGTATGTATGTATGTATGTATGTATGTATGTATGATTGTTTTGGTGTAAAATAATCCCATGGAAGTATTAATTTCATAACTGAAAAACTGAAAACCATAAGAGTTGGATTTAGAAGCATAGAATTGGATCCAGATTAAGAAAGAACGTATTGAAATCAATGTTCTAAAGTTAGTCATTTTTCATTGTTTTATTTTGTATTTCTAAAGTTAAAACAAAGGAAAAAAAGAGGAAACAAACTTACAACCATCCAACACCAACAATAGAAACAAAAAAACATTAGTTGTATCTTTAATTGATTTTAACAGTGGTATTGTAACTTGACTTACTTAATCTAATACATAGGCTTCATAAAGGGATGTCACTCAAAATAAGACATAACCACAAGGGCCATCTCACTGATGCCTGCTTGAATCTAAGAAAGATGTAAAGCAAGGCAACATATTGGCCCCACTCCTATTCAACTTTTATATAAATTCCATGCTGGACTGCATGTTCAATGCAAACTGTCACCCAAAACTAGCTGGAAGCCACATCTCTGCTTTACTCTATGCAGATGCTGCTGCAATACTCTCAAGAACTCATATTGGCCTTAAAAGAGCATTAAGGACACGAACACAGTATTGCAATGAAGACCAGCTAGGACTCAATTACAGAAAATCAAAAACATAGCATTTACCAAAAGATCCAAAAACCACTCCTAGAGCACAAGACTAAGCAGGTCTTCTGCTTAAGTATCTGGGAGTAGTCCTACATCTTCCAGTAATAGGAAACCCTATGGAAACTGAAAAGGTACAGAGAAGGTCATCTGCCATCCTTAAATTCCTCTAGACAAGAAATGGCTACTACATTACTACAGCACTCAAATTATTTGAAGCCAAGCCAATAGTGCAACTTCTTTATGGTGCTCAGCTGGGACTCTTTTCCAATTTCACACTATTAGAACTTGTTCGGTCCAAATTTCTGGCTCTTCAATTCCCCCAAATCCCCAGAAACAGACTTCATGAAAGAAGAGGCTATAGTGCAGGTGATCCTACTCAATTACTGGCTCAGACAATCCCTTTGCCCCTCTTGGCTTTGCCTCTCACTATATGGGATGAATTTCACTCCACATGGAAAAAGACAGTGACAACTAAAGTGACAATCCCTGGGCTTATCTCAAAGTCTTCTACTCAGAATGGGAATTGAGCAGGCCAAAGCACTCATTAAACAGCATGTAGCAGACATGGAGCACCAATTGTACCTATCTAGGTTCCCAACCTTTATTGTTAGTGAATCCCACAGCTACTCTTGACACCCCATGGCATATTTAACTAACCTTGAAGTAAGTAACCACTAGAAGTCCTTTATTCTGGCACAATATCATGCCCTTCCCTTAGCTGTACTTGAAGGCAGATACAGAAAAATGCCCTACCCAGAGACAATGCCCCTGTGGCTTTGGATATACTTCTTCTGTGCCTGTACTACAGAGACATTCATAGTGGCCTCATCTCATTATTATTGCATAAATATCCATGGTGCACAGAACAATTTTATTCCTCCCTTCAGACACCAATCCTTCTATAATATATAATCTTGCTCGAATCTGAGCAGCACCATTTAAAATCCATCAGGATATGACCTGTGTCATAAACTGGTTTTAATGAGTACCTCGTTCGTTATTTTAGAATGATTTGTATTGTGATACTGTAGATTTAGTTTGCCATACTTCCTTATACCCATCTACTGTTTCTACCCCTCCTTTTACATTCTTTTTAGATTCCCTTTAGATTTTTGCTTTTCATTTTTTTTAGATTTTTATGTCTATGAAGAATCTATGGAGATTTAGCTTTTAATATGTAAGGTTTTTTTTAAAAAAAATTGAAAATTTTTATATCCCACCCTCCTTATCTGGTCTTTGATCATAATAAAGGTTTGATCGATAATGGATTTAGTCCACACAACTGGAACAGACTGCATTCAATCTTCTGCTGATGCAAGAAATTTATTACAGCATCCAGGTATCCCAGATATTTGCCAATCAAACTGTTGCATGTAAGCTCTAACAAATGTCAATAAATTATTATCAAGATAAACTGATTAATATTCCACTTCATGGATTACAATGTTTCAAATAGTATTCAAACAGATTATGGTATTTAAAATACAGTACTACAGTGTTTTATAGTACTTTTACTATTTTTTTTTTAAATTTAAATTTATATCCCGCCCTTCTCCGAAGACTCAGGGCGGCTTACACTGTGTTAAGCAATAGTCTTCATCCATTTGTATATTATATACAAAGTCAACTTTATTGCCCCCAACAATCTGGGTCCTCATTTTACCTACCTTATAAAGGGATGGAAGGCTGAGTCAACCTTGGGCCTGGTGGGACTTGAGATTGCAGTAATTGCAAGCAGCTGTGTTAATAACAGACAGACTTAGTCTGCTAAGCCACCAGAGGCCCTTACATTTTACATTTCATAAATAAAATATTAGCTTATATTATCCCTTTTATCTTTATTAGTAATATTATTACAAAACGAAGGATGGAAGTTGTCCATTTTAGACTGGTTAAGATGCAATACTTTAGGTACCACTGGTTTTCTAATTTTAGCGTGCTTTAAAAAAAAGATTGTTACTATAAAGTTCAAATGGTAAATACATGATGAAATTTCTCTGGAATCAAAATTAGCAGATGGTGGCTTATATGGATAACCTATAGCTATGCAGATTAACAGAATAACATAACAGTATTGGAAAGGATTTTGGAGGTCTTTTAGTCCAACCCCCTGCTCAGGCAAGAAACCCTATACTATTTCAGACAAATATCTTCTTAAAAACTTCCAGCATTGGAGATTTCACAACTTCTGGAGCCAAGTTGTTCCACTGATTAATTGTTCTAACTATCAGGAAATTTCTCATTAGTTCTAGGTTGCTTCTCTCCTTGATTAGTTTCCATCCATTGCTTCTTGTCCTGCTCTCAGGTGCTTTGGTGAATAGCTTGACTTCCTCTTCTTTATGGCAACCCCGAGATATTGGAACACTGCTATCATGTCACCCCTAGTTCTTTTCATTAAATGAGATATACCCAATTCCAGCAACCGTTCTTTATATGTTTTAGCCTCCAGTCCCCTATTTTAGCCTCCAGTCCCTTAGATTACCTGGTATAATACAAAAATAGTTTGATGTTGCTTTTCAGTAAAGATACAATATACACACAATCACTTCCTTAGTTTACAACCCTGAATTTCTCAGATTGTCTTTCATCCAAGAACTAACTAGGTCTGATACTGCTTAGGTTAGATGCTGACCTAGCTGAGTTATTATACAGCTGTCATTTTATCAGATCAAAACAAGAAGTAGAGTTATAATGATTCATCACTTTTCTCAAAAAGCAAATAAATGTCTTGATCTTATTCTTTTTTCTGACTTCTGTTGATTTATATGCTGTAACTCATTTTGAATGCTGTATTATGTCATCAAAATAGTATTGTTAATTATTATGATGGAATTCAGGTTTGCAAGTAGGAGTTGTTTTAGCATTATTTAATATATAAAAATCCTCTAGTAATATTGTCTACCTCAGCCTGCTTCTGCATTCTGATTTATATCTAAATTAGCATTCAGGCCGGGCTGATCATATGAATGATAGCTCATCCTTATCCAGTTCCCAACTGCAGACCTGACATATATTTACTTTTTACTGTATTTGAAAAGGTTTTTTCTAACTATTCATACATGTCTCATGGTTGGGGAGAATGATAGATATTGCTGATACACTAATGGCTAAGGGAAAACAGATTAAATCATAGGGTTGATTGATTTAAATTAAAGCAATTAAAATGATGATTCATTACCATGCAAACGACTAGTTTTAATCAGTGACTTAAATCCAGTTTCCTGCTCTGTAAATTATGTATTTCTTGAACAAGAGTACATACCAATAATTTGCAAGAGAGTAATTAAAAGAATATTATTTATGCTCTCTAGGACCACCGCCCTAAATGTTTCTTAATTCAAACCACTTATATTTTTCACTGCAAATTATAATTGTGTGGTGTCCAGTTATGCCATTAGGCCAAGCCATTGTCAACAAGTCAAATAAGGCTCACTAGACATTTCATGGGAAGAAATAATTATACTGGGGAAGTATTGCTTTCACTAGCTGAACCAAATTTTTCAGTTTAGCTTTTTTTTTTTCTCAAGCAAAGAAGCAAACAAAAGCAATAGAAATGATAGGGAAGGGGGGATAAAATACGTTTGATATAGGAAAAAGTATTAACAATTTGGCTTGGAGGCTTTTTTGAAATAGTTGTCACAGCAACAACAGTAGTGGCTTTTCAAGGGAATTTCTTTCTTTAACAAATTGCTCTGCTACCAAGCTCTGCCAACTTTCCCCACCAACCATGTGTCTGGAAAGATATAACATCCTAACACAGCAACACTCAAACAGAGACAGCAGCGGAATATGGCAGCTTCAGACCAATTAGAGAAAGGCTTTGTTCCCTACAGCCTCAGAAAAGTTGTGGCTATTGCTTATCATGGAGAATGCTACCATGGAGGATAATTATTGTGAAGATATTTTTTTTTTGTGATCCTGAGAACTAAGTCAGAAATATTACACACTTTCATGGCTCGAGTAGGGTCCTATAAAAGCTGGACATGTTTTCAGCTTGATCCTATACTGTTGGGGAGGGAATCTGTGAAAAATCCTTCACAATAGCTTCAGTCCTACAAAAGGGTGCATTTCTTTTGCATGTTATGATAGGTGAGTCCCTCCCTCCCTCTCTCCCTCCCCCCCTCTCTCTTGGTATTTATTTATGGATAAATATTGTGAATAAAGAAGGGTGTCAGTGATGAGTACTAAACATTCAGACTTGCATGGTATTTGTCTATTCCAACTCGCTTCTAATAAAAACCGACAAGAATGTCACATTTCATCAGACCATACTACACTGTACCAGAAGACATGACCAAGTATCAGGTAATTAAGTTGAAAGGAAAATTTGTTTGAAAAAAAAAAGTGCAATGATACTATACCAAAATAAACCTTTAGTTAAACTAAAATAAGCACTTGATATCATTCCCATCTCCTCATACATCACCCTTGCATCCCATTATAAATAGGAATCCTGCATTAAAGGGATAAAGCAGTCCAGACATTTGCTACTCCTAAATTGTTGTCCTTCCTTCCTTCCTTCCTTCCTTCCTTCCTTCCTTCCTTCCTTCCTTCCTTCCTTCCTTCCTTCCTTCCTCCCTCCCTCCCTCCCTCCCTCCCTCCCCGTTGTATACCAGCCATCCCATTTGAACCCATGGAAGGCTTACTTATAAAACTTTCAAGATATAATCATAAAATATCCACAGCCATTATAAATTATGAAACTTTGACAGAAACGTTACAAAATTCCACACCCATCAAATAATAACAAAAATTCAAAACAATCTCATCTGATTGTTTCATTAATCATCCTAACAAATTCCCTGACAGACTCACTGGAGAAGAGCCTAATGCTGGGAAAGATTGAGGGCAAAAGAAGAAGGAGACGACAGAGAATGAGGTGGCTGGATGGAGTCACTGAAGCAGTCGGCGTGAGCTTAAATGGACTCCAGAGGATGGTAGAGGATAGGAAGGCCTGGAGGAACGTTGTCCATGGGGTCATGATGGGTCAGACATGACTTCGCAACTAACAACAAAACAAATTCCCACAATTACATACAGGATGACATTCCACCAGAGGTCCTCTGGGACAGCTCAATTTTTACCACCTCTCTGAAGGACATGATTCCCCTTTGACAACCGGATGAACCTCATATGCAAGGAACATCAGTGCCAAAAAATGGGGCTATTAAGAGCTTCTCCCATGATGATAAAATGGGCTGGATTGATTCTGGTTCAAAAAAGGGATCCTAAAAATAGCATTGGTGTCAGATTATATAGGGTTTTATAAATCAGACCCAACATTTAGAAATATATTAGGACCCTACAAGATGGGATACTTTTCTTTTTTCTTTTTTTAAAATCTGGGTGTTTGCAAAAAGCATAAAATATCTACAATATAATTAAAATATAATGTATCCTCATACAGGTTAATGCTAGTTCATGTTGATTGCCTATTAAAATAATCCTGGTGGCTATGTGGAGTACCTATTATCAAATATTTTTTATTACCTTATTTGCCAGCTTTTACATAATTTGCCTATATAACAATGCCTGACGTATACCTTCCTATTTCACTTTTATAGTGCTAACCTTTCAATTCAATCTTAGTTGGAATTTATAGGGTCAAATATAATTCTCCTTTACCAAAGTTAATATGGCTTTATTCCAGTTCAGGAAATAAAAGAAAAAAGAAAAAAAAATCTGAATTTCTGACACATTTTTTGCTCCTTCATTGCAAGGTCTTTTGGTAGCTCTTTTCTCCATTACCCTTTAGCTATTCGTTACCTAATGTATGAAGCCTGTCACAATTCTTCCTATGGGACAACTGTGTCTTAATATTTTAGCAACAGCACAGCAGTGTAATTATCTTTAAATAATTCAGCATGTATTTCATCTGTGTGGAAGTGATCCAATCAGTCAAAAGAGAAAAACACATTTCCTGTCAAGCTTTAAGCCCCACACAATATGTTTCTGTCATCTTTGAACTCCTCAGGACCTATTCATTAAAATATTTTCTTTTCCAAATCTCCTGGATAAGTGTATCTGTAGATCTCTCTCTATATGTGTTTGTTACAAAATTATGCAGTATTTTAGCCATTATCACAAAAGTGGATTCAGTACCAGAAAGGTCTGTGACATTTTTGCTTGCTTAAACCCAGCATCTTCAGTCTCAGTGCTCCGGGTTCTTAATCTAGAGCAAGACAATTTGAGTTAGTTACAGATGATAAGATTGTAACACTTGCTTAGGGCTGTATCTTTTCATTTTGTACTTTCATCGTGGTGGGTTTTCCCCCTTCCTCTTTGTTTTTATTACATTGTAGTGATTTCCATATTAAAAATTTCACAAGCCATATTCATGGCAACAGAAAGTTAAAGTGGGATAGATGTTTCTGTTTCTGTATATAGAAACAAGCCAAATTGGGAAGGAAAGAGGAGCACAATTATAGACAATTATGAAATCTGGAATTAGAATTAACAATTTCTGAACCCCATGGGCCAAGTGATAACCAGGGTACCATACTGTTAGAAATTGTTTGTACTTCCCAATATTCTACTTTAAATATTATTATTTTAAAGTTTACCACTATTCTTAGTTTAACCACTTAGTTTAAGCACCTAGAACTATAATTAAAACATTTCCCTCCTCTCTTAACCTTGGTTTTTTTAGCCATCTGTATACATTCCAAATGTATACTATTTTTGTAGAGACCTCTATTTTCATAGATTGGAATGCCATGCACATTTATTTTATTATATAAATAAACCATATTTGTGAATATTATATTATTTAATATAATATTAAATTATAAGGCCGTGGTAGCTCAGGCTGTAAAGAAGCCTGTTATTAGAACACAGCAGCCTGCAATTACTGCAGGTTCAAGCCCGGCCCAAGGTTGACTCAGCCTTCCATCCTTTATAAGGTAGGTAAAATGAGGACCCAAATTGTTGGGGGGGCAATAAGTTGACTTTGTAAAATATACAAATAGAATGAGACTATTGCCTTATACACTGTAAGCCGCCTTGAGTCTTCGGAGAAGGGCGGGATATAAATGTAAATTAAAAAAAAAATTATTTTTATGTATTTATATCCCATCTTTCTTATTTTTATTGGTAACTTAAAGCAACATGCATACTTAATAATCCTCCCTTCTCTCATTTTCCCACAATAACAGCCCTGTGAGGTGAGTTGAGCTGGGAGAGAATGTCTAACCCAAAGTCACCAGCCAACTTCCATTCTTAAACTGGGACTTGAACTTACAGTTTTTAGCCTAGTGCCTTAACCACTCAACCAAACTGGTTATATAATAAAATTACATTTCAGATTATGTAGTAGTATTCAATTAGGTAGTAACAGCTCTTTGATAATCTTACAATATTCTGCATATCTAGCAGAACTATTTCTGTAACCAGTCAACATGAACCAATATTAATTGGAATAAAGACATTTCTTTATGTTATATTGTATTAGATGAAAGTTTGAAGAAGAAATCTTGAAGCTCTTTGACAGTCACTTTATTTATTTATATATTACATTTATATGCCACCCATCTGTCAAACATCTCACTTTGCAATGCAGTGTAGTGAATCAACAGGCAACTACTTTTGCTCTAATTCAATGGTCTCCAACTTTGGCAACTTTAAGACTTGTAGACTTCAACTCCCAGAATTCCTCAGCCAGCCAACCTTATGAACATTTCACTAGTCCCCCAGTGGCTTTGTCCTTTCAGGTTAGTACAGTAGTACAGGCTCTGCAACTGTATAAACCCTACAGTAATAAGCATAGAGAAAATTCCTGCTACTAAAATCTCAAATTGGGTAACTATGCAATTATTAAACACCACACTGTTAAATTTGTAATAAACCATTTCTGTACTTTATAGCAGCAGTGCCAACAATTCCTGTGAATTAGGGCCAGGAAGGATCTTATTTCACTATAGGTGCTGAATGCAAGTGTGGCGTAGTAATCCTCTAATTATGGGTTATACCTCACCCTTTTTCTTACAATCATATCACAAAGTGAAAATTTCCAATTTCTCGAAGGCCTGTGTAATGCATGTTTCCTGCTGATCAGGTATTTTAAAGTAATCTAAGTTTAAAATTATAATATTTTAGGCAACCTAAAAACATTTGATAATGACTCACCCAGATTTTTCTTGAATCGCCTTGGTTTCACCTTTCTAGGCTCTCTGTGGTAATCGAATGCTTCCCATTTTAAATTACTATTTTGCAGTTGCTTACCTTGCTCTCTTGCATATTTTTTAGAATTTAAGCCAGCTAGGTAACAGAGATGCCATATTTATAATTCTAAAGCTTCTCGCACACTCTTGCCACACAATCGATTCTGAATAAGGTTAATCTTGTAATTCATACTGAGGAATCTCAATGCAAGGAAACAATTTACAGAAATAATTATAGGCCTTTAGCTTTCACCATTGGTTTCCAGGGTTTGCTATTTCTGTGCTAGGCAATTTTCCAATAATAAAGAAACCCAAAGTTGCGTGATGGGGACAGGTTATGTAAGGCTGAAAAATTGCTAGATTTAAAGGAAAATAATAAAGAAATAGCGGTTGCTTTGGCTACCTGCTACATTTCTGAATATCAATTAAATTTGGTCTCCCATTATTTATAATAATTTCCCCATTCTCAAGGAAACAGAGAAAGTGGTGAATAGTGTATCTCCTGTTTCCGATATGTTAGTTATACTGAGTTTCATATAGGGACAGGCCTTTTAAGTGATTTGAGTGTCTAATGCAGTTCTGAATGGTAGCAGTAATGAAGTAACATTTCTGTAGCCATGGTATACTACTGTGCTTAAATTATCCATTCTCATTTCCATTTCTTCTGCCCTCAGTAAGAATGGTAGTCGCCATTATCCCTGAGATCATCAGTAGACCCTGGTAACCTTCCCCGCAGCAAAATACCCTTTCAGCAATTTGTTATAACTTAGGGAAGCGATATCTATGCAAAGCGTTTTATACAAAGGGCAAGTGCTTTGCTGGCAGACTATCTTTTAAACTGAATGGTGCACAGGAAAGTAGAATTCCATAAATTCCATCTTGTAAGTACCTGCTCTATCTTTAGAACTCATGAAGCATCTTTAAATGTATTTAGTTTTACAAAATATTCCAGCCCTATTGACTGATCATGTCCCAGTTGATTCCATGTACGAAAGAAATACATTGGTTTTGTTCTTATTTTTCATTACAGCATTGTATATATAAAATAGCAACCATGTTCCTCCT